>NC_056741.1:989546306-989733806 GCF_019279795.1 Protopterus annectens | reverse complement strand
GTGTGCAAGGTCTGCAAAGGTGTGATAGCTTAGTGTGAGTTTGTCTGTCATGGTAGTTTGTGTCGTAGGTGTGAGGCCAGAGAAAGATGTGTCAGTTATCGGGATGCAAACATAGTAGATTGGCATATGTTGTGCTGTAGTTCCCTGTGTACGATTGCGGTGTCCCATCGTAGGCAGAAGCAATACATGTATGCTCAGTAAGTGGTACTGCTGTTGAATCCAGCTCACATATGAACTGTTGTACTACCTGAAGTTGTAGGTCTAAACACTACAGTATGGTGTATGTTCACATTCCCTGATAACACTGTCTGGTGTGTTTCCTGTAGTCTGCACAGATTACACACCTCATGCATAGGTATCTGTAAGTAGGGGCACACAGTACTATAAGGTACACAGTTAATGCTCATCTGTGTTGTCATACATTTGTGTGTTGTATGTATGTGTAATGTGTGTGTAATGATGCCTTACTATGGCCGCAATCACATGTGTGTTACAGGGTATGTGTGTGTACCTGGCAGCATGTATAGTCTGTGACAGCAGTATGCTGGCTATAGTAACAACTATGCACATATGTCAGGCAGTGGTATGGCATCAATGACTAGGGTGGATTACCGTTGAAACTGTAAATGTGCATTGCAGTCATTGCATGGGATGACAATATTCTTCATCCATTAGCTTGATACATACCCCCAGTGTGAGGTTGTGCATTGTATCCCAAACAGTGTGCCAAGTGCTGGTGTATACTAGTTTGTTGTATGGAGTGTGGCAGGCACTGTCAGACAGTTGTGGGCTTAGCACTGATATGTGGCATTGAACATGTGTATCCCCTGATAGACAGACAGATGCTATGTATGGCAGTTAAGTGATATCAGTACATTAGAATATTAAGTGTGCCACATGACTTGCTCACATATTTTTCTTTTCCTTCCAGGGTGATGGTGCATCAGCGAAACCCACCTAATACAGCAGCAGAGGATCAAGAGCTCCACCAGAGCCTGGTGCAGAATTTCTCTGTGCTGTTTTCCAGGGCCAGCCAGAACCAGCATGAGGGGGCTGCACTGTGGCAAGATCTTGTCCATCAGGTAAATAATATAGGCATGCATAACCAGACATATGAGCAGATTTGCCATCACTGCAGTGATTTAATTAGACATGTCCGGCAGCATGCGTCTGATATCCACAGACAACAACTTGCAACAGGTGGTGGGGTACCTATCCACCCCCCCTCAGCAGTGTGGAGGAGCACCTTCTAAGTGTTGTGGCTCCAGGCCAACAACAACAACATCCACAAACATGTGTCATCATTGAGGCCGGAGCCACCCAGCATGTTGAAATGGAGTGTGCAGGTAACATGCCGTATCTGTAGTTGACTGTTCTCTGTAATGGTAGTTTATGCTTGTGTGAGATATGTACTGTGTGTATAGCTGTTAACCTGCCTATTCTTCTGCAAGACTGATATTCTGAGTATAATCTGTACACCTGTGAAAGCCACATGTTGTACTACTGTACTTTATCATACTCACAGTATCAATGGCACAGTTGTGGCCACTGGCAATCACTGTCATATTTTTGCAGGTCCCTCTGGAGTGACAGCAAGACAGCCAATCCATGCTGGCGAGTGTGTAATAACAATACTATTGCTAATGACATGTGCATGTCATATGGAGGTGTAGTGTGTGCACATGTAACACCTACGCATAATGCATGT
Organism: Protopterus annectens; assembly: GCF_019279795.1. Lineage (NCBI taxonomy): Eukaryota > Metazoa > Chordata > Ceratodontiformes > Protopteridae > Protopterus > Protopterus annectens. Next base: position 989,732,098 of record NC_056741.1, on the reverse strand, counting down.
TGTGCATGTTTGCTGTGAGACTATGCATATCCCATTATTCTCAGTAGCTGCCTCACTCACATGCAATACACGGAGCATGACACACATGTGTGGCAACACAGTACTGGACATTGTATAGGCATACTTGATACACATGTACACAACACACACATGTTTGGCATAGACACTACACCTTAGCCTGCTACACATGTCCAATTATGACACCTGCTGTATGGCCACCCTTCAGTATCCCACTTATCCTCTATGCAGCACACATAATATACCTGAGGGGTAGAGGCCTACCATGTCTTTCTGCAACAGTCTTGAACAAATAATACATTCATGTTACGCAATGCTCATTATTGGCCACCTTACACACCCATGTAACAAGTGGCTGTATAATTGTGGATGTAGTCATGTTACTGCACTTCAGGGACAGCATGCTAGCTGCCTATCTGGCACACATTATTATTGTTGACTGACCACAAGAAGCATGTTGATCATGGCTCACGTTACTACACCACATCCAGTTTCACTGACCACAAAAGTACACATAGCAGTTATTACGTAGCACCATCATGTGTTGTGTGTGTGCAAATATATGCACCCACAGCTTGTAACACTTGCACAACATTGTTATGTCCTTGTACACATTGTGTCCCAGGGTGGAGACAATCATTGAACAACTACACACAAGCATCAAGTACACGTATACTGTTATTAACAAGGGCTGTCTACACTTGCACTGCATGTTCCTGTGCAACACATAATCTGCATGCTGACACATGTGCAGTGATGTTTTTCTTGTGATACTGTCACCCACCCTCAGACAGTATTGTGTATGTGTTGGATTGCAGGTGTGTCTATGTTTGTATCTGCTGTACTGAGGAGTGTGCCTGTGTGCCTGTGCGCCTGTGCGCCTGTGTGCCTGTGCACCTGTGCACCTGTGTGCCTGTGTGCATGTGCGCCTGTGTGCATGTGTGCATATGCGCCTGTGTGCATGTGCGCATGTGCGCCTGTGTGCATGTGCGCCTGTGTGCTATCATCGTGTACACATTTCTAAACTGTGTTTCCTATCTTCCTCTCACAGGTTCTGATGTTGCTCTGGTGGAGTGCAGCAGGGAACCTGAAGCCACTTCTGGGGATAATGATAATGATGATACATGTGTAATGGCACAGGGAGGTGTGATAGGGTCTGTCGTTGGTCAGCCAATCAACACTACACAGCAGTCAACTCCATCAATGCACACAGTCATCTTACTGATACATCCATTGTCACCAATGTCCTTAGCTGAGGGACAGCATACAGTGGGCATTGACCAGGGTAGTGTGGTATCATTGGCACATGCATCCCCTCACAGCAGCCATGGCCAGATTCCTGACATGGTACCACACAGGCAGATGTCCAGGGGTTCTCGTTGGAGCATCCGTGGTTTTTTTCCCCAAAAAATTTTTCCTTTTAAAAAAGCCTAAAAAGGGAAAAAGAAAATTTAACAGTTGGGAAAATTTGGGGCCCAAAAAAAAGGGTATTTTGGTAATTCATTGGGCAAAAAATGCATCCCTTAAAAACCAAAGGGGGCGGGGCCCAGGGGGGCCCCGGGGGGGAAAAAAAAAAAATTTTTTTTTTTTTTTTTTTTTTTTCCTTTGGGACCCCAAAAAGGACCCGGGGTTTGGGGGTTTGGGAGATCCGGGGTAAGGGCCGGGAAGGGGGACAGGGTCTTTAAATCACCCTTTTTCCCGGGCAAGCGGGCAACCCACAAGGGCACCCCAGCATCTGGGATTAACCATTGCCCAATGTCCTTTAGCTGAGGGCAGCTCCATCCCATTACCAGGGGTATTGAAAACTTTGGGGGCACTTTGACCCTTTTCCAAAAAGCCGGGGCCAGGCCGGGATTTGATTTTTGGTTTACCACAAAAATTTCCCGGGGCTGGCACCCGTGGGATACTGCCCCTGTCCAGCCCACCCCCAAAAGGGGTCTTTTCAACCTTTCCAAGCCATGTTGGCTTTGGCACCCCACGGGGCCCCATGGCCGGTAAAAACCCAGACAGGGTTTTGGGGGAAAACCTTGAGCCCCCTTCCCACCGGTAGGGAATGACATATCTGTTGACCTGCCATCCGTAAAACCCCGGGTTTTGGGAAGACTTTGGGGAACTTTAGATCCCCAAAAAACAAACAGGGGTCCAACCAACATGCAAATTGGTTGACTTTGTACATCCACAACATTTCAGGTGGAAAGGGGCAGATTGGAAAAACCAAACCCCCACCCCATAGTGAAAGTCCACCCCCCCAATCTTCTTGTGCGGCAGGTCTTTCCTAGAAGGGGCCCACGCACTGGGTTTTTCGGAACAGTACAGGGGCATTGTGGGTAAAACCCATGCATTGTTTAACAGTTCCCATTGGGTTTTTTTGAAACCCGTTTTAATTCGTACCCCTTGCCAGGCCAGGCCTGTGTTTTGGGGGGACATACTGTTGATGGCGGGACGGGTTGGGTGTACAAACAGGAAAATGGCAGACAGGGTTTTGGAATTTTGGGGGGTTACCCAAATTTAATTTCTCATTTTTTGGGCTAACACATTACAACCACAGGGGTCAACTTTGGCCCCTATGTTGGTTGTTGTTCCCCAAAACACACAACCATACATTCTTAGGGCCCCCAATTTGGGCAAACTTTTTGGCAAACCCAAGTAACACCCCCCTTTGCCCATATGATGAAACGGGGCCCCCTCCTCCAAAACCCAAAACCCAAAAAGGGAAACAGGATACCGGGTTGTAACCCGGGGGTGATTTTTAATGAAACGGCAGTCAATTCATTTTGTTAACAAAAGTTTAAAAGGTACCTTTGTGGGGAAATTTTCCATCATGTAAACGGGAATTGTATTAAAATTTTTTTAAAACCCACATTAATTTTCCCAAAGGTATTCTGAAAGTCCCCGGGTGTTCCCCTTTCCCGAAGGTGTTGGAAAAACATTTCCCATTTGGGGATTTTTCCACCAGATTTGCGGTGTTTTTTTAAACATTTAGCAGGGAACCCCTCCCCCAATTTTAAAAATTTTATGGGTGGTGTACTTTCCAAAAGGTAATGGTCCTGCTTTGGTAAAAATACAAAAGGCTTAAAGCCGACATTAAAAGGGTAAAAATTACTTTGGGGGTTTTCCCAACTTTTACACGGGAATTTGTAGGGAACCTATGATGTTGCATTAAAATTTTATAATAATTTTAAAAAAAAAAGCCCCAAAACACTTTGGGGAACAAACTTTGGAAAAATACACCAGGCTTTTGTAACAAATATTTAACCATATTTAAAAGCTTTAAAAGTGCCCTTACAATGCCATTTTTGCAATACACACCTAAAAAAAGGGTATCTTTTAAAAAAGGGTTTCCTTTTCCAAGAATTGTTTTCTTAAATCCCAACGGGGTTGAAATTTAAAAATATTAGTTAACATGTATTAAAACAGCCCCATTATGGTGATTTTTTTTCTTGGGGGGTAATGGTGCGGAAAACATTTTTCCCCAAAAATTACATTTTAAATTTTGAGCCCCTTCGGTTTTCCCTTTCAAGAATTGCTTACATAAAATTGCCATACACCACACACCACACCACGGGTTTGCTTTGTTTTAACAGGTTGAAAAATTTTACAAAAAATTTTTGTTTCAACCCCCCTTTTTTAATCTAATCAAAGTTTTTAAAAGGGTGTCACTTGGTTGGCCAAAAAGGCCACCTTTCTGAAAAAATTGCATTTCACCAACAACAGTTTTGAAAGGTTTAAACTCCATCCTAAAAATTAAAAACCCTGTATTCATTAAAAAGGTTCCCTTTTGCATTTTATTGACATCACCCAGTCTTTGAAATGTACTTTTTAAAAATTTTTCCCCCCAATTTTAAAAGGGCCCAAAAACCCTTTACAAAATTGGGGATAAACACACACATGGCATTTGCAGGATCAAACCCCTACCTAACTATGTTATGATACTTGAGAGAGACACATTAGCACAGCTCACTATTCACATTATTGGATGATTTCCCTTCTCCTGCTGTATTTATAGGGTGCTGACATCATCAGTCTTTCCAAAGAGGAATGTACATCTTTTACTATCCCTCAGTATGGGGGATAACAATATCTGTGCATTAACAGACACCTAGTTCAGGGTCACATATGCACACTGGCACTGCCAGGTTATGTTCTATACCATACTTCATGGCCACAGGACTTGTAACACACAACACAAGTAGGGGGGTGTATCCATATACATCACAGATACACACACCTCTGGGTTGGTACCACTGCACTAAGCATGACAGGCCATACATATACAACTACCATTGTGCAAAACTGCCTTTTGGTTTGGTATGTAGTTCAGACCCCCCCCCCTCCATACCCAGGAACTGCACTCGGCTTTCCTGGGAACAGTGTAGGATATGAAGGTCTTCACACACACCATTATAGTGGTTGACTTCAGGTACACAAATATTGACTGGGGATACTACTCAGGCCCTCAACAACATCACCTTACAGCCACTACAATTTGTGAATCCATGTGCTATGGCACAGCCAGTCACCACACCCACAAAGGGGAATACATATTAGACCTGATCATCACCAACATGGGGACTCTATGTTCCACACCAGAGGTAGAACCCTCATTGTTAAGATCAGACCATAAACAACTTTCCCTGGACATCTATATCCCATCCACACACCCAGCCAAGGAAATCACTGTAAAGAATTTCTCAAAAGCAGACTTTGCACTTGTGAAGACTGGGGTGGAATACTTCAAAGGCCCCGTGCTGGAGGATAATACAGCCCAATCTGCAGAATCCTTTACAAATGCATTGTATGAGCACCTGCAGGTATGCATTGATCATGCTATCCCAAATAAAACCATGACTCCTCCAAAACAGGAGACCTGTCTGGTTGACCCCGGCCATATATAAGCTGTACAACAGAAGGAGGAAGCTACTACATAACAGAGCAATATCCCAGAGAGGGAGGACATCTCTGAACAGTATTGGCAAGACACTTCAATCCCTCATATAATCATCACTCGCACATTTTGACAGTGAAATTGACCAGACACTACAGATAATCACAAGGCCTTCTTTAGTTATGTCAGGGATATGTGTGGAAACACCCAGATATGCTCTGAATTGTTGCATAACAGCACAAAATATGCCAAACCTACGGACATAGCCTACACACTGGCAGACAGAGTCTGCACAAATGTCCCCCCCTTACCCCCCAAGGGTACAGAAGCCCACCCCAAATGAATGTAACCTCCATGACATCACAGATGCACAGTTGAAAGGTGCCCTCTCCACAGCAAATAACACAGCATATGTATGGGACCGGACGGTGTCCCAGGCTGTGTCCTACATGAGCTCTGAGTAGAACTGAACACTCACATTATGTCACTGTTCCAACTTAGCCTCACTACAGGATATGTACCCTGAGAATGGCATACAGATACAGTGCTCCCACTCCACAAAGGTGGTGCCACAACAGACCACAGGAACTATCACCCCATAAGCCTGACTAGTGTGGTAGAAAAAGCTATGGAGCGTATTATCATGGACGTCATAATCAAAAACATTGTGAGCCTCCAGATAGTGGATCATACACAATTTGGCTTTGTTAAGGGCAGATCTTGCCTCTTACACATAGTTCATATCTTTGAAATGGTTACTGAATCCATGGATGAGGGCAAAGTAGTTCACACAGTCTACCTGTACCTTGCAGAAGCCTGCAACACAATACCCCACTCAGGCATCATACATATGCTTACCAGCTTAAATATCAACCCCTATATCCCTAGATGTGTTGCTATCTGCCTCAGGGATGGAACCCACATGGTCAGAACTGCAGGTGACATGTCCAATTCCAGACCAGCTGCAACTGGTGTCTCACTGGGCTCAGTTGTGGGACCTGTCCTGTTCGGTATGTACTTCCCTGAGGCTCAGACTAACACGGGGGGATTATGTCTAACAAACGTCACAGATGACTGCTAACCAGGGGCCATAAGCAACACTGCAGCTGACACATGCTTCCTCCATAAGGGTCTCACAGAGATGGATGCTTGTTGCCAGAGCCATGGCCTCGTGCTAAATGCTAAGACATGCATAGTCTTCCCCTTTGGGGAAAACAAGGTGCACACAAATCACCACATAAGTGGTAATCCATTACGTACAGAAGATGTATTTACAGATTTGGGGACCAACATAGATTGTAACCTCTCCTTTGCTAATCACATCGACAGAGTCATTGCAAAGACCTTTATATAGCCCTCCTTATCACATGGGGGTTTGCATGTAGATCATGGGAGGTCATTGTGGCCCTCTACTAGTCACTCATCAGGCCCGTGTTTGACTGCAATGCCCCTTTTGGGGTGTACCTTACCCAACACCTGCAGCAACTACAGCGTCCACAACAGTACCTCTCCAAGAGGATCATGGGCTACACACAGATGTCCTATGCAGCTCAACTAAAGGATCTCCAGCTGTACTCAGTTGCTTAATGCCTACTCAGAGGTAATCTATGCCTGATGTACACAGCCATGTCAAAACCAGAAGTAACGGACATGCTCCACCTCATAACATCCAAGACCCTTAGAGCTACACATTCCAGGGACTTAAACCTCAGCACAAAACTAAATAAGACATGCTGCAGGGACAGATTAATTACCCAGAGGCTCCCCTCACTCTGGAATTAAAGTTAGACATAGCCCCTCGCCAACCCTCTTCCAGCAAAATCCAGCCGCATGGATGGGACATTGCAAATTCACCCCTGGGATCTCCACTGTGTCCCTGCTTGACAGAGGCACAGCAAACTAGCCTTAAAGGGTGCCTTCTGTGACCTACTTTACAGAGGCACAGTAGGCTACTCTACTGGGGAGACGGACGCCAAATACACTCTGCCTAGGCTTATGAATTCCCTAGGGCAGAGAGCCTAGTATCGACCTCTGCACCTATGTTTATGTTGGGGATGCACAATATTTGTTGCTGATACTGTTTGCAGGTCTTTATTGCTGTAGCTTTCCCAGTTTCTATGAACAACTTGTGTATCTGCGTAACATGTTTGATCATAACAGGGTTCCAGTATATTAATATATATGTCTGCTGTCATTTAACTGTGTGCACAGGGCAGATTGCTGGATCGTGGGAGGTTCCTGGCTTAACACATATAACTGCCAGATATGTGTGGCCGACTGCTATACTCAGACATGGCCTATGTGTGTGAGCATGCCCAGTTCAGGCTTTCCATGGTTTGTTGCCTGACATATGTCTCATTTATCCAAGTGTGTGAGCATGCCCAGTGTGACCTTTCCATATGTTGTGATCTGAAGTCCATTACATTTGTGGCTGTGTGTGAGCATGACCACTAATGACATTTATACTGTTGTGTGTTGGACGTCATGTTGTGTTCTTACTGCCAGACTCCTTTGTGTCATAACTCAACAGGGATTGTGCTGTGCCTGCAGGGTTTCCATGAGATAGTTTGCAAAGACTTGTCAACATTCTTTCATACTGGCTAAACACTGCAATACTGTCATGGTGTACTGGTTCAGTACTTTCACTATGGTGCACAGTATCATGGGTTTGAGTCCCATCACTGCTTTAAATGTTCATACAGACCAGACTGGTTAAGGGCCAGTTGGGCAACTATGAGTATGTTGCATTTTATTCAGCTATGGCCTACTTAAACCAGGCTTGTCCAACATTGCTGTGTATTCACCAACTTGGGTGGACATTGCCGAACATTACTCCACATTGACCGCAGTTGTACTAGTTGTACTAGTTGGTGTGTGTGATTCTGTTCATAGGTTCATACTAGGCTATCTGCCCTAGGGCATTTATAATCCTAGCCAGAGTGTGTTTGGCTTTCAACACACATTTTAAGTGGAGTTTGCCTTGACATTTTTCAAGGTTAGTATACTGTGCCTCTGTCTAACAGTGACATAGAAGTGATACCCAGGGAAAACCTACAATCTCCCATCCACTCATCAAGATTCCTCTTGAAGAGAGTCAATGAGGGACTCTGAGTAACCTGGAGTGGGAGTTTACTCAAGAGTGGAGGGAGCCTCTGGGTTATGAATCTGTCACTCCAGCATGTCCTATTTATTTCAGTCCTGAGGTTCAGGTCTCTTGAGTGCGTAGCTTGATGGGATTCTGATTTTTCAAGGTGCAGCATGTCCATTGATTCCAGGTTGGACATGGCTTTATACATCAGGCACAGATCACCTCTGGGCAGGCGGTATGCCACTGAGTGGAGCTGCAGTTTCTTTAACCGGGCAGCAAATGGCATGTGTTTGAGCCCTTTGATCCTCCTGGTGAGGTACTTTTGTGGTCTTTCTAGCTGCTGCAGGTGTCTGATAAGGTACATCCCACAAGGGGCATTGTACTCAATTATGGGCCTGATGAGGGATGAGTAAAGAGGCACAATGACCTCCCCTGATCTAGATGTGAATACCTTCATGATTAGGTGGGCTATATGAAATGTTTTTCTAAACACTTTGGCCACGTGGTTGTCAAATGAGAGATTTGTCTCAACTTGGGTCCCCAGGTCCCTTATCACTTCTTCCATACTTAATGGGTTACCACCTATGTGGTAATTTGTGGGCACTTAGTTTTTGCCAAAGGGGATGACTATACACTTTTTTGCGTTTAGCTTGAGGGTTTGGCTCTGGCACCAGTTGTCTGTTTCTATGAGGCCCTTTTGTAGGATGCTTGTGTCAGCTGGAGGGTTGATTATGGCACCCAGTTTGCAGTCATCTGCAAACATGTTCAGCCACAGTCCTTCTGTGTTGGCCTGTACCTCCGAGAAATATATACCAAACAAGGAAGGTCCCAGGACTGAGCCTTGTGGGATTCCACTTGTAGCTGGTTTGGGGTCTAACATGGCTCCAGCATTTCTGACCATGTGGGTTCTGTCCTTGAGCCAGTTTGCAACCCATCTAGTGACATAGGGGTTTATATTGAAGCTGGTGAGGTTATCTATAATTACCAAGTGGGGTATTGTATGGAAGGCTTTTGCGAGGTCCAGGTAGGCTGTGTGGACCACCTTCCCCTCGTCAATGTCCTTGGTGACTGTTTCAAATGACTCAACCAGATTTAAGAGGCAGGATCTGCCCTTAACAAAGCCAAACTGGGTAGGATCCAGTGTCTGTAGGTCCCCAATATCTTTATTTCTGAGGTCCATGATGATCCTTTCCATAGCTTTGCAGACCAAGCTAGTCAGGCTTCTGGGGCAATAGTTTGCAGTATCCATTGAGGCACCACCTTTGTGGAGAGGGACCACTGTTGCTGTACACTGCTCTTTGGGTACATATCCTGTGGTAAGGCTGAGATTGAACAGTGGTTCTATGTTTGCGTTCAATTCTTCTTGGGGTTCATGTTGGACACAGCCCAGGACACCGTCTGGTCCCATTGATGCTGTGTGTTTTGCTTTGAAGAGGCTGGCTGTTACCTGAGCATCTGAGATGTCAGGGAGCCAGCACTTTGCTGAGATAGATCTTTGCCCTTTTTGGTGGGGGGGGGGGTTGCACTGAACCTGTCAGCTCGGATGTTGGCAATGTTTGTGGGTTTGGTGTATTGTTTGTCATTTTGGACTAATTCTGAGCATATCTGGGAATTCCCACCCAGGTTCCTACCATAACTAAAGAAAGCCATGTGATTATCCATAGTTTCCTGTACAGTTTTTATCTCAAAGATGGTCTTAGACGATTTTATGTGTGGCCGTGGTTTTTCAATAATACTGATCAGAGATGCCTTCCCTTTTTGGGATTTTGCTCTATCATATAGTAGCTTCCTCCTTGTATTGTATGTTTTTTTATGGCTGGGGTCCACCAGACAGGATGCCTGCCTTTGGAGGATTGGATCTTGGTTTTATTTGGGATTGCATGATCCATGCATTCCTGAAGGTGTTCATAGAATGCGTTTATAAAGGGTTCTGAGGTCTAGACCATATTTTCCACAGACACAGGGGCTGTGAAGGATTCCACCTCGGTTTTGAGGAGTGTGACATTTGCTTTAGTGAACATTTTTCACTGTGATTTTCTGGCCATGGGCTGGGGTCGGGATGTGAATATCCAGTGAGATTACTTTATGGTCTGATCTTACCAGTGAGGGATACACTTTTGGTCTTGGGCATAGAGTCCCCATGTTGGTGATGATCAGGTCCAGTATGTTTTCCCCTCTTGTGGGAGTGGTAGCAAATTGTTCCATAGCATTTGAGTTTATACATTCTAGGAACCTTTGGGCTAGGGTGTTGCAGCTAGGGTAATGCTCCCATTATATGTTTGGGTAGTTGAAGTCGCCCAATATAATGGTGTTTGGGGAGACCTTCATATTTTCATGTGTTCTCCAGTCAGCCAAGTGTGGTTCCTGGGTTTAGGAGGGTGGTCTTAACAGGCTATGAACTGGAAGGCAGTTTTACCCACTGTTAGTTGCACATGGATAGTCTCCGATGCTTCATGCTGTGCCACCAACCTGGGGGTGTGGGTATCTTTGACAAATATTGATACTCACCCTCCTTTTGTAGTTTTTTCCATGTTTTGCGGCTGTAAAGCATGGTATGAGGTGTAACCTGTTAGTGCTAGGGTGCTCTTGGGAGCCTTGAACCAGGTTTCTGTTACTGCACAGATATCAACATTCTCCATGCTGAGGAGAGTTTGGAGTGCATGCATCTTGCAGTTTAGACTTCTGGCATTGAGTAGCATTACTTCTAGTTTCTTATGCCTTGTGATACCTATGGAGGTGGGTTTGTCTTTTGAGCCTTACTTAAAAAAGGCACTATGGGTTGACAAGAGCCTTTGGCAATATCCAAAAGGCCACAGGTGACAGGAGAAAGCCATCCCTAGCGAAGCATCATGTCTTGTCTAGCATGTCATCCCAGGCTGACAGGCATTGGATCCCCTTTCAATGACACCAATACTTAAGCCAATTGTTGTAATTGATCATCTTGTCTTCATGTTGTGGCATCATGTTTGGTGAGGGTAGGATGATACTCAAGGTCATCAGGTTTGCATATACTACATGGTGGTAAATGCTGTTCAGCACTACCTTACATTACTTAACACATGGCAATCATGCCTCAGGTGCTGCTGCAGGGCTGCCTATGTCGGATGCACATACTACATTCCCTGCTCATGTTTGAAAGCAGGTTGTAACAATTTAGGCATCCCTTTCACTATATGTGGGAGTCAGAGAGAGAGGTATAATTTCCAGGGTTCCTACTGAGCCAGTGTATGTGCTATGCGTTGCCTCTTTGCCAAGGCATACTGGGCATGCCTCCTTCTGCCTACTGGCGCAGGCTCAGGTTGTTCCTCCTCCGAGTCACGCTCTGCCTGTGATGGCCTTAGCAATGGTGGGGGGCTGTTTGGCCCAGGCCTATGCTGGTCCTGCTGCAGCTGTCTTCGCAGAATCATATTATGTAGCATAGCACATACCATGAAAATTTGGGTACATGTAGTTGGTGAGTATTGCAAGGCTCCACCAGATGTGTCCAGGCACCGGAACCGTGACTTGAGCAACCCAAACACACGCTCAGTTACATTTCGTGTTTGTGCGTGTGCCTCATTATGGAATTCCTGTTGAGGTGTGTGTGTGTTTCTGATGGGTGTCATCAGCCACAGCTCCAGCGCATAGCCAGCATCCCCCACTAAGTGACCATGTGGGATGTCCACACTGGCAAATGCCTGGTACAGCTGCATCAGATGCCAGATATGGGAATCATGGTAGCTTCCAAGGCAGCCAGCACACGCATTCATTATTATGCCCTTGGCATCACACACAACCTGGCAGTTGATGGAGGAGAAGCCCTTGCGGTTAATGTAGGCCCCACCCCACTCACCGGCTGGTGCTTTGATGCATATATGCCTGCAGTCTATTGCACCCACTACCTCAGGGTATTCTGCTATTTGCTGGAAGAGATGCATATTGCTGGCCAATACCTCACAGGAATTGGGGAAATATACATGATCACAGTCATGTGCTGACATGGCATCCAGGAACTGGTGCAGTACCCTGGATGCTGATGCCTGTGATATCCCCATCATATCACCAGTTGGTCTCTGGAAGGTACCTGTTGCTAGTATTCTTAGGCCAACACATACCTTGGTTTCCACTGGGATGGGTTCCCCTCTGTTGGTTCTGTGTGTGAGGCGTGGCCTGCACAGCTCAACAATTTGCTGCAGGAGGTCTCTGTCCACTCTATAGCGCTCCACTTTCTCCAGCTCATGTAACCCCTGGTAGGTGACCCTGGGCCTGTACACTCTTCTCCGTCTCCTCACTGTGGGTTGTCTGGCAGCATTTGCATTGTCACCACCCTCAGCATGTTGCATATGTCGCCTTATAACAGCAATGGCAGCCCCTAGCATTTTTTGGCTGAGGGAAGCTTTTTCAGTTTTCACTTCTAGTAGCTTACTCCAGTGTTGCAGTGTCTCTTGAGAGAAACAAACTGCATTGTTGTTTGCAGAGTTTTAAGTGCTCAGATGGGCTAGTGTTCTGCCTGTGTAATTGCCTGATTCTGATTGTTTTCACCTGCTAGCGCTACTAGTATTCCCTGGTAGCTTCCTACTATTTCTTGTGCTTCCTTTTTCCTTTCTGTTTCCTCAGGGGGGAGCGACGCGCATACAAGTGCAAACACGCTCACAGCAGCTCACACGCATGCACACATGCTTAGACAGACTAAAACTTGCTTATTCGGGTTAAAACGCACGCACACCAGCACAAACATGCTCACAGGTCTTTACACAACCTTATACATGCTTACTCCGGCTTAAATGCGCGCACTCACGCTTTCATGCGCACACTCTGTCTTACTCGAGTTTACAGGCACGCACACACGAGCATACCCGCTCAGCAAGAAACTTTGGTGTTATCCACAGTATACACCTTCCATTTCTTGGCTTTCCCTGGCCTACCTGTTGACACACCTCTTTCCATGATGTCTAACTGACATCTGACACATGCCACTCTGCTCCTATGAGCTTCACTACTTTCATACATACCCCCCTTGTGATGTCACCTATCTCCTACTCTGTTCCTCCCAATATCCTACTCCTAAACTCCACTGACTGTGCTCATTTGCTATGTAAAATTGTGATTCACTATCCTAACACTTGTTTACATAGGATTGCCTACTAATGCTTGGTTACATGTCTTAGACTGGGCTTCTCCCCTTAGCAACCCGTACTCGGTGGCCATGTTGTCTTCAGCCTGCTATTCCCTTACATTGTAATATAACAATTCTCATAGATTCCATGTTTGTGGCTTTTATGTTCTTATTTTATGATTTTTTTTAAGTGCACCCCATTTGCGTGACTCTGCACTACACTTAAACATCAAAAATCGCCGAAAAAAAAATTATTTTTATTTTAATTTTGCATCTGGGAACATTTCCAGTGGCTGTATATTTGGCCATTGGCATGCTTCCTCAACCATATGCAACCTTTATTTGGAGCCGACAGGCTCCATTGTGCTATTTGCAGAACGGTACTCAGTTGTCAACTGAGTACATTTCTGCAGCTAATACTGCTCCTACTCGGAAAGGCTTGTGCTTCCTGGATCGAAATTTTACCTCATTTGCATGCCTTTCAGCTGCAAGTGAGGTAATTTGCATATCCCAGCCCTGTCCGTGTAGGAGTCATTTTAGGAGCTGTCTTACACGCCCCTACAAGCTGTTCCTGGATCGCACGTCGGACATGATGGCTGCATGGAGTCTTACTCTACTCGTACACTCCATGCAAGCCATCGTGAATCCAGCCCATATGTGCTTTTTTCTATGTGTAACTGAAATTGATTTGTCTGTAAACAATGAAATGTTTCTTTTAACCTTAAACAATGACAGATTAATGCTTTGATCTTTACAGACAGCGATGGAATGGATTCTTTTACTTAGCACTGATGTTTGTTCTTCAGTTATAGTGGAATTTACTTTATTAAAATCTGCCCTTTGATTTCTCTTTTCTCCCTTCAGTGCAAACATTGCACTTGAGTCTAAAAAGAAGAAACTGGATGAAGTAATGTGAACTGGAGACATTGCCTACATGTTATGTACGTTGACTGTGTTGACATTTGTATGTTTAATACTGCAACATAATACTGTATTTTCAATTACATGTATTACATTCTGAATATTTGTATGTGAAACTGTACTACAACAGAAATTATGTTGAATTACATGTGTTGAAGCATTTATGTTTAAATGTGAGACTGTATTGGCAGAAGCTGACTTATTAACTTGCTTTTGTGATTTAAACTTTTTGCTTTTAGACATATTTAACATGTTTGAACTAATAACCTTTCACTTTAAGAGAACATTTTTAAATTCAAACCAAAGATTTACTGATGTTTTAACTGTAGCAGTATTACCTGACATCTTTATATAACAGGCATGGAAATGACTTTTACTGATAAATGTAAACTTTTGTTGAGCTTTTAACTAAAAAATGCATATAAAGTCTTACATAAATTTATGGTTGTCTTGGAAAAATATGAGCTGTTGTCTGTAGCTTATTCACCCTTTTTTTTTTTTTTTGCTTTTTGGCTGTGTGATGTTACACTGGAAACATGAAAGTTTGTGAACGTTACACTGGAAACATGAAAGTTTGTGGAGATAGCTGTTAACTGGATAATGTCTTTTATATTTTGAAGGAACACTGCTTTGATTTAATACTCATCTGCTGAAGTTGAGTGAGGCTTTTCTGAAGTAAACACTGGTGCTGAGCACTTTGGTTTGAGGTTGTATGCTGTTTAAATGAGAAACTTGTCATGCCATAATTTTTAGCTTATTTTGTATAGAGTTTACAGCTCTATTTATGGAAAAAATACTGGCATACTTCTGAAAAGTCTGTTATGAAACATTTGCTGTCACTTTAAACTGTTAATAAAACCTTGAAGTTAAGCTGGCTATTTCAGTAAAACCATACTTGAAAAAAATGACTTATTGCAGCTGTTTTTGTTGAAGATTTTTACAACACATGTAGTTGAATGAAGCATGAAGTGCTGCACTGGAATGAAAACACTACTATTTTGTATAGAACACGTAGTGTGACCAAGTCTGGAAATGAATTATACCTTTACTGAAAGGGTAGTCTAGTCTCCCCAGACAGCAGGTTCCATGTTGGGTGCCATTGTAAGAATTGATAATACTGTACTCTACTGAAATTAGCTGGAAACACTGTATGCAATGAAACTGAGAACAAAAGTCTTTATCTGTTAATTACTCAAGCTCATGCTTAACAGGTGCCAGTCTCTCCTTTATGGACCAAGTCTTGTGCACTTTTCTGAATAAATTCTCCAAACACTGTAGTTTATTCAATAAGGCTGTATTACATGTTCACAACATTTAAATACTGTCTTCATTACCAGTACTAATAAACAATTAGTGTTCAAAGTTACTGCACATCATATACTGATTGCCCTGAACAATGTAAACTAGCATAGTCTTTAGATGGGTTTACCTTCATGTGTGCATTTTGCACACAGGCAAACAGCAGATGTGCAAAAGGATGTTTGCAAAGTTTGCAAACATTGAATGCAAAAAGGTTCACAGGGTGACATTCGCTCATTGCAAATTTGGCATTTTGGGGCAGATTGCAGTATAGTGGAGATCTGAAAATGGTCCCTTTCCCCACTGTAGTGCGATCTCAGAGTTAGTATATCAAAGTAGGGGGGTGTGGGGTGCTTTTCGATTTGCTGATTTTCGAACATTGAAAACTGTTGCAGTTTTGATTTTTTACATTACGATTCACTCATATGAGCAATTGCACAACTGTGTTTTGCCTTTGTAAAGGTAAACCCTTTAGATGACCTGTTTTCTGTAATCAGGCTTGAGTGTTTGACATCTTCTCTCAAGTAACAGGTCAAACAAACTTACTAACCTTTACTAAACTGCTATCCTGAACACAACATATTATATTGCATTAATCCAGTAATTTTCCTTATTTACTTTTTCTAATCTTGGTCTCAGGCTTTGTCTTGTATGTGCAGCATTCCATTAAAAAACATTCTGCAGCTGACAAAATTGTATTTTTCCCTTTTAAAAAAAAACATTCTGTCGGCACACTTTATGCTTATCTTTTCCTTTTAATAAACTGTTGCCCATGCTTGGCCAGCAAGGTTATTTTTCTTTCTGCTTAACTTTCATTTATGCATAAATAAATCACAATTTATCTTAACCTTTAGCCTGTCTAATGTCTAATAAGTACTTTAAAATAAAAGTCCCTAATCTAACAAATATCTACTATAAAAAAATAATACTTAAACTTAAACCTTGTTCCCCAGTTGCTGGCAACCTCCCACCTGAATACCTCATGATGGTAGCAAAGGCCATATCTTACCCACTAGCTATCTTAATCAATAGATCCATAAAGGAATCTTATGTCCCAGCTATTTGTAAAATATTATATGTCATCTCAGTACACAAGGGAGGAAATGCTACAGAAATCTCTAGCTTTCATGACATCGCAATTCTCTCCCCTCTCTCAAAATTTCTAGAAAAATATATCAACATGTTCACCATCTTCTCTCAGAACAGCTTTATACCAGCACTGAGTGTGGATTCTGCCATGACCATAGTACAACTCCTTCACTACTGCACTTTTTAGATAATATAAAAAAGAAAGGGACTCTGGGAAACTTATCTCTTCCATATTTCTGCATCTGTCCAAAGCCTTTGATACTGTCTCACATAACAAACTCCTTCAACAACTGCACCATCTCAGCTTATCTCCTCATTCACTTCAGTGGTTTAAAAGCTACCTATCTGATAGACATCAATCTGTTAGATGGCAACATACTTTTTCTCCTTAACCCCCCTTACCTGTGGTGTATCCCAAGGCTCAATTATTTGCCCACTTCTCTTTAACATTTTCATTAATGACCTCTGTACATCTTCTAGGTAATTATCCCTTATACAGTTTGCTGACGATTAAGCACTAATATGCTCATGTGACACTTTAGCACGTTTTATTGAAATCACACAAGAAGCCTTTACCTCTGTTGAGTATTATTACTCAACTCCCCTAAAAAACAAAACTACTGCTATTCCTTCTCAAAACACATATGAAGGACAGAGCCAGCTTCAAAACCTTTTCACTTAAAAATACAGAAGAATTGTATCCCATAGAAAACTGCTTGGTGCGACAATTGATGACAGCCTCAGATTTGAACTCCACATTTAAAATAAAATAACAACTCACCAGAACTTGGCATGTTTTACTGACATATAAACTTACTAACTTTGCTAAAACCACCATAGCAACCACTTATCCCAATCCTTTACTCTTATAGTGTGCTCCTATACTTCCCAACTTGCAGGTATCTGTTAAAAGTAAACTTGAAATATGGTAAACAAAGTTACTAAATTTGCTCCCAATAAATAATACTGTACACATCATTGCAAAGCCCTTAAATGTTTGAACTGACACAAACTGCCTGGACTTTGCACAACTAGCTATTGCTCACAACATCATTTATAAACCCCAGTGCATGTCCTGCCCTAAGATCTAGTCTTCCTCCCTGTGACCTAAACAGATCCCTTTATTCTAATGATAAGCAACCAACTTCTCACCATCTATAAACCTCAAGAAGCAACTGAAAATAGCTGTTAATGCTACTTTGTTGCCAGAAAATGGAATTATGTTCCACAGGCTATTAGAATTGTAAATTATCTTCCTTTTTTAAGCATTTTCTGAAACTCATCCCTCTGCTCATGCTATATCTCTGGTCGAACATCAATCTTGTCTACTTTTCTCCACCCCTATCAGTAAAGATTCTTTACCTATTATAAAGTCCTCATCTTTACCTGGCTATCCCACCTTCTCTACCACTTTACCTGTTCCTTTCACATCCTCCCCATTTATACTAATCTGTTCTAGCCTCTCTCTTCCTTTATAGTTACAATTAAACTAAACAGATTACTTTTACTTATTACTACACAGAATTGTAAAAGGAAGCTTCACTTTGCTTTTTCTTGTAGTTCTTTTTGTAACATTTTTACTGTATCGCTATGCCTTACAGTATTGTTTATTATTGTTGAAATGTATAATTTTCATTTTTTTTATGTTAATGGGCCGGATTCACGATGGCTTGCATGGAGTCTAAAAGTATAGTAAGACTCCATGCAGCCATCATGTCCGACGAGCGATCCAGGAACAGCCTGTAGGGGCATGCAAGAGAGCTCCTAAAACGGTTCTTACACGGACAGGGCTGGGACATGCAAATTACCTCAATTGCAGCCAAAAGGCATGCAAATTAGGTATATTTGCGATTCAGGAAACCCAAACCTGTCCGAATAAGAGTAGTGTTAGCTGCAGAAATGTACTCAGTTGACAACTGAGTACCATTCTGCAAATAGCAAAACGGACCGTGACAGCTCCAAATAAAGGTTGTCTCCAGTAGAGGAAGCATGCCAATGGCCAAATATATGGCCATTGGCAATGTTTCCCAATGCAAAATGAAAAAAATTTATTTATTTTTTTTCCCCGAGTTTCCATGTTTAAGCGTAGCGCAGCTTTGCTCAAACGGGCTGCACTCTAAAAAACCAGAAAAATAAAAATGAAAACCCACAAATGTGGATTTTATGGGTATTTGTAATGTACAATGCAAGGCAATGGCAGGCTGAAGATAACATGGCTACCGAGTAGGGGTTGCTAAGGGGGGAACTCAGTCTAAGAGATGTAACCAAGCATTAGTAGGCAATCCTATGCAAATGAGGGTAAGGATAGTAAATCCCAAGTCTACATAGCAAATGAGCACAGTCAGTGGAGTGTAAGATTAGGATAAGGGGAGTAACAGAGTAGGATATAGGTGACATCAGGAGGGGGTATGTATGAAAGAAGATAAGCTCATTGGAGCAGAGTGGCATGTGTTAGCTGTCAGTTGCTCATCACTGGAAGAGGTGTGTCATCAGGTATCCTAGCTAAAGTCAAGAAATAGAAGGTGCACACTGTGGTATCACTAAAGTTTCTTGTAAAAATCCTTGCAACGTGTATGCGCGCGTGTACGTGCCTGTAAACCCGAGTAAGACAGTGTGCGAGCGTGTAAGCATAAGTGCCCGTGTTTAAGCCAGAGTAAGCATGTATAAGGCAGTTTAGAGTATTGTGAGCACGTTTGCACCGGTGTGCGCGCGTTTAAGCAGGAATTAGCTAGTGTAACTCTTTCTAAGCCTGCGTGCGTGTTATCACGTCTACATGCATCTGCGCTAGTGTGCACGGCGCGGCCCCCACTGAGGAAATGGAAAGAGAAAAGGAAGCACAACAAACAGTAGGAAGTTAACCAGGGAGAGTCAGCAGAGCTAGTCGGTGGAAGTAATCAGAATCAGGCAATTACACAGGCAGTAGACCAGCCCAGCCCAGCACTTAAAACTCTGCAAATAACTTTTCACCATGTATTGCTCAGAGACACTGCAGCACTGCAGTAAGCTAAGAGAAGTGAAGACTGAAAAGGCTTAACTGAGACAAAGAAATGTTAGGGGCTGCCATTGCTGTCATAAACCGACATATGCAACATGCTGAGGGTGGTGACAATGAGAATGCTGCCAACCAACCCCCAGTGAGGAGACGGAGAAGAGTGTACAGGCCCAGGGTAACCTACCAGGGGCTACATGAGCTGGAGATAGTGGAGCGCTATAGAGTGGACAGAGATCTCATGCAGCAAATTGTTGAGCTGTGCAGGCCATGCCTCACACACAGAACCAACAGAGGGGAATCCATTCCAGTGGAAACCAAGGTATGTGTTGGCCTAAGAATACTAGCAACAGGTACCTTCCAGAGACCAACTGGTGGTATGATGGGGATATCACAGGCATCAGCATCCAGGGAACTGCACCAGTTTCTGGATGCCATGTCAGCACATGTCAGTGATCATGTATATTTCCCCAATTCCCGTGAGGTATTGGCCAGCAACATGCATCTCTTCCAGCAAATAGTGGAATACCCTGAGGTAGTTGGTGCAATATACTGCATGCACATACACATAAAAGCACCAGCCAGTGAGCGGGGTAGGGTCTACTTCAACCGCAAGGGCTTCCACTCCATCAACTGCCAGGTTGTGTGTGATGCCCAGGGCATAATACTGAATGTGTGAGCTGGCTGCCCTGGAAGCTACCATGATTCCCATATCTGACATCTGACACAGCTGTACCAGACATTTGCCAATGGGGACATCCCACATGGTCACCTAGTGTGGGATGCTGGCTATGCACTGGAGCCATGGCTGATGACACCCATCAGAAATGCACACACACCTGAACAGGAATGCCATAATGAGACACACACACAAACATGAAATGTAATCGAGCATCTGTTTGGGCTGCTGAAGTCACGGTTCCGATGCCTGGACACATCTGGTGGAGCCTTGCAGTACACACCAACTACATGTACCCAAATTGTCATGGTATGTATTATGCTACATAATATGATTCTGCGAAAACATCTGCAGCAGGACCAGCATAGGCCTGGGCCAAACAGCCCCCCACCATTGCCAAGGTCATCACAGGCAGAAGGAGGCATGCCCAGTATGCTTTGGCCTTGGGAAAGAGGCAACGCATAGCACATACACTGGCTCAGTAGGAACCCTGGAAATGATACCTCTCTCTGACCCACACATATAGTAAAAGGGATGTCTAAGTTGAAACTACCTGCTTCAAACATGTACAGGGAGTCTAGTATGTGCATCTGACATAAGCAGCCCTGCAGCACCACCTGAGTCATGATTGCCATGTGTCAAGCAATTTAACGTAGTGCTAAACAGCATTTACCATCATGTAGTATTTGCAAACAGAATACACACACCAACTAGTACAACTGTGGTCAGTGTTGAGTAATATTGGCCAATGTCCATCAAAGTTGTTGAATATACAGCAATGTCGGACAAGCCTGGTCTAAGTAGGGCATAGCAGAACAAAAGCCAACATGCTCATATTTGCTTAACTGGCCCTTAAGCAGTCTGGTCTGCTCAGTATGGAAATATAAAGCAGTGATGGGCCTCAAACCCAGGATACTGTGCACCATAGTTAAAGTACTGAACCACTAAACCATGACATCATTGCACTGTTGAGTCAGTATGAAGGGATGTTGGCAAGTCTATGCAAAGTATCTCATGGAAACCCTGCAGGCACAGCATAATCCCTGTTGAGATATGACACAAAGGTGAGTCCTGCAGTAAGAACAGAACTTGACTTCTAACACACACAGTATAAATGTTAATACTGGTCATGTTCACACACATCCAGAAATGTAGCGGACTTCAGATCGCAACATACTGATAGGTCACACTGGACATGCTCACACACTTGAATAAATGAGACATATGTCAGGCAACAAAACATGGAAAGCCTGAACTGGGCATGCTCACACACTTAGGCCATGTTTGACTACAGCAGTGGGCCACACATATCTGGCAGTTGCATGTGTTAACCCAGGAACCTCTCACTATCCAGCAATCCTCCCTGTGCACACAGTTACATGACAACAGACACTTATATAATATAGTGGAACCCTGTCATGATCAAACATGTTCCACAGATACCTAAGTTGTTCATAGAAACTAGGAAAGCAAAGACGATAAAGACCTGCAAACAGTATCAGCAATAAATATTGTGCATCCCGAGCAAAAGCATAGGTTGAGAGGTCGATAGTAGGCTATCTGCCCTAGGGTATGTACAAGCCTAGCCAGAGTGTGTTTGGCTTTTGCAGCCCTGTCAGAGTACTACACTGTGCCACTGAATAGTAGGTCACACAAGATAGCTCATGTACATTTAGGCTAGTGTGCCTCTGTGTAGCAAGGACACAGAAGATATCCCATGGGTAAACATACGATCACCCACACAGCCATCAAGATGTCACCTGTAGGTGGTTAGAGGGTGGCTCTGCCTATGTGAAACTGTGATCACAATCTGGAGAGGGTGGAGGCCCTGGGATAAGAATCTGTCCCTCCAGCATGTCCTATTAACATCTGTGCTGAGGTATATGTCCCTGGAGTGTGTAGCTACAAGGGAGTTGGATATCCTGAGGTGGATGGAGCATGTCCATTAATTATGGGTGGGGTATTACTGCAAACAACAGGCACACATCATATCCGAGTAGGTGGTAAGCGACTGAGTAGAGCTGGAGTTACTGCATCTGAACTGTGCAGGTCATCTGTGTGAGTCCCTACATCTGCTTGGTGCAGAACTTATAGGTTCATAGGTTCATAGGTAGATACTAGGCTATTTGCCCTAGGACATTTATAAGCCTAGTCAGAGTGTATTTGGCGTCTGTCTCCCTATTAGATTAGTCTATTGTGCCTTTGTAAATTAGGTCACAGAAGGTACCCTTTAAGATTAATTTGCTGTGCCTCTGTCTAGCAGGGACACAGAAGAGATCCCAGGGGTGAATTTGCGATTTCTCATCCATGTGTCCAGATTTGGCTTGAAGAGGGTCAGCGATGGGCTATGTCTAATATGAATTGGGATTCTATTCCAGAGTGAGGGCAGCCTCTGGGAAATGAATCTGTCCCTCCAGCATGTCCTTTTTATTCTTGTGCTGAGGTTTAATTCCCTGGAGCGTGTATCTCTAAGGGACTTGGATTTTTGAGGTGGAGCATGTCCATTAATTCTGGCTTTGACATGGCTTTGTATGTCAGGCATAGATTGCCTCTGAGTAGGTGGTAAGCAACTGAGTAGAGCTGGAGTTTCCTTAGTTGAGCTGCATATGACATCTGTTTGTAGCCCATGATCCTCTTGGAGAGGTACTTTTGGGTCTCTCCAGTTGCTGCAGGTGTCGGGTATGGTACATCCCAAAAGGGCCATTCTATTCAAGTATGGGGCTGATGACTGACGAGTAGAGGGGCACAATGACCTCTCTTGATGTAGATGCGAACCCTTTTGTGATAAGGTGGCATATATAGAAGGTTTTTGTAACCACTTTGGCAATGTGATTATCAAAGGAGAGATTACTATTTACATTGGTCCCCAAATCTCAAATTACTACTTCTGTACTTAATGGATTACCACCTATGTGGTAATTTGTGTGCACCTCATTTTTCACAAAGAGGATGACTATGCACTTTTTAGCATGTAGCTCGAGCTTGTGGCTCTGGCACCAAACATCCATCTCTGTGAGACCCTTCTGAAGGATGCTTGTGTCAGCTGGAGAGTCGATTATGGCCCACAGTTTGCAGTCATCTGCTAACCTTGTCAGCCATAATCCCCCCATGTTAGCCTGAACCTCAGAGAAGTATATACCGAACCAGAGATGTCCCAGAACTGAGCCCTGTTGGATGCCACTTGTAACTGGCTTGTATTCGGACATGGCACCTGCAATTCTGACAATATGGGTTCTATCCCTGAGCCAGTTTGCAACCCATCTTGTGATATAGGGGTTGATATTTAAGCTGTTAAGCTTATGTATGATTTCTGAGTGGGGTATTGTGTTGAACATATTTGCGAGGTCCAGGTAGGCTGTGTGGACTACCTTGCCCTCATCCATAGCTTTGGTAACTGTTTCAAAGAAATAAACTAGGTTTAAGAGGCAAGATCTGCCCTTAACAAAGCCGAATTGGGTAGGGTTCAGTATCTGGAGGCTCTCAATGTCTTTGTTTATGAGTTCCATGATAATACGCTCTATAGCTGTACAGGCCAGACTAGTCAGGCTTATAAGGTGATAGTTTCTAGGGTCTGTTGTGGTACAACCTTTGTGGAGTGGAACCACTGTAGCTGCCATTATTCTGGTACATATACTGTAGTAAGGCTAAGTTTGAACAGTGACTTAATGTGAGGGTTCAGTTCTTCCTGGAACTTGTATAAGACACAGCCTGGGACACTGTCCGGTCCCATAGCTGCTGTGTTTTTTGCTTTGGAGAGGGCAGCCTTCACCTGTGCATCTGTGATGTCAGGGAAGTTACATTCAGTTGGGATAGGCATTTGTTCCTTTGTGGGTAAAGAGGGGGAGAGGTCTGTGCTAAATCTGTCTGCCAGGATGTTGGCTGTCTGTAGTTTTGGTATATTTTGTACCATTATGCAACAATTCAGAGCATATCTGTGAGTTTTCACCCATATTATGGACATAACTAAAGAAGGACTTGTGATTATCTTTAGTGTCTATGGCAATTTCCCTTTGGAAACTGGCCTTTGATGATTTTATGAGGTATCGAAGTTTCTTGCTAATACTGATCAGAGATGCCTTCCATTTTTGGGATTTTGCTCTGTCATGTAGTAGCTTCCTCCTTCTGTTGTATAGCTTATTTATGGCCGGGGTCCACCAAACAGGTCTCCTGTTTTTTGGAGGAGTGAGTCCTTGTTTTATTTGGGATATCACGATCCATGAATTCCTGCAGGTGCTCATAGAATGCATTTGTAAAGGAAACTGCGGATTAGCCTGTATTATCCTCTGGCCCATGTGCTTTGAAGGATTCCACCTCAGTCTTGAGAAGTGCAAAGCTGGCATTTGAGAAATTCTATACAGCAATTTCCTTGGCTAGGGTTGGGGATGGAATATGGATGTCCATGGAAATTTGTTAATGGTCTTATCTTACCAATGAGGGGTTTATATCTGGTGTGGAACATAGAGTCCCCATGTCGGTGATGACCAGGTCCAATATGTTGTTTCCTCTTGTGGGAATGGTGACCAGTTGTTCCATCGCATTACAGTTTATAACTTCAAGGAACCATTGGGTGAGTGTGTTTGGGCATGAGTAGTTGTTGCAGTAAATGTTTGGGTAGTTGAAGTCACCCAATAACATAGTTTTAGGAGAGACCTTTATATTCTCCAGTGTTCTCAGGAATGCCAAGTGGGGTTCCTGTAATAGGGAGGGTATTCTGTAGCAGGCTACAAACTGAAAGGCAGTTTGGCCCACTGTTAGTTGCACAGGGATGGTTTCTGATGCTTCGTGCAGTGCCACTAACCTGGAGGTGTAGGTATCTTTGATGAATATAGATACTACCCCTCCTTTTGTGCTTTGGTCCAAGTTTTGTGTGTGAAACGCATGGTATGAGTTATAACCTGGTAGTGCTGGGGTGCTCTCAGGAGCCTTGAACCAGGTTTTTGTTACTGCACAGACATCGATATTTTCCATAATGAGGAGAGCCTCAAGTGGGTGCATCTTGAGGTTTAGACGTCTGGCATTGAGTAGCATTACCTTTAGATTTTGTATCCTTGGGTTGTCTATGGAGGTGTGTTTGTCCTTTGAGCCTCACCTAAAAAAATGCACTATGGAGGTGGCAAGAGGCATGGCCAGTATACGAAAGCCTAAGGGTGACAGGTGCAAGCCGTCCCTAGTGAAGCAACGTGGCTTGTCGGGCATGTCATCCCAGGTTGACAGACACTGGATCCCCATTGAATGACACCAATACTGTAGACAATTTTTGAAACTGAGAATTTTGTCTTTATACTCTGGCATCATTCTTGGTGAGGGCAAGATGCTACCCAAGGTCAGGGTCATACCAGCCTGGGCTACATGGTCAGAGAGCTGCTCTATGTCTCTTTTCTTGTAGTCCAGGGAGGTACGTCTCATGTCATTCACACCTGCATGGACAATGACAGAGTCATACTTGTACCTGCTTTGGAGTGACCTGAGTGCTTGCATTATGTAGTGGATCCTGCCACCTGACAGGCAGCTTACAGTGACCTTCTCCTTCTTCAGTCAGTTGAGTGGGATGTCAGTGTGCCGGAGAATAGAGTCCCCTATAACAAGTGTATTTGGTGCGTTGTTTGGCCTTAAGGGCTGTGACTGTGAGGCACACTGATTTTGTGAGATATGTGATTCATGGGTATTGTTGAGGGATGGCTGTTGCTTGGGTATCTGTGGTCAGTACAGTTGCTGCATGTGTTGGGTAAGGTACATCCCAAAGGTAGCATTGTAACCAAGCATGTTTGTTATTAGTATAGGGGCACAATGACATCACTCGATCTAGATGTGAAACCATATGGGATAAGGTTGCTTATATAGAAGGTCTGTCCAACCACTATGGCAACGTGAATGTCAAAGGCAACAGCATGAACAAGTCATGTCCCCAATCACCTAACAACACCTACCATATGTAATGGAGTACTACCTATGTGTTAATGTGTGGGCATGTTGCTATTCCCAAAGGGGATGACTATGCAACTAATGGCATTTAGCTGTAGGCCATGGCTCAGGCACCAGTCATCCATCTCAGTGAGACCCTGTTGGAGTATGCATATGGTAGCTGGAGAGGTGATCATGGCACCCAATATGCAGTCAAGTGTGAACAAGGTCAGCCATATTCCTCCTGTGGTAGCCTGTACATCAGACAAATATATAATGAACAAGAGAGGTCCCAGGACCGAGCCATGTGGGATGCCACGTGTAACTGGTTTATAGTCAGACATGGCACCTGCAATTCTGACCATGTGGGTGCTATCCCTGATCCAGGTAGCAATCCATCATGTGAGATATGTGTCCATATCAATGCTGGTGAGCCTATGCATAATGGCCCAGTGGGTTATTGTGTGGAAGGGTTTAGCAAGCTTCAGGTAGGCTGTGTGTACAACTGTCCCTATGTTGATGGACCTGTTAACTGTCAAAAGAATACAAACATGTTCAAAAGGCAAGATCTGACCACAACAATGCTGAAATGTGTAGGACACAGTGTCTGTAGTTTCCTGATGTCTATGTGTAAGAGTCCCATGACAATACACTCCAGAGCTTTGCATAACAGGATAGTTAGGCTTATAGGGCAATATTGTCTGTGGTCCGTTCTGGCACCAACCATGTGGAGTGGGAACACTGTTGCTGTATGCCATTCCATGGGTTCATATCTTGTAATAACTCCAATATTACACAGTGATGTAATGTGAGGGTTACGTCTGTCATGAAGCTTGTGTAAGATGCAGGCCGGGACACCAACTGGTCACATTGATGCTGTAATATATGCTTTGGGGAGGGCAGCACTCACCTGTTACTGTGTGGTGTCAGGGAGGTTACACTCTGTTGGGATGGATAGTTGCTCCCTAGGGGGGATTGGGGGAGACATCTGCACTGAACCTGTTTGCCAGGATGTTGGCTATGCCAGTGGGTTCAGGGTAAGTGTAGTCAGTATGCAGTAACACAGCATATCAGTGAGTGTCCACCAAGGTTCCTGACCTAACTGACAAAGGCCTTGTGATAGTCCTATTTGTCTGGTGCAATTGTCCTTGAGAAGAAGACCTTAGATAAGTACATGAGTGATCATAGCTGTCTGCTAGTACAGATCATGGATGCTTTCCCCATCTGGGATTGTGCTCTATCATGTAGTAGCTTCTTCCTGACATTGTACAGCTCATTAATGGCTGGTGTCTACCAGACTGGTCCCCTGCCATTGGAGGAGTGAGTCTTGTTTTTATTTGGGGTAGCACAATCCATGCAGTCCACTAGGAGTCCATATAATGTGTATGTAAAGGATTCAGCAGTTGGAGCTGTATTTCACACTGTCTCAAGCTCTCTGAAGGATACCACCTTGCTTTGGTGAAGTGAGATGGTGGCTCATCAGAAGTTCACCAAGATTACCCAGGATGGGTGTGTGGAGTGTATATGTATGTCCAGTGAGATAGATATATGTTCCGACCTTACCAATGAGGGGTACATTACTGGTGTGTAACATAGAGTCCCCATGTTGGTGATGATCAGGTCCAATATGTATTCCCCCTTGTGGCTGTGGTGACTGGTTGTGCCATAGCATATGAATGTACAAATTGTAGAGACTGTAGGGCGAGGTTGTTGTGGCTTGAGTAGTATCCCCAGTCAATATTCATGTATCTGATGTCACCCAATATAATGGTGTTTGTGGAGACCATCATATCCCCCACTGTTCCCAGGAAAGCCAAGTGTGGTTCCTGAGTATGGGAGGGTGGTCTGTAGTAGGCAACAAACTGAAAGGCAGTTTCGAACAATGATAGTTGTATATGTATGGTCTGTGATGCTTACTGCAGTGCCACTAACCCGGAAGGGTGTGTATCTGTGATGTATAGGGATACACCCCCTAGTTGTGTTGTCCGTTCCAAGTCCTGTGGTCAGAAATCATGGTATGAAACATAACCTGGTAGTGCTGGTGTGCATATGTGACCCTGAACTAGGCGTCTGTTAGTGCACATATATTGCTATCCCCCATACTGAGGGAAGTCCTGAGTGGCCGCAATATGTTACCCTTAGTGTTATTTAACCAGTAATGTCTATGTAGGTGGGTTTGTCTTTTGCGCCCTGCTCAACAAATGCACTATGGTGGTAGCAAGAGCCTTAGCCAGCATTCAAAGGTCGAAGGGTGACAGGTGCAAGCTGTCCATAGTGAAGCTAGTGGCATGTTGAGCATGTCACCACAGGCTGACAGACAATTTATCACCTATGAATGACAACAATCTGTTAGCCAAGTGTTAAACGTGATATGTTTGTCTGTATACTGTGATATCATACTTGGTGGGTGTAAGATGCTAGACAAGGTCAGGGTCATACTGGCCTGGGCTACATGATGACACTGTTCCTCCATGTACCATGTCATGTGGCCCAGGGAGTAACATCTGAGGTTTTATGCACCATCATGGACAATGATGGTGCCAGTCCTGTACTTGCTTTGTAGTGACCTGACTGCATGTGTTATGTGGCAGATCCTGGCACACAACAGACAGCACAAAGGGACTATTCCCTTGTATGGGCTGGTGAGTGGTACGTCAGTGTGTCTGACAATAAGTGTCGCCTATCACAAGTGTATTATGTGTGTGTTGTGTAGCCCGAAGGCAAGTGACTGTGTGGCACACTGACATTGTGAACTATGTGAGATGTGGGAATTGTAGTGGGGTAGCAGTTGTGTGTGTGCCTGCTGTGGAGGTCTCTGCTGCTTAGGCAGAGTTCATTTACAGCATCCAAGTATGTGTATGTGTGATAATGTGGTTTGAGTGCTGTTGCCAGTGGATATGTGAGACTGATATGTGGTTTGTGTGGTTATCTTCACCACCTGATAGACTATGGCAGTCATGGGTCGAGAGAGTTCAGCACCCTATATGTCTCTATAGGTGCATCTCACACATATATCTGGGTTTGTTGTGAGGAGGAGAGTCTTGTCTGTGTACATTAGGCAGATGTGACATTGTGTCTACATCACAATATTCACCAGCTGGACTGGAGAGTGCACACAAAGCCGACCCCTGGACATGCCGGGATATCATCATGACATACTCTGTAGCCAGATGACAAAGGATCAGTAGGGTGTTAAGTGTGTAAAGGAGTTTAACAGGGATTAGTGCTCAGGTTTGTTGGTTTTCT
The DNA here is from genome assembly GCF_019279795.1 of Protopterus annectens. Classification (NCBI taxonomy): domain Eukaryota; kingdom Metazoa; phylum Chordata; order Ceratodontiformes; family Protopteridae; genus Protopterus; species Protopterus annectens. The sequence goes on along the minus strand of NC_056741.1, from coordinate 989,702,888 downwards.
GTAAAGAGTAGCTGAGAAGGAGTCCAGACTGAATCATGACACCTCCGACAGCTATGTCATATATAGCAATGCACACACATATATGTCATGAGTCAGGGCCAACTGTACCTGACTGACAATGCCGACATCCTAACAGACAGGCCCGTATATACATACCCACCTCCCACCGACGATAGTCCTTATCATCATACCAGGATATATCACATGTAGAATGGATGAACAGCTACCCCCAATGCTAAAAGCATGGCATCAAGTGGACTACATTGATTCCTAATATGTGTCATGCATAAACTACAGAACAAACAGATCCTGCACCTGAATAGTCAGCTGAACCTCCCCCCTACACAGGATGTGGAACCGTTGAATGTGTTACATCAACATATGGCACTCCGCACAAGTGTTGGTGCACAACACACCATGGGATGTACAGTCCAGTATGCTTATGAAGTATGATCTGTAAGCCATGGAGTCCATCATGGTTGAAGTCATAAACTGAGCTATTGGAAGGTGACATACACACAGTCCTACTAACCGTGGTATGTTCATGTGCGGATCAAGGTTCCCAAACATGCTAGACTGCTTGCAAGGCAGCCACACAGGAAATACATCACTGAACACAGCTACACATGTCTCGCATACACTTTGAATAGCCCTTTATCAACATCCCAGACACATGTAGTACCCACAAAACCAACAAGCTGTGCATAAATATGTGTTGACATATGAAGGAATGTCGATGTGTCCACAGATAGATCACACAAGGTAAAGATTATGAGTTCCTGTTCCAGCTGTTGACACCTGATGACCCACATGGACCATTCCTGGAATGGCATAAAACAAAGTGTACACACATTACCATGTCCAGTCTGATGATGTCACCACCCTAGAAATACAGATGGAGAAGGGAAACCAACCATTAAAGCAAATAGCGTGCTGTGCAAATGTGTTTCTCTCTCGTATCATAACCTTGTTAGGTAGGGGTTTGAAGCCTGCAAATACTGACTGTGTGTGTGTCTTTTGTGTGGGGGGGGTGTATTTGTGTGTGCAATTCTCTTTGAAAGGAGTGGCCTTTTTGAAGACTGGGAAAACACACCACAGATGTACATTTCTCTTTGGAAAGACTGATGATGTCACCACCCTAGAAATACAGATGGAGAAGGGAAACCACCCAGTTAAGCAAATAGTGCACTGCGTTAATACATCTCTCTTTAGTATCATAACCTAGTTAGATAGGGGTTTAAATCCTGCAAATGCTGACTGTGTGGGGGGTGTGCAATTCTCTTTGAAAGGAGTGGCCTTTTTGAAGATTGGGAAAACACACCACAGATGTACATTCCTCTTTGGAAAGACTGATGATGTCACCACCCTAGAAATACAGACGGAGAAGGGAAACCACCCAGTACAGCAAATAGCGCGCTGCGCAAATGCATCTCTTTCTCTCTCTAGTATCATAACATAGTTACGTAAGGGTTTGAATCCTGCAAATATTTACTGGATGTGTGTGCAATTTTCTTTGAAAGGAGTGACCTTTTTGAAGACTGGGAAAACACACCACAGATGTACATTCCTCTTTGGAAAGACTGATGATGTCACCACCCTAGACATACAGACGGAGAAGGGAAACCACCCAGTAAAGCAAATATCACGCTGTGCTGATGCATCTCTCTTTCTAATATCAAAACATAGGTAGGGGTTTGAATCCTGCAAGTGCTGACTGTGTGTGTGTCACTCTTGGTCAATGCAGTGTGGGTCTTGCTTTTACTATGTTATGGCATATTATGATTACAACAGTAAGTGCAATGCACACATCAGGTATATGTATTGCAAATATATATGTGTAAATGTTCCCTTAATCAGTACATAGGTGTGAAGCCTGCATACTACATGAATACATTTGTTGCCATTGACAGGTTGTGTCGCAGCTTCTCAGATCATAGGTCACATATGTATGTATGTGACAGGCCCATCCACTGTTGTGATCCGTGGCCAAGGTCATCTGTGCCACACACACCCATGACAGTTACTTTACAGTAGTGTGAGTGAGGGTATATGTCTGGGGTATATGTCAGGCATGTTCATACACAACCACGACTGCCAATAATGGACAGTCTTTATAGGTGTACAACCGCCTTGTGTATATGCATCCAGGCCTCCAATGTCTCATGTGACACACCTTGGGACTCCACAATACCTATGGATATGTGGATACCAAGGGACACATGACATAACATGAGGCTGTATGTACACACTGGTATCCAACATAAATGTTGAGGGCTACCACCTATGTGGTACTGATGGGATAGTAAGTATAGTACATGTGGATGACTATGCCATAGTCGGCTTACTGTTATACAGCATGTATCACATGACAGGCATCTGTCTGTATGATACCCTTGTGTAGGATATGTGTCCCATCCAGGGAATGGATTGTAGGCCACTGCATGCATTACCAGATGTGGATGGACGCATCCCTAGTGTGTTTGCATGTACCTAACGGGGCTATATGCCAAACAGGTGTGGACACAGGAATCGGTGGTGGTAATTACCACTGGTTAGTGTTATAGTGTAGCACTGGAAGGATACAACTGTTACTGAGTTCCCTACGACTGTGCGTCATTTGTCAGGACAACATCCAATGATTGCTTATAGTCATGCTGTTGAAGTTATATATACTACCAGACCGCAAATCATTGACAGATACTAACAGTATCACCCACAGCATGGTGTCTACCCATGTCATACACACATGTCTACCCATGTTAATACATAACTGTAGTAGAATGCATACTGGCCATTCAAAGATACTGTGACATGTTCCCTGTGTGTACGACAGGGTATTCCACATGTCTCATGTCTCCACTATGCACGTACATACAGACAGCGCGCACCCACCATGTTCACAGATGTACACTTGCTAATCTGTACTGCACACATCACACACATACTGTCCACTCACTAACACATGCTGGCAACACATTACACATCAACCAAGTGGCACATGGGTGGACAATACATAGTCAGACCTAACAGTGGTGTAAACAATGCTACATTGACAATTAGAGCTTTGATGAATAATGTCTGCTGAGATATACCTACAAGGATGTCATTACACTTTCCTGTTGACAACTTGCTAATATTGCTACACTACTATAGTGTCACCCTGTGCATCAGCACCATGTTAGCCTGTTCCTCCATCAATGTTACAGATGACAGGAGGTGACACAGGTATCATCATATGCACAGGGCGTTTTGTTGTTTGCCAGAGCCTGACACTGACCCATCCAATCGACATGTCTGTCTGTGTGTATGTGTGTGTGTGTGTGAGGGACAACAGTACAGCATGGGCCAATGTTGATGTAATGTGTGTGTGTATGTGTGCCCTAGTTGTTTGATTATTGTGTGTGTGTCTGCATGCACACAGCTCCACCATGTGGCTGACATATACAGTAGTTTGTGGGACAGCCACAGACTGTACCTGCTAGGCCGTACAGATTACTGTCTCCGGCCATGGATACAGTACCTATGCCTGGCAGGGGTGCTACGGACAGTATCGCGTACCAACCCTGACTGGGTACTGTCCTCAGAGGCAGAGGTGGGATGACTGGACCCATGTCCCTGCTGGGAATGGCCAGAGCCACGTGCACGTGGTCTACTGGGACAGTCAATGGACAGGCCAGCACCAGCATTGCTGGGGCTGGTACTGCCACTACAGAAGCAGCTGTGAACCGGGGGCCGTCCGCGGCCACTGCCAGCTGTTGCTGTTGCTGGCATGCGTCCGCGTCGACATCGCAACAGTCTCGCATGGTCATTGCTCATGGATGACATATTGTGGAGGGCATCTAATGTCTCCCCCCAATGTATATCAATGACCTCGGTGTACATCTGGATGGCACGGCAAGGTCATGGATGCTGTCATTAATATCGGTGTAATGTGACCTCTGTGCCCTAAGTCCCTGCCTGGTGTACCGTTCCATATGTGCCTGAGCCTGCATTACAGCCCGTTATAGTGGAATTTACTTTATTAAAATCTGCCCTTTGATTTCTTTTATCTCCCTTCAGTGCAAACATTGCACTTGAGTCTGAAAAGAAGAAACTGGATGAAGTAATGTGAACTGGAGACATTGCCTACATGTTATGTACGTTGACTGTGTTGACATTTGTATGTTTAATACTGCAACATAATACTGTATTTTGAATTACATGTATTACATTCTGAATATTTGTATGTGAAACTGTACTACAACAGAAATTATGTTGAATGACATGTGTTGAAGCATTTACGTTTAAATGTGAGCCTGTATTGGCAGAAGTTGACTTATTAACTTGCTTTTGTGATTTAAACTTTTTGCTTTTAGACATATTTAACATTTTTGAACTAATAAACTTTAACTTTAAGAGAACATGTTTAAATTCAAACCAAAGATTTACTGATGTTTTAACTGTAGCAGTATTACTTGACATGTTTATATAACAGGCATGGAAATGACTTTTACTGATAAATGTAAACTTTTGTTGAGCTGTTAACTAAAAAATGCATATAAAGTCTTACATAAAATTATGGTTGTCTCTGAAAAATATGACCTGTTGTCTGTAGCTTATTCACCTTTTTTTTTTGCTTTTTGGCTGTGTGACGTTACACTGGAAACATGAAAGTTTGTGAACGTTACACTAGAAACATGAAAGTTTGTGGAGATAGCTGTTAACTGGATAATGTCTTTTATGTTTTGAAGGAACACTGCTTTGATTTAATACTGGTCTGCTGAAGTTGAGTGAGGCTTTTCTGAAGTAAACACTGGTGCTGATCACTTTGGTTTGAGGTCGTATGCTGTTTAAATGAGAAGCTTGTCATGCCATAATTTTAGCTTATTTTGTATAGAGTTTACAGCGCTATTTATGGAAAAAATACTGGCATGCTTCTGAAAAGTCTGTTATGAAACATTTGCTGTCACTTTAAACTGTTAATGAAACCTTGAAGTTAAGCTGGCTATTGCAGTAAAACTATACTTGAAAAAATGACTTATTGCAGCTGTTTTTGTTGAAAATTTTTACAACACATGTAGCTGAATGAAACATGAAGTGCTGCACTGGAATGAAAACACTACTATTTTGTATAGAACACGTAGTGTGACCAAGTCTGGAAATGAATTATACCTTTACTGAAAGGGTGGTCTGGTCTCCCCAGACAGCAGGTTCCACGTTGGGTGCCATTGTAAGAATTGATAATACTGTACTCTACTGAAATTAGCTGGAAACACTGTATGCAATGAAACTGAGAACAAAAGTCTTTATCTGTTAATTACCCAAGCTCATGCTTAACAGGTGCCAGTCTCTCCTTTATGGACCAAGTCTTGTGCACTTTTTTGAATAAATTCTCCAAACACTGTAGTTTATTCAATAAGGCTTTATTACATGATCACAACATTTAAATACTGTCTTCATTACCAGTACTAATAAACAATTAGTGTTCAAATTTACTGCACATCATATACTGATTGCCCTGAACAATGTAAACTAGCATAGTATTTATATGGGTTTACCTTCATGTGTGCATTTTGCACACAGACAAACAGCAGATGTGCAAAAGGATGTTTGCAAAGTTTACAAACATTAAATGCAAAAAGGTTGGAACGGTGACATTCGCTCATTGCAAATTTGGCATTTTGGGGCAGATTGCACTATAGTGGGGATCTGAAAATGGTCCCTTTCCCCACTGTAGTGCAATCTCAGAGTTAGTATATCAAAGTGTGGGGTGATTTTCGATTTGCTGATTTTCGAACATTGAAAACTGTTGCAGTTTTGATTTTTGTCATTACGATTCGCTCATATGTGCAATTGCACAACTGTGTTTTGCCTTTGTAAAGGTAAACCCTTTAGATGACCTGTTTTCTGTAATCAGGCTTGAGTGTTTGACATCTTCTCTCAAGTAACAGGTCAAACAAACTTACTAACCTTAACTAAACTGCTATCCTGAACACAACATATTATATTGCTTTAATCCAGTAATTTTCCTTATTTACTTTTTCTAATCTTGGTCTCAGGCTTTGTCTTGTATGTGCAGCATTCCATTAAAAACATTCTGCATCTGGCAAAATTGTATTTTTCCCTTTTAAAAAAAAACATTCTGTCGGCACACTTTATGCTTATCTTTCCTTTTTAATAAACTGTTTTCCATGCTTGGCCAGCAAGGTTATTTTTCTTTCTGCTTAACTGTCTTTTATGCATAAATAAATCACAATTTATTTTAAACTTTAGCCTGTCTGATGTCTAATAAGTACTTTAAAATAAAAGTCCCTAATCTGACAAATATCCACTATAAAAAACTAATACTTAAACTTAAACCTTGCTCTCCAGTCGCTGGCAACCTCCCACCTGAATACCTCAAGATGGTAGCAAAGGCCATATCTTACCTACTAGCTATCTTAATCAATAGATCCATAGAGGAATCGTATGTCCCAGCTATTTGTAAAATATTATATGTCATCCCAATACACAAGGGAGGATATGCTACAGAAATCTCTAACTTTTATGACATCACAATTCTCTCCCCTCTCTCAAAATGTCTAGAAAAATATATCAGTATGTTCACCATCTTTTTTCAGAACAGCTTTATACCAGTACTGAGTGTGGATTCTGCCATGACCATAGTACAACTCCTTCACTACTGTCCTTTTTAGATAATATAAAAAAGAAAGGGACTCTGGGAAACTTATCTCTTCCATATTTCTGCATCTGTCCAAAGCCTTTGATACTGTCTCACATAACAAACTCCTTCAACAACTGCACCATCTCAGCTTATCTCCTCACTCACTTCAGTGGTTTAAAAGCTACCTATCTGATAGACATCAATCTGTTAGATGGCAACATACTTTTTCTCCTTAAACCCCCTTACCTGTGGTGTACCCAAGGCTCAATTCTTTGCCAACTTCTCTTTAACATTTTCAGTAATGACCTCTGTACCTCTTCTAGGTAATTATCCCTTATACAGTTTGCTGATGATTAAGCACTAATATGCTCATGTGACACTCTAGCACGTTTTATTGAAATCACACAAGAAGCCTTTACCTCTGTTGAGTATTATTACTCAACCCCCCTAAAAAACAAAACTACTGCTATTCCTTCTCAAAGCACATGTGAAGGACAGAGCCAGCTTCAAAACATTTTCACTTAAAAATACAGAGGAATTGTATCCCATACAAAACTGCTTGGTGTGACAATTGATGACAGCCTCTGATTTGAACTCCACATTTAAAATAAAATAACAACTCACCAGAACTTGTCATGTTTTACTGACATATAATCCTACTAACTTTGCTAAAACCACCTTAGCAACCACTTATCCCCATCCTTCACTCTTATAGTGTGCTCCTATACTTCCCAACTTGCAGGTATCTGTTAAAAGTAAACTTGAAATATGGTAAACAAAGTTGCTAAATTTGCTCCCAATAAATAATACTATACACATCATTGCAAAGCCCTTAAAAGTTTGAACTGACACAAACTACCTGGACTTTGCACAACTAGCTATTGCTCACAACATCATTTATAAACCCCAGTGCATGTCCTGCCTTAAGATCTAGTCTTCCTCCCTGTGACCTAAACAGAACCCTTTATTCTAATGATAAGCAACCAACGTCTCACCATCTATAAACCTCAAGAAGCAACTGAAAATAGCTGTTAATGCTACTTTGTTGCCCAAAGATGGAATTATCTTCCACAGGCTATTAGAATTGTAAATTATCCTCCTTTTTTAACCATTCTCTGAAAGATCAAATAGAAAACTCATCCCTCTGCTCATCCTATATCTCTGGTCGAACATCAATCTTGTCTACTTTTCTCCACCCCTATCAGTAAAGATTTTTTACCTATTATAAAGTCCTCATCTTTATCTGGCTATCCAACCTTCTCTACCACTTTACCTGTTCCTTTCACATCCTCCCCATTTATACTAATCTGTTCTAGCCTCTCTCTTCTTTTATAGTTACAATTAAATTAAACAGATTACTTTTACTTATCACTACAGAGAATTGTCAAAAGGAAGCTTCACTTTGCTTTTTCTTGAAGTTCTTTTTGTAACATTTTTACTGTATCGCTATGCCTTACAGTATTGTTTATTATTGTTGAAATGTATAATTTTCATTTTTTTATGTTAATGGGCCGGATTCACAATGGCTTGCACGCAGTTTAAGAGTAGAGTAAGACTCCATGCAGCCATCATGTCCGACGAGCGATCCAGGAACAGGCTGTAGGGGCTTGCAAGAGAGCTCCTAAAATGGCTCTTACACGGACAGGGCCGGGACATGCAAATTACCTCAATTGCAGCTGAAAGGTATGCAAATGAGGTGGATTTGTGATTCAAGAAACCCGAACCTGTCCGAGTAAGAGTAGTGTTATCTGCACAAATGTACTCAGTTGACAACTGAGTACCATTCTGCAAATAGCAAAACAGACCCATGACAGCTCCAAATAAATGTTGCATTCAGTAGAGGAAGCGTGCCAATGGCCAAATATATGGCCATTGGCAATGTTTCCTGATGTAAAATGAAAAAAATGAAATTATTTTTTTTCCCGAGTTTCCATGTTTAAGCGTAGCTCAGCTTCGCGCAAATGGGCTGCGCTCTGAAAAAACAGAAAAATAAAAATTAAAACCCACAAATGTAGATTTTATGGGTATTTGTAATGTACAATGCAAGGCAATGGCAGGCTGAAAACAACATGGCTACCGAGTTGGGGTTGCTAAGGGAGGAACCCAGTCTAAGAGATGTAACCAAGCATTAGTAGGCAATCCTATGCAAATGAGGGTAAGGATAGTGAATCCCAAGTCTACATAGCAAATGAGCACAGTCAGTGGAGTGTAAGACTAGGATAAGGTGAGTAACAGAGTAGGATATAGGTGACAACAGGAGGGGGTATGTATGAAAGAAGATAAGCTCATTGGAGCAGAGTGGCATGTGTTAGCTGTCAGTTGCTCATCACTGGAAGAGGTGTGTCATGAGGTATCCTAGCTAAAGTCAAGAAATAGAAGGTGCACACTGTGGGTATCACTAAAGTTTCTTGTAAAAATGCTTGCAATGTGTATGCACGCGTGTGCGCGCCTGTAAACCTGAGTAAGATAGTGTTCATGCGTGTAAGAGTGAGTGCGCGCGTTTAAGCCAGACTAAGCATGTATAAGGCAGTTTACAGTATTGTGAGCGCATTTGCGCTGGTGTGTGGACTTTTAAGCAGTAATTAGCTAGTGTAACTCCATCTAAGCCTGTGTGCATGCGTGTTATCATGTGTACGTGCATCTGCGCAAGTGTGCTTGGCGCTGCCCCCCCTGAGGAAATGGAAAGAGAATAGGAAGCACAACAAACAGTAGGAAGTTAACCAGGGAGAGTCAGCAGAGCTAGCAGGTGGAAATAATCAGAATCAGGCAATTACACAGGCAGTAAACCAGCCCAGCCCAGTCCAGCACTTAAAACTCTGCAAACAACTTTTCACCACGTATTGCTCAGAGACACTGCAGCACTGCAGTAAGCTAAGAGAAGTAAATTCTGAAAAGGCTTAACTGAGACAAAGAAATATTAGGGGCTGCCATTGCTATCATAAACCGACATATGCAACATGCTGAGGGTGGTGACAATGGGAATGCTGCCAACCAATCCCCAGTGAGGAGACGGAGAAGAGTGTGCAGGCCCAGGATAACATGCCAGGGCTACATGAGCTGGAGATAGTGGAGCGCTATAGAGTGTACAGAGACCTCATGCAGCAAATTGTTGAGCTGTGCAGGCCATGTCTCACACACAGAACCAACAGAGGGGAACCCATTCCAGTGGAAACCAAGGTATGCATTAGCGTATGAATACTAGCAACAGGTACTTTCCAGAGACTAACTGGTGATATGATGGGGATATCACAGGCATCAGCATCCAGGGTACTGCACCAGTTTCTGGATGCCATGTCAGCACATGTCGGTGATCATGTATATTTCCAAAATTCCCATGAGGTATTGGCCAGCAATATGCGTCTCTTCCAGCAAATAGCAGAATACCCTGAGGTAGTGGGTGCAATATACTGCACGCACATATGCATAAAAGCACCAGCCAGTGAGCGGGGTAGGGTCTACTTCAACCACAAGGGCTTCCCCTCCATCATCTGCCAGGTCATGTGTGATGCCCAGGGCATAATACTGAATGTGTGTGCTGGCTGCCCTGGAAGCTACCATAATTCCCATATCTGGCATCTGACGCAGCTATACCAGACATTTGCCAATGGGGACATCCCACATGGTCACCTAGTGGGGGATGCTGGCTATGCACTGGAGCTGTGGCTGATGACACCCATCAGAAATGCACACACACCTGAACAGGAACGCCATAATGAGGCACACGCACAAACACGAAATGTAATCGAGCATGTGTTTGGGCTATTCAAGTCATGGTTATGGTCCCTGGGCACATCTGGTGGAGCCTTTGCAGTACACACCAACTACGTGTACCCAAATTGTCATGGTATGTGCTATGCTACATAATATGATTCTGCGAAAACAGCTGCAGCAGGACCAGCATAGGCCTGGCCCAAACAGTCCACACCATTGCCAAGGTCATCATAGGCAGAGCGTGACTCGGAGGAGGAACAACCTGAGCCTGCCCCAGTAGACAGAAGGAGGCATGCCCAGTATGCTTTGGCCTTGGCAAAGAGGCAACGCATAGCACATACACTGGCTCAATAGGAACCCTGGAAATGATACCTCTCTCTGAGCAGCACATATAGTAAAAGGGATGCCTAAGTTGACACTACCTGCTTCAAACATGTACAGGGAGTGTAGAATGTGCATCTGACATAGGCAGCCCTGCAGCACCACCTGAGGCATGATTGCCATGTGTCAAGCAATTTAAGGTAGTGCTAAACAGCATTTACCACCATGTAGTATATGCAAACAGAATACAAACTAGTACAACTGTGGTCAGTGTTGAGTAATATTGGGCAATGTCCAGCAAAGCTGGTGAATATACAGCAATGTCGGACAAGCCTGGTTTAAGTAGGGCATAGCAGAACAAAAGCCAACATGCTCATATTTGTTTAACTGGCCCTAAAGCAGTCTGGTCTGCTCAGTATGGAAATATAAAGCAGTGATGGGCCTCAAACCCAGGATACTGTGCACCATAGTTAAAGTACTGAACCACTAAACCATGACAGCATTGTACTGGACAGCTAGTATGAAGGGATGTTGATAAGTCTATGCAAAGTATCTCAGGGGAAACCCTGCAGGCACAGCATAATCCCTGTTGAGTTATGACACAAAGGTGAGTCCTGCAGTAAGAACAGAACTTAACTTCCAACACACACACACAGTATAAATGTTAATACTGGTCATGTTCACCCACATCCAGAAATGTAATGGACTTTAGATTGCAACATACTGAAAGGTCACACTGGGCATGCTCACACACAAATTAATGAGACATATGTCAGGCAACAAAACATGGAAAGCCTGAACTGGGCATGCTCACACACTTAGGCCATATCTGACTACAGCAGTGGGCCACATATATCTGGCAGTTGCATGTGTTAACCCAGGAACCTCTCACTATCCAGCAATCTGCCCTGTGCACAAAGTTACATGACAACAGACACTTATATAATATAGTGGAACCCTGTCATGATCAAACATGTTCCACAGATACCTAAGTTGTTCATAGAAACTGGGAAAGCAAAGATGATAAAGACCTGCAAACAGTATCAGCAATAAATATTGTGCATCCCGAGCAGAAGCATAGGTTCAGAGGTCGATAGTAGACTATCTGCCCTAGGGTATGTAAAAGCATAGCCAGAGTGTGTTTGGCTTTTGCAGCCCTGTCAGAGTACTACACTGTGCCACTGAATAGTAGGTCACACAAGATAGCCCATGTACGTTTAGGCTAGTGTACCTCTGTGTAGCAGGGACACAGAAGATATCCCATGGGTAAACATACGATCACCCATACAGCCGTCAAGATGTCCCCTGTAGGTGGTTAGTGGGTGGCTCTGCCTATGTGAAATTGTGATCACAATCTGGAGTGAGTGGAGGCCCTGGGATAAGAATCTGTCCCTCCAGCATGTCCTATTAACATCTGTGCTGAGGTATATGTCCCTGGAATGTGTTGCTACAAGGGAGTTGGATATCCTGAGGTAGATGGAGCATGTCCATTAATTCTGGGTGGGGTATTACTGCAAACAACAGGCACACATCATATGCGAGTAGGTGGTAAGCGACTGAGTAGAGCTGGAGTTACTGCATCTGAACTGTGCAGGTCATCTGTGTGAGTCCCTACATCTGCTTGATGCAGAACTTATAGGTTCATAGGTTCATAGGTAGATACTAGCCTATCTGCCCTAGGGCATTTATAAGCCTAGCCAGAGTGTATTTGGTATCCGTCTCCCTATTAGATTAGTCTACTGTGCCTCTGTAAATTAGGTCACAAAAGGTACCCTTTAAGATTAGTTTGCTGTGCCTCTGTCTAGCAGGGACACAGAAGAGATCCCAGGGGTGAATTTGCGATTTCCCATCCATGTGTCCAGATTTGGTTTGAAGAGGGTCAGCGAGGGGCTATGTCTAATATGAATTGGGATTCTATTCCAGAGTGAGGGGAGCCTCTGGGAAATGAATGTCCCTCCAGCATATCCTTTTTATTCTTGTGCTGAGGTTTAAGTCCCTGGAGCATGTATCTCTAAGGGACTTGGATTTTTGAGTTGGAGCCTGTCCATTAATTCTGGCTTTAACATGGCTTTGTATGTCAGGCATAGATTGCTTCTGAGTAGGCGGTAAGCAACTGAGTAGAGCTGGAGTTTCCTTAGTTGAGCTGTATATGACATCTGTTTGTAGCCCATGATACTCTTGGAGAGGTACTTTTGGGTCTCTCCAGGTGCTGCAGGTGTCGGGTAAGGTACATCCCAAAAGGGCCATTGTATTCAAGTATGGGGCTGATGACTGACGAGTAGAGGGGCACAATGACCTCTCTTGATGTAGATGCGAACCCTTTCATGATAAGGTGGCATATACAGGAGGTTTTTGTAACCCCTTTGGCAATGTGATTATCAAAGGCGAGATTACTATATACATTGGTCCCCAAATCTCAAATTACTACTTCTGTACTTAATGGATTACAACCTATGTGGCAATTTGTGTGCACCTTGTTTTTCACAAAGGGGATGACTATGCACTTTTTAGCATGTAGCTCAAGCTTGTGGCTCTGGCACCAAATATCCATCTCTGTGAGACCCTTCTGGAGCATGCTTGTGTCAGCTGGAGAGTCGATTATGGCCCCCAGTTTGCAGTCATCTGCGAACCTTGTCAGCCATAATCCCCCCATGTTAGCCTGAACCTCAGAGAAGTATATACTGAACCAGAGAGGTCCCAGAATGGCGCCCTGGGGGATGCCACTTGTAACTGGTTTGTATTCGGACATGGCACCTGCGATTCTGCCCATGTGGGTTCTATCCCTGAGCCAGTTTGCAACCCATCTTGTGATATAGGGGTTGATATTTAAGCTGTTAAGCTTATGTATGATTTTTGAGTGGGGTATTGTGTTGAACGTATTTGTGAGGTCCAGGTAGGCTGTGTGGACTACCTTGCCCTCATCCATAGCTTTGGTAACTGTTTCAAAGAAATCAACTAGGTTTAAGAGGCAAGATCTGCCTTTAACATAGCCGAACTGGATAGGGTCCAGTGTCTGGAGGCTCCCAATGTCTTTGTTTATGAGTTCTGTGATAATACACTCCATAGCTGTACAGACCAGACTAGTCAGACTTATGGGGCGATAGTTCCCAGGGTCTGTTGTGGCACCACCTTTGTGGAGTGGAACCACTGTAGCTGTACGCCATTATTCGGGTACATATCCTGTAGTAAGGCTAAGTTTGAACAGTGAATTAATGTGAGGGTTCAGTTCTTCTTGGAGCTTGTGTAAGACACAGCCTGGGACACCGTCCAGTCCCATAGCTGCTGTGTTTTTTGCTTTGGCGAGGGCAGCCTTCACCTCTGCATGTGTGATGTCAGGGAGGTTACATTCAGTTGGGATAGGCATTTGTTCCTTTGTGAGTGAAGAGGGGGAGAGGTTTGTGCTGAATCTATCTGCCAGGATGTTGGCTGTCTGTAGTTTTGGTATATTTTGTACTGTTATGCAACAATTCAGAGCATATCTGGGAGTTTCCACCCATGTTATGGACATAACTAAAGAAGGACTTGTGATTATCTTTAGTGTCTAGGGCAATTTCCCTTTGGAAACTGTCTTTGATGATTTTATGAGGTATTGAAGTTTCTTGCTAATACTGATCAGTGATGCCTTCCATTTTTGGGATTTTGCTCTGTCATGTAGTAGCTTCCTCCTTCTCTTGTATAGCTTATTTATGGCTGGGGTAAACCAAACAGGTCTTCTTTTTTGGAGGAGTGAGTCTTCATTTTATTTGGGATAGCATGATCCATGCATTCCTGCAGGTGCTCATAGAATGCATTTGTAAAGGATTCTGTGGATTGGCCTGTATTATCCTCTGGCCCGTGTGCTTTGAAGGATTCCACCTCAGTCTTGTGAAGTGCAAAGTTGGCATTTGAGAAATTCTATACAGTGATTTCCTTGGCTGGGGGTGGGGACGGGATATGGATGTCCATGGAAATTTTTAATGGTCTGATCTTACCAATGAGGGGTTTACCTCTGGTGTGGATCATAGAGTCCCCATGTTGGTGATGACCAGGTCCAATATGTTGTTCCCTCTTGTGGGAGTGGTGACCAGTTGTTCCATCGCATTACAGTTTATAACTTCAAAGAACCGTTGGGCGAGTGTGTTTGGGCATGAGTAGTTGTTGCAGTCAATGTTTGGGTAGTTGAAGTCACCCAATAACATAGTTTAGGAGAGACCTTGATATTCTCCAGTGTTCTCAGGAATGTCAAGTGGGGTTGCTGTAATAGGGAGGGTGTTCTGTAGCAGGCTACAAACTGAAAGGCAGTTTGGCCCGCTGTTAGTTGCACAGGGATGGTTTCTGATGCTTGGTGCAGTGCCACTAACCTGGAGGTGTAGGTATTTTTGATGAATATAGATACTACCCCTCCTTTTGTGCTTTGGTCCGAGTTTTGTGTGTGAAACGCATGGTATGAGTTTTAACCTGGTAGTGCTGGGGTGCTCTCAGGAGCCTTGAACCAGGTTTCTGTTACTGCACAGACTTCGATATTCTCCATACTTAAGGAGAACCTCAAGTGGGTGCATCTTGAGGTTTAGATGTCTGGCATTGAGTAGCATTACCTTTAGATTTTGTATCCTTGGGTTGTCTATGGAGGTGTGTTTGTCCTTTGAGCCTTGCCTAAAAAATGCACTATGGGGGTGGCAAGAGGCATGGCCAGTATACGAAAGCCTAAGGGTGACAGGTGAAGCCGCCCCTAGTGAAGCAACGTGGCTTGTCGGGCATGTCATACCAGGTTGACAGACACTGGATCCCCATTGAATGACACCAATACTGTAGACAATTGTTGAAACTGATCATTTTGCCTTTATTCTCTGGCATCATTCTTGGTGAGGGCAAGATGCTACCCAAGGTCAGGGTCATACCAGCCTGGGCTACATGATCAGAGAGCTGCTCTGTGTCTCATTTCTTGTAGTCCAGGGAGGTACATCTCATGTCATTCACACCTGCATGGACAATAATTGAGTCATACTTGTACCTGCTTTGGAGTGAACTG
This sequence comes from Protopterus annectens, assembly GCF_019279795.1. Classification (NCBI taxonomy): domain Eukaryota; kingdom Metazoa; phylum Chordata; order Ceratodontiformes; family Protopteridae; genus Protopterus; species Protopterus annectens. Next base: position 989,687,205 of record NC_056741.1, on the reverse strand, counting down.
AATGTTTGCATTATGTGGTGGATCCTGCCACCTGACAGGCAGCTTACAGTGACCTTCTCCTTGTTCAGTCAGTTGAGTGGGATGTCAGTGTGCCGGACAATAGAGTCCCCTATAACAAGTGTATTTGGTGTGTTGTTTGGCCTTAAGGGCTGTGACTATGAGGCACACTGATTTTGTGAGATATGTGGTTCATAGGTATTGTTGAGGGGTGGCTGTTGCTTGGGTATCTGTGGTCAGTATAGTTGCTGCAGTTGTTGGGTAAGGTACACCCCAAAGGTGGCATTGTAACCAAGCACGGTTGTTATTAGTATAGGGGCACAATGACATCACTCGATCTAGATGTGAAACCATATGGGATAAGGTTGCTTATATAGAAGGTCTGTCCAACCACTGTGGCAACGTGAATGTCAAAGTCGACAGTACGAACAAGTCATGTCCCCAATCACCTAACAACACCTGCCATATGTAATGGAGTACTACCTATGTGTTAATGTGTGGGCATGTTGTTATTCCCAAAGGGGATGACTATGCAACTGATGGCATTTAGCTGTAGGCCATGGCTCAGGCACCTGTCATCCATCTCTGTGAGACCCTTTTGGAGTATGCATGTGGCAGCTGGAGAGGTGATCATGGCACCCAGTATGCAGTCAAGTGTGAACAAGGTCAGCCATATTCCTCCTGTGGTAGCCTGTACATCAGGCAAATATATACTGAACAAGAGAGGTCCCAGGACCGAGCCGTGTGGGATGCCAGTTGTAACTGGTGTATAGTCAGACATGGCACCTGCAATTCTGACCATGTGAGTGCTATCCCTGATCCAGGTAGCAATCCATCATGTGAGATATGTGTCCATATCGATGCTGGTGAGCCTATGCATAATGGCCCAGTGTGGAAGGGTTTAGCAAGCTTTAGGTAGGCTGCGTGTACAACTGTCCCTATGTTGATGGACCTGTTAACTGTCAAAAGAACACAAACATGCTCAAGAGGCAAGATCTACCCACAACAATGCTGAAATGTGTAGGACACAGTGTCTGTAGTTTCCTGATGTCTATGTGTAAGAGTCCCATGACAATACACTTCAGAGCTTTGCATAACAGGATAGTTAGGCTTATAGGGCAATATTGTCTGTGGTCCGTTCTGGCACCAACCATGTGGAGTGGGAACACTGTTACTGTATGCCATTCCGCGGGTACATATCCTGTAGTAACTCCAATATTGCACAGTGATGTAATGTGAGGGTTACGTCTGTCATGAAGCTCATGTAAGATGTAGGCCGGGACACCAACTGGTCACATTGATGCTGCAATGTATGCTTTGGGGAGGGCAGCACTCACCTGTTACTGTGTGGTGTCAGGGAGGTTACACTCTGTTGGGATGGATATTTGCTCCCTGGGGGGATTGGGGGAGACATCTGCACTGAACCTGTTTGCCAGGATGTTGGCTATGCCAGTGGGTTCAGGGTAAGTGTAGTCAGTATGCAGTAACTCACAGCATATCAATGAGTGTCCACCCAGGTTCCTGACATAACTGACGAAGGCCTTGTGATAGTCCTACTTGTCTGGTGCAATTGTCCATGAGAAGAAGACCTTAGATAAGTACATGAGTGATCATAGCTGTCTGCTAGTACAGATCACAGATGCTTTCCCAGTCTGGGATTGTGCTCTATCATGTAGTAGCTTCCTCCTGACATTGTACAGCTCATTAATGGCTAGTGTCTACCAGACAGGTCCCCTGCCATTGGAGGAGTGAGTCTTGTTGTTATTTGGGGTAGAACAATCCATGCAGTCCACTAGGAGTCCATAAAATGTGTATGTAAAGGATTCAGCAGTCGGAGCTGTATTTCACACTGTCTCAAGCTCTCTGAAGCATACCACCTTGCTTTGGTGAAGTGAGACGTTGGCTCATCAGAAGTTCACCAAGAATACCCAGGATGGGTATGTGGAGTGTATGTCCAGTGAGATAGATGTATGTTCCGACCTTACCAATGAGGGCTACATTGCTGGTGTGTGGTCCAGAGAGTAACATCTGAGGTTTTACGCACCAGCATGGACAATGATGGTGCCAGTCCTGTACTTGCTTTGTAGTGACCTGACTGCATGTGTTATGTGGCAGATCCTGGCACATGACAGACAGCACAAATGGACTATTCCCTTGTATGGGCTGGTGAGTGGTACGTCAGTGTGTCTGACAATAAGTGTTGCCTATTACAAGTGTATTATGTGTGTTGTGTAGCCCGAAGGGAAGTGACTGTGTGGCACACTGACATTGTGAACTATGTGAGATGTGGGAATTGTAGTAGGGTAGACGTTGTGTGTGTGCCTGCTGTGGAGGTCTCTGCTGCTTAGGCAGAGTTCATTTACAGCATCCGAGTATGTGTATGTGTGATAATGTGGTTTGAGTGCTGTCACGAGAGGATATGTGAGACTGATATGTGGTGTGTGTGGTTATCTTCACCACCTGATAGACTATGCCAGACATGGGTCGAGAGAGTTCAGCACCCTGTATGTCTCTATAGATGCATCTCACACATATATCTGGGTTTGTTGTGAGGAGGAGAGTCTTGTCTGTGTACATGAGGCAGATGTGACATTGTGTCTACATCACAATATTCACCATCTGGACTGGAAAGTGCACACAAAGCCAACCCCTGGACATGCTGGGATATCATCATGACATACTCTGTAGCCAGATGACAAAGGACCAGTAGGGTGTTATGTGTGTAAAGGAATATAACGGGGATTAGTGCTCAGGTTTGTTGGTGTTCTGTAAAGAGTAGCTGAGATGGAGTCCAGACTGAATCATGACACCTCTGACAGCTATGTCATATATAGCAATGTACATACATATATGTCATGAGTCAGGGCCAACTGTACCTGACTGACAATGCCGACATCCTGACAGACAGGCCAATATATACATACCCATCTCCCACCGACGATAGTCCATATCATCATATTAGGAGATATCACATGTAGAATGGATGAACAGCTACCCCCAATGCTAAAAGCATGGCATCAAGTGGACTACATTGATTCCCAATATGTGTCATGCATAAACTACAGAACAAACAGATCCTGCACCTGAACAGTCAGCTGAACCTCCCCCTACACAGGATGTGGAACCGTTGAATGTATTACAGCAACATATGGCACTCCACACAAGTGTTGGTGCACAACACACCATGGGATGTACATTCCAGTATGCCTATGAAGTATGATCTGCAAGCCATGGAGTCCATCATGGTTGAAGTCATAAACCGAGCTATTGGAAGCTGACATACACACAACCCTACTAACCGTGGTATGTTCATGTGTGGCTCATGGTTCCCAAACATGCTAGACTGTTTGCAAGGCAGCCACACAGGACATACATCACTGAACACTGCTACACATGTCTCACGTACACTTGGAATAGCCCTTTATCAACATCCCAGACACATGTAGTACCTACAAAACCAACAAGCTGTGCATAAATATGTGTTGACATATGAAGGAATGTCGATGTGTCCACAGATAGATCACACAAGGTAAGGATTATGAGTTCCTGTTCCAGCTGTTGACACCTGACGACCCACATGGACCATTCCTGGAATGACATAAAACAAAGTGTACACACATTACCATGTCCAGTGTGATGATGTCACCACCCTAGAAATACAGACGGAGAAGGCAAACCAACCAGTAAAGCAAATAGTGCGCTGCGCTAATGCGTCTCTCTCTAATATCTTAACCTAGTTAGGGAGGGAAGCGTAACAAATAAAAACCAAAAACAATCCAAAAAACACGGGGACCTTGCTCCAGTAGAAAAATTGCGTCCACACGAAACCAATGATCTAAACGCAATTTAATGAAAAAACACAAGCGTTTTCACCACAACCTGTGTTGTGGCTTCATCAGAGAAGAATTACAAAAATACAATATGCATACGCATTTTAAATAGTTAAAAGCAAATGCAGGAAGTGATATAATAGCGCAACAGCATAAAAACTTTAACGCGAGGTTTACATACCAAATACCCCACGTACTATACTTAATAGTGAGTCACTAATTCATTAAAGGTCCCTAAAGGAAGATTAAGTTGTTATAGGGGAAAAACATTTAACTTGCTAAAAAGTCCCTTAAAACAGTTTATATAATAAAAAATGATCAGTGGACACACACTCAATATTGGCTATTAAGCATAAATTAAAAATATATATAATAACATACATAAAATGCTAAAGAGTAAAAATGTATACCCTTTAAACTAGTTATTTGTTTATTTATAGACTCCTACCTAATATGCTACAAAGTCTTAAGAAGGTAATAGTACTAAGCTAGTTAAAAACTCAGTTACAGGGACAACAAAAACGGTTATTTTTATTGATGTTTATGTTTAAATTACCAAAAGGGGATACTTGGTTATCAAGCTAGGATTCAGTATAAGGAGGTGATATAAAAAATTTTTATGTCTATAATATACTAAAAGTTCTTGACAGCTAATAGATTAAACTCTTAATAAGAGGTGATTGTATGCACATCCTATCTTAAAAAAGGATTAAAGTCACTATCTCAAGTAACTCCTTAACTTCAAAACAGAGGAAATGTTACAGTTTTCATTGAGGCCCGGGTGCCTGAAGGCATCCAGCCTCAATTGCCACTCCAGTTCACGATTCTCAAGAATCAGTGAGAAGGGGCCCCCCCGGATCTTTGTTTGCACTTGGTCAATAGCCATAAAGGAAAAACTATGGCCTGGGTTAAGGTCAATGTGCTTAGCTAGTGAGTTTACATTCTTCTTGTTTTTGATAGCGTATATGTGTTCATAAACACGATCACGGACTCTACGGTCCGTTTTGCCTATATAGAAGGCAGTACAACAATCGCACATAGCTGCATAAATAATGGACCTACTTTCACAATTTAAAGGGAAGTGGATAAAATATTTTCTATCCCTGATGGTGAAAGTTTCACCTACTTTGATCTTGTAACACCAATTACAAAATCCACAAGGGTACATGCCATTCCGTTTATTAAACAACTGGCTAGTCAAGTCTCTTTGTAAGAGTTCCTTAAGGTTACTTCCTCTTTTGAAGACAAAGATAGGGGACAAACCTAATTTCTCAGCCAAACATGAATTGTTGGCTATGAAATGCCAGTTTTTACGTATTATAGAAATGATAGCCTTAGAGTTCATACTATAAGTAGTGACAAAGCTCAATGAGAAGTCACGTGTCACATCTAGACTCGATGGATCGAAATTAGAGCCTAAGCCACTTTCCGAAACAAATGTCATCTCGAGGGTAGGTGGACAATCCAGAGGGGATTGAGCTTGACATAGTATGGGTTTATAAGTCCCATTAGTCCTTTTGGAGTCCACTTCTAGAATCAATTCATTCAACAAGTGGCTAGGGTAGCCCCGGTTTATAAACATTTCTTTCAGGAGATCACACTCAGTCCAGAAATCCAACAGTGTACTGCACATTCTCCCTGCTCTAACTAACTGGCCCTTTACTATGGACCGTTTTTGTTTGTACGGATGGTAGCTGGAAAAATGGAGAAAAGAATTGCAGTACGTTGGTTTCCTATACACTTTGGAGATGAAGACTTTATTGTTAACATCCTTTACCAACTTCACGTCCAAATAGTCAATTTCAAATGAAGAGAAATTGGAAGTGAATTTTAGAAAACCTGTTGTTGCGTTCAAGGAGTCAACTAAGGTGTCAGCCTCTAGTCTATTCCCTTTAAACAAAAGGAACATGTCATCGAGGAATCTGGTGTAATATTTGACAAAGCACATCAATTCGGGTACAGTATAGAGAAAATGCTTCTCCCAGTACCCCATAAAAAAGTTTGCAACACTCGCCCCACAGGGGGAGCCCATGGCAACCCCCTGTTTTTGAAGAAAGTATTCCCTGTCAAAAATGAAGAAATTAGATGTCAAAACTATGTCTAATAGTTCGGTAACGAGATCCACTTCTACCTTTGGAGCTCGAAAATCATTAAGAAGAAGGCCAATCCATTCAATAGCTTCCTGATGGGGAATAGAAGTATATAAATCTACCACATCGATTGTAAGGAAGTTACTCTCATTGTCAAATGGCAGGTCATTAATGCTCTCCAAAAAGGACCAAGAGTCCTTACAGACACTTGGAATGAGCTTGATGTACTCGGACAAGATATAGTCAATACATTTGGCACAAGGATACGTCATGGATGACCTTCCATCTATGAGAGCTCTCATTGGTGGATTGTTGATATCTTTGTGGATCTTCGGTATACTGAACATCACAGGGATTTTAGGTAGAGTAATGTCAATATAATTATATGTGTCAATGTCAATTTTCCCCTCCAAAAATAGGTCTCGGAAGTAACACCTGATCCTATTGTAAGCACCATGAATCTCCATGAAATTGGTGGTTTCAACACCACTAAAGAGCATATAGGCAATAAAACATGTACAGTCTCAGGCACAAGAACGGCAGCAGCAGTTGTAAAAACCAGAATCTTTATTTGATAAAACTGTAGATGAGCGCTTTCAGACATTGCTACGCTTCTTCAGATCAAAAACTGAAATAAATTCATCCTATTTAAACACATTCTAATTATTCAATTAATTCAAACTCTCCAATAAACAAGATGGGGAGTGAACCATTAGTTAATGGAGGCACATCTTAAAACTTTTCTTTAAAAACTGCTTGTAGCTGAGAACTTGCCATATAAAATGACAACAGTTAAATTGTTAAACAGAGATGAAGATATATAACAAAAGCATCCTCTAGCAATACAAACATTAATAAAATATTTAAATATACAACAAATAAAAACTCCTCATGTAAACCTGGTTAAACTCATATGAAAAATATGAATAAAATTGCAAGAAACAATATATCACCCAAAGGCACAGAACCTACCTAAGAATGTATGTGTACAAAAATGCATAAATGCAGAAAAATGGAAATGTACAAGTACAAAACTGCAAAAATATACATATATATATATATATATATGTATATAAATATATATATAACTGTATAGACAATAATGAAACTAAAAGCTTATTAATAAATGCAAATATAGGTATCATGACAATTCAAATATGACATTATTTACGAGACTTTAATACAGATCGTAAGGAGACATAATTGTTAAGACCTGGTGGATAGTGGGCTCTTAATTTAAAAACCCATCCAAGTTCTTTGCTCTCTAAATAACTCATATAATCTCCCCCTCTCTGATTCTGGGGGACAATCTGAAGTACTCTAAATACAAAACCATGATCATTATAGATGGAGATATGCTTGGCTAGGGCATTCAATTGATTATTGTTTCTTATATCATATATGTGGTTGTAAATCCTATGCTTAAGTTTCCTTTTGGTCATGCCCACATAAAATGCAGAGCAAGAGTGACACGTTGCTAAATAAATAAGACCTGAGGTGTCACAACTAGCAACAAACCTAGGGCTAAAGGAAAAGTCCAAATTTGGATGTAAAAAATCTTGTGATGTTGATATATATCCGCAATAATTACAATTCCTGCATGGATGAGTCCCTCTTTCTTGTGATATACTCATACCCATTGAACTAATCTCTCTTGCTCTGGTATTATAATCAACACATAACAATCTTTTCAAGTTCTTATTGTTCCTGAAAACAAATCTAGGTGTAGCCCCTACTATATTTAGTATTTTGTCATCTAAAGTTAAGACACCCCAGTGTTTGGAAATGATTTTTTTAATATCTAAACTGTCATTTGTATATGTGGTTACAAACATGGCCTTATTGGAAAATGTAATATTAGCCCTATTTCCATAGCCTGTTTTAGTAATAGTTTGATTCTCTAAATTTCTAGGCTCTCCCAATACTTCAGATTTAATTTGCCTTACTAACTTAGCATCATAGCCCCTTTCAATAAAAATGTGTTCCATTTTCTCTAGTTCTATATTTAAATTCATGGAATCCTTGCATAATTTCAGAAGTCTCTGAAATTGGCATCTCACTATCCCTTTAAAGATGTGACGGGGATGCATACTATCATATCGTAGTATGGCATTCTTCCAACAAGCCTTCCTGTGGAGAGAAGACAATAACCTATTGTTTTGAATACTAAGATTTACATCAAGGAAACTTATGGTGTCATATGAAGCTTCTATAGTATATCTTAAGAAGCTAGTGGTAGTTTCCAAATAGGATACAAACAAAAGGAAATCTTGCTCACTCCCATCCCAAACCACAAGGACATCGTCCACAAAACGTTTGTAGACCAGACATTTTTTGAAGGATTCATGACTAAATAAAAATTCCTTTTCCCACTGGTGAACCACTAAATTGGCATATGTATTCACGCAGGGGGTGCCCATGGCAACCCCTGCAAGTTGTAAAAACATATGCTCTTTGAAACAAAAAACGTTGTTGCTTAAAACCAAATCTAACAACTGGCAAACCAGTATCTGCATATTGCAGTCTATTGATGGTGAAGCTTGCAGCAATTCTCTAATTAAGTCAATGCCCTTGTCGTTTGGGATGCAAGTGAACAAATTCTGGACATCCATAGTTATTAGGAGATGTCTGTCTCTACATAATTCAACTTCTAGATCATCCAAAAATTCCAGAAGCTGATAGGTGTCCTTCAAGACAGTCGGAATGTCATTGACAAGGGGTCTTAAGCATTTTTCTAGGTAAATGGAAAAAAAAAACACTAAAGAGCAATTATTCCTTTTGGACCAACTTTGCCGGTCACCAGTTAGACTTATCAAACCTGATAAAGGTGGAGGTTTGGTAATACTGGACGATTACATTTATAAGGAGAAGATGTTAACTGTCCTGACATCTCCTGCTTATACTGAGTCGTCTATTAATGAGATACATGGTGCTTACAATAGGATCAGGTGTTACTTCCGAGACCTATTTTTGGAGGGGAAAATTGACATTGACACATATAATTATATTGACATTACTCTACCTAAAATCCCTGTGATGTTCGGTATACCGAAGATCCACAAAGCTATCAACAATCCACCAATGAGAGCTCTCATAGATGGAAGGTCATCCATGACGTATCCTTGTGCCAAACTTATTGACAATATCTTGTCCAAGTACATCAAGCTCATTCCAAGTGTCTGTAAGGACTCTTGGTCCTTTTTGGAGAGCATTAATGACCTGCCATTTGACAATGAGAGTAACTTCCTTACAATCGATGTGGTAGATTTATATACTTCTATTCCCCATCAGGAAGCTATTGAATGGATTGGCCTTCTTCTTAATGATTTTCAAGCTCCAAAGGTAGAAGTGGATCTCGTTACCGAACTATTAGACATAGTTTTGACATCTAATTTCTTCATTTTTGACAGGGAATACTTTCTTCAAAAACAGGGGGTTGCCATGGGCTCCCCCTGTGGGGCAAGTGTTGCAAACTTTTTTATGGGGTACTGGGAGAAGCATTTTCTCTATACTGTACCTGAATTGATGTGCTTTGTCAAATATTACACCAGATTCCTCGATGACATGTTCCTTTTGTTTAAAGGGAATAGACTAGAGGCTGACGCCTTCGTTGACTCCTTGAACGCAACAACAGGTTTTCTAAAATTCACGTCCAATTTCTCTTCATTTTAAATTGACTATTTGGACGTGAAGTTGGTAAAGGATGTTAACAATAAAGTCTTCATCTCCAAAGTGTATAGGAAACCAACGTACTGCAATTCTTTTCTCCATTTTTCCAGCTACCATCCGTACAAACAAAAACGGTCCATAGTAAAGGGCCAGTTAGTTAGAGCAGGGAGAATGTGCAGTACACTGTTGGATTTCCGGACTGAGTGTGATCTCCTGAAAGAAATGTTTATAAACTGGGGCTACCCTAGCCACTTGTTGAATGAATTGATTCTAGAAGTGGACTCCAAAAGGACTAATGGGACTTATAAACCCATACTATGTCAAGCTCAATCCCCTCTGGATTGTCCACCTACCCTCGAGACGACATTTGTTTCAGAAGGTAGCTTAGGCTCTAATTTCGATCCATCGAGTCTAGATGTGACACGTGACTTCTCATTGAGCTTTGTGACTACTTATAGTATGAACTCTAAGGCTATCATTTCTATAATACATAAAAACTGGCATTTCATAGCCAACAATTCATGTTTGGCTGAGAAATTAGGTTTGTCCCCTATCTTTGTCTTCAAAAGAGGAAGTAACCTTAAGGAACTCTTACAAAGAGACTTGACTAGCCAGTTGTTTAATAAACGGAATGGCATGTACCCTTGTGGATTTTGTAATTGGTGTTACAAGATCAAAGTAGGTGAAACTTTCACCATCAGGGATAGGAAATATTTTATCCACTTCCCTTTAAATTGTGAAAGTAGGTCCATTATTTATGCAGCTATGTGCGATTGTTGTACTGCCTTCTATATAGGCAAAACGGACCGTAGAGTCCGTGATCGTGTTTATGAACGCATGTATGCTATCAAAAACAAGAAGAATGTAAATGCACTAGCTAAACACATTGACCTTAACCCAGGCCATAGTTTTTCCTTTATGGCTATTGACCAAGTACAAACAAAGATCCGGGGGGGCCCCTTCTCACTGATTCTTGAGAATCGTGAACTGGAGTGGCAATTGAGGCTGGATGCCTTCAGGCACCTGGGCCTTAATGAAAACTGTAACATTTCCTCTGTTTTGAAGTTAAGGAGTTACTTGAGATAGTGATTTTAGTCCTTTTTTAAGGTAGGATGTGTATACAATCACCTCTTATTAAGAGTTTAATCTATTAGCTGTCAAGAACTTTTAGTATATTCTAGACATAAAAATTTTTTATATCACCTCCTTATACTGAATCCTAGCTTGATAACCAAGTATCCCCTTTTGGTAATTTAAACATAAACATCAATAAAAATAATCGCTTTTTGTTGTCCCTGTAACTGAGTTTTTAACTAGCTTAGTACTATTACCTTCTTAAGACTTTGTAGCATATTAGGTAGGAGTCTATAAATAAACAAATAAACAACTAGTTTAAAGTGTATACATTTTTACTCTTTAGCATTTTATGTATGTTATTATATATATTTTTAATTTATGCTTAATAGCCAATATTGAGTGTGTGTCCACTGATCATTTTTTATTATATAAACTGTTTTAAGGGACTTTTTAGCAAGTTAAATGTTTTTTCCCTATAACAACTTAATCGTCCTTAAGGGACCTTTAATGAATTAGTGACTCACTATTAAGTATAGTACGTGGGGTATTTGGTATGTAAACCTCGCGTTAAAGTTTTTATGCTGTTGCACTATTACATCACTTCCTGTGTTTGCTTTTAACTATTTAAAATGCGTATGCATATTGTATTTTTGTAATTCTTCTCTGATGAAGCCACGACAGAGGTTGTGGTGAAAACGCTTGTGTTTTTTCATTAAATTGCGTTTAGATCATTGGTTTTGTGTGGACGCAATTTTTCTACTGGAGCAAGGTTCCCGTGTTTTTTGGATTGTTTCTAGTTAGGGAGGGGTTTGAATCCTGCAAATGCTGACTGTGTGGGGGGTGTGTATGTGTGTGCAATTCTCTTTGAAAGGAGTGGCCTTTTTGAAGACTGGGAAAACACACCACAGATGTACATTCTTCTTTGGAAAGACTGATGATGTCACCACCCTAGAAATACAGACTGAGAAAGGAAACCACCCAGTTAAGCAAATAGTGTGCTGCGCTAATGCATTTCTATTTCTCTCTCTCTACTATCATAACCTAGTTAGGTAGGGGTTTGAATCCTGCAAATGATGATTGTGTGTAGGGGTTGTATGTATGTGCAATTCTCTTTGAAAGGAGTGGCCTTTTTGAAGACTGGGAAAACACACCACAGATGTACATTCCTCTTTGGAAAGACTGATGATGTCACCACCCTAGAGATACAGACAGAGAAGGGAAGCCACCCAGTAAAACAAATAGCAAGTTGCACTAATGCATCATTCTCTAGTATCATAACCTAGTTAGGTAGGGGTTTGAATCCTGCAAATACTGACTGTAGGTGGGGGTGTGTGCAATTCTCTTTGAAAGGATTGACCTTTTTGAAGAATGGGAAAACACACCACAGATGTACATTCCTCTTTGGAAAGACTGATGATGTCACCACCCTAGAAATACAGATGGAGAAGGAAAACCACCCAATAAAGCAAATAGCGTGCAGTACTAATGCTTTTCTTTCTAGTATTATAACATAGTTAGGTAGGGGTTGGAATCCTGCAAACGCTGTTTGGGTCTGTGGGGTGTGTGCAATTCCCTTTGAAAGGAGTGGCCTTTTTGAAGACTGGGAAAACACACCACAGATGTACATTCCTCTTTGGAAAGACTGGTGATGTCACCACACTAGAAATATAGACAGAGGAGGGAAACCACCCAGTAAAGCAAATAGTGCGCTGCGCTAATGCGTCTTTCTCTAGTGTCATAAAATAGTTAGGTAGGGGTTTGAATCCTGCAAGTGCTGACTGTGTGTGTGTTACTCTTGGTCAATGCAGAGTGGGTCTTGCTTTTAATATGTTATGGCATATTATGATTACATCAGTAAGTGCATTGCATACATCAGGTATATGCGTTGCAAATATAAATGTGTACATGTTCCCTTAATCTGTACATAGGTGTGAAGCCTGCATACTACATGAATACATTTGTTGCCATTGACAGGTTGTGCCGCAGCTTCTCAGATCGTAGGTCACATATGTATGTATGTGACAGGCCCATCCACTGGTGTGATCCGTGGCCAAGGTCATCTGTGCCACACACACCCATGACAGTTACTTTACAGTAGTGTGAGTGAGGGTATATGCCTGAGGTATATGTCAGGCATGTTCATACACAACCACGACTGCCAATAATGGACAGTCTTTATAGGTGTACAACCGCCTTGTGTATATGCATCCAGGCCTCCAATGTCTCATGTGACACACCTTGGGACAACACAATACCTATGGATATGTGGATACCAAGGGACACATGACATAACATGAGGCTGTATGTACACATTGGTACCCAACATACATGTTGAGGGCTACCACCTATGTGGTACTGACGGGATAGTAAGTATAATACATGTGGATGACTATGCCATAGTCGGCTTACTGTTATACAGCATGTATCACATGATAGGCATCTGTCTGTATGATACCCTTGTGTAGGATATGTGTCCCATCCAAGGAATGGAATGTAGGCCACTGCATGCATTACCAGATGTGGATGGACACATCCCTAGTGTGTTTGCATGTACCTAAGGGGGCTATATGCCAAACAGGTGTGGACACAGGAATGGGTGGCGGTAATTAGCACTGGTTAGTGTTATAGTGTAGCACCGGAAGGATACAACTGTTACTGAGTTCCCTACGACTGTGTGTCATCTGTCAGGACAACATCCAATGATTGCTTATAGTCATGCTGTTGAGGTTATGTATACTGCCAGACCGCAAATCATTGACATATACTAACAGTATCACCCACAGCATGGTGTCTACCCATGTCATACACACATGTCTACCCATGTTAGTACATAACTGTAGTAGAATGCATACTGGTCATTGAAAGATACTGCGACATGTTCACTATGTGTACAACAGGGTATGCCACATGTTCCATGTGTCCACTATGCACATACATACAGACAGTGTGCACCCACAATGTTCACAGACGTACACTTGCTATTCTGTACTGCACACATCACACACATATTGTCCACTCACTAACACATGCTGGCAACACATTACATGTCAGCCAAGTGGCACATGGGTGGACAATACATAGTCAGGCATAACAGCGGTGTAAACAATGCTATACTGACAATCAGAGCTTTGATGAATAAAGTCTGCTGAGATATACCTACAAGGATGTCATTACACTTTCCTATTGACAACTTGCTAATATTGCTACACTGCTGTAGTGTCACCCTGTGCATCAGCACCATGTTAGCCTGTTCCTCCATCAATGTTACAGATGACAGGAGGCAACACAGGTATCATCATATGCACAGGACATTTTGTTGTTTGCCAGAGCCTGACATTGACCCATCCAATCGACATGTGTGTGTGTGTGTGTGTGTGTGTGTGTGTGTGTGTGTGTGTGTGTGTGTGTGTGTGTGTGTGTGTGTATGTGTGTGTGTGTGTGTGTGTATGTGTGTGTGTGTGTGAGGGACAACAGTACAGCATAGGCCAATGTTGATGTAATGTGTGTATGTGTGCCCTAGTTATTTGGTTAATGTGTGTGTGTCTGCATGCACACAGCTCCACCATGTGGCTGCCATATACAGTAGTTTGTGGGACAGCCACAGACTGTACCTGCTAGGCCATACAGATTACTGTCTCTGGCCATGGACACAGTACCTGTGTCTGACAGGGGTGCTATGGACAGTATCGGGTACCATCCCTGACTGGGTACTGTCCTCAGAGGCAGAGGTGGGACGACTGGACCCATGTCCCTGCTGGGAATGGCCAGAGCCACGTGCACATGGTCTACTGGGATGGTCAATGGACAGGCCAGCCCCAGCATTGCTGGGGTGGTACTGCCACTACGGGAGCGGCTTTGAACCATGGGCTGTCCGTGACCACTGCCAGCTGTTGCTGTTGCTGGCATGCGTCCGTGTCGATGTCGCAACCGGCCCGCACGGTCCTGGCTCATAGATGACATATTGTGGAGGGCATCTAATGTCTTCCCCCAACATCTATCAATGACCTCGGTGTACATCCGGATGTCACCGACAAGGTCATGGATGCTGTCATTGATAGCGGTGTAATGTGCCCTCTGCGTCCTACGTCCCTGCCTGGTGTACTGTTCCATACGTGCCTGAGCCTGCATTACAGCCCGGAACATACTGGACGTCGTAAGACCAGTGAGGGCACGCCTGCCAGGGGCAATATGACCAGCGGTGCTCCCCTGAAAACCCCGGACCTCCGCCTATGTGGTGCCATTCCAGGAATATGGCTATGGCTGCTGTGAGGGGATGCAAGTGCCATGGGTACCACACTCTCCTGGTCAGTGCCAACTGTATGCTGTCCCTCGCCTATGGCCATTGGTGGTGAGGGATGTATTGGCAGTATGAGTGTGCGCATAGATGGGGTTGAACGCTGTGTACTGTTGATTGGTGGACCAACAACAGACCTTGTCAAACCTCCCTGTGTAAAAATACATGTCTCATCATCAGCACTATTTGTGGCAGTGGCTTCAGGTTCCCTGCTGCATTCAGCCAGCCCTAACTCAACACCTGTGAGAAGAAGACAGGAAATACACTTTATGGTCTACACATGAACACTTGCACACTTGCACACATGCACACATGCGCACATGCACACATGCACACATGTACACATGCACACATGCACACATGTACACATGTGCACATGCACACATGAACAGTAATACACTCCTCACTACAGCACATACACACACACACCAGCAATCCAACACATACTCTATAGTGGGTGAAGGTGGGTGTCAGTATCACAAGTAAACAGTCACCACACATGTGTCAGCATGCAGAATATGTGTTGCACAAGACCATACAGTGCAAGTGTAGATGCCCCAATGTAATGGCAGTATACATGGCTTTGTTGCAACTGTGTCTTTCAGTGATTGGCTACACCCTGGAACACAATTTGTGCATGGACACAACATTGCTGTGCAGGTATTATCAGCTCTGCAATGCCCTGTGCAACATCACTCACATGTATTCATGCCATGGCTGCATGTGTTATCTGTGTGACACATAGATATCAATGTCTGAGTACAATGTCTGTGTCCAAAGCAGATAATAGTGGGCACAGGTGTAGCACATGCATGCTATGTACACACACGGGACGATTACTGCATGTTGACATAAAGGTATCCCAATGCTCTAAATGGCCAGTGTACAGTGGTCATGGTGAGTGTGGGACATATTGCAGATATGACGGTGCCACACATGACATGTCATGCTACACGACTGCAACATTAAATACCACACATACACAATGTGTGTCAAGTGACCTATACACCCACTAGCATTCCAGGACATATATGTGACACTTTGTTTGGATGGTGACTGCTGTGCATATTGTGTATACTGGCATATGTAAGCACACACACAACATGCTATGCATATTGTGTATAGTTGCATATGTTTGCACACACACAACATTGAGGTGCAAAGCAATGACTGCTATGAGTAGTACTGTGGTCACTGTAACTGGATGGGATGTAGTACCCTGTGCCATCATCAACATGCATCCTGTGGTCACTCACAGCTACTAATGTGTGCTAGACCTCCGCCTATCATGCTGTACCTGAACTGCAGTACAGTGGCTATGCTCACAATTACACAGACACCTTGTACATGGGTGTGTGAGGTGACCAATAGGGAGCATTGCCTAACTTGACTGTGTTATGTGTTGCAGAGTGTTGCACACACCCATGATAGGAATCTACCCCTGAGGTACAGCATGTGTGTGTGCAAGACATGTGGGATACTGGCGTGTGGCCTTACAGTGGGTGTGATGGGAAATGTAGCATGTTTTCGTGTACTGCATATGATAAATGTGTTCTGTTGTGTACAGCTGTAGCAACTATGCATATCTAAGGTGCAGTACAGTGTTGCCACACTTGTGTCTGCTGCACTGTGCAGTGTATGTGCTTGACACAGCTACTGACTTTAATGAGATGATTAATGTCTCACAGCAAACATGGACAGCATGCATTATGCGTAGGTGTGTGTTACGTGTACAAGGCCTACACCTCACCTATGACATGCACATTTAATTACCAATATTAAAGTGTTAACACAATCACCAGCATGTACCCTCTGCTCTGCTGTCACACCAGAGGGACCTACAAGAATATGACACAGTTTATCAGTGGCCACAACTGTGGCATTGCTGCCATGAGTGAGTGTGCTAATCTACAGTGGAACAACAGTCAACAGTCACAGGTGTGGAGATACTATTCCAAATATCAGTATTGCACATGAGAGGCAGCACAACTGCTAAACACACAGTACACATCTCACATAAGCATATTCTAACAATACAGGTAACAGTAGTCTACAGCTAGGGCATATTACCTGCATGCTCCATGTTGTTCTGCTGGGTAGCTCCGTCCTCCATGATGACACATGCATGATGTTGCTGCTGCTGTAGGCCAGGAGCCACTACGCTTAGGAGCAGCTCCTCCACTCTGGTGAGGGGGGATGTATGGGTGCCCCACCACCTGTGGCAAGCTGTTGCCTATGGATATCAGACGCACGCTGCTGGACATGTCTGATTAAATCACTGCAGTGATGGCGTACCTGCTCATATGTCTGGTTATGTATGCCTATGTCATTTACCCGGCAAACAAGATCTTGTCACAGTGCAGTGCGCTCATGCTGGTGCTGGCTGGCCTTGGAAAAAAGCCATGCATAGTTCTGATACAGGCTGGCCTGCATGACCTCCTCCTCTGCAGCTGTATACACAGGATTGTGGTGATGAGCCATAACTCTGGAAGACAATTAAACAATATGTGTGAGCAAGTCATGTGGCACACTTAACATTATGAAGTACAGATATCACTTAACTGTCAGATATAGCATCTGTCTGTCTATCAGAGGATACACACATTCAATACTACATATCAGTGCTCAACCCACAACAAACCAGTATACACCAGTACTTGACACACTGTATTGGATACAATGCACAACCTCACACTGGGGGTATATATCAAGCTAATGCATGACTAATATTGTCATCCAATGCAATGAATGTAATGTACAGTTACAGTATTAACAGTAAACCACCCTAGTCTTTGATGCCATACCCCTACCTAACATATGTGCATGGGTGTTAATATAGCTGGCATACTGCTGTAACAGAGTATACATGTTGCTAGGTACACACACATGCCCTGTAATACACATGTGATTGCGGCCATGGTACAGGCATCATTACACACACATTAGACATACATACAACACACAAATGTATGCCAACACAGATGAGCATTACCTGTGTACCTTATAGTACTGTGTGCCCCTTCTTACAGATACCTATGCCTGAGGAATGTGATCTGTGCAAACTACAGGAAACACACAAGACAGTGATACCAGGGTATGTGAACATACACCATACTGTGGTGTTTAGGCCTACAGCTTCAGGTAGTACAACAGTTTATATGTGACCTGGATTCACCAGCAGTACCACTTACTGAGCATACATGTATTGCTACAGCCTACAATGGGACACCACAGTCGTACACAAGGTACTACGTCACAACATATGCCATCTTACTATGTCTGCATCCCAATAACTGACACATCTTTCTCTGCTCTCACACCTAGGACACAAACTACCATGATAGACACAACCTCACGCTAAGCTATCACACCTTTACAGACCTTGCACACAGTCAGTATCACACTCATTCCACCTCACATAGCTGGTATTGCACTGAGTACATGTGTGTGAGCATTGTTTCATAAGTAGCTACTACACTATTGGCCCAGGGCCTACAGCAGCCTAGCCATATGCTACCCTGCCATTTGACACACATGTAATGTGATTACACTTGCTCCTGTCAAATGGATACATAGAGTTGACTCCCAGGGCATATTACCTATCTCCATAGCATTCATCAGGGGTATGTATGACATCTACTAATGAGGAGCCATGTTTATTAATGCTGGGTAGTTTAGTCCAGAGTATGGCATATTTGTGTATAGGAACCTGTACCTCCAGCATGTGATGTTTAGTGCGTTGACAAGGATTAGGGACCTAGGTCATGTAGCCTGGAGGGATTGTGAGGTGTTGTCATGGTGGTTGGCCAACTGCCATGGTTGTGACATACCTTTGTATGGCCGGCAGTGGTGACCTCTGTGTATGACGTATGCAATGCACTCTAGCTGTGGTTTTGTGAATCAGTCTGCATAGGGCCTGTGTTTGGGGCAGTGTCACTCTTTGTTAGGTATGTCTGTGGCCTTTCCACTTGCTTTGGTTGTCATGTGAGGTACATACCACATGGGGCATTGTGAGGAGTAGGGTACACTGACCTATATTTCCCTAGATGGCACACCTTTTGTGATGACACGTACCACATAGAGGGATTACAAGACTAGAGTGGAACTGTGATTATCAGAGGGGAGGCTACTGTACACCGTGTCCCATGTTCCCTTCTGACACCTTCAGTGTTGGGCAGGCAACCACCTATCTGGTAGTTAGTGTGTTAAATGTTTGGAATGGGGTATGGTACTGCAGTATCAACACTGGTGTTCAGTCAATGCATTGGTCACCAGGCACAGGTGTATATATATACACATGCTTGTAAACATCCATTGCTGTACATATACATGCACATATAGGCACATATACTGGCCACCTTTCATGTTGGGACTATCAATCATTAAACAGTTGTGAGAAATACAATTTTGTAACAATATTGCACAGTGTTGTGCGGAATGCATTTTGCTGTCCTCAGGCAGTATAGCTGTAGCAGGCCTCACTGTCTCAGTCCCACAGCATTTAACCACCACATGACATATACCTACACTGCTTGCTGTTTTCAATGCCACACACTACAACCTACATAGATATGTGCACATAGCAACCTTCAACTACATATATATGTCTAGCCTTCACTAACAGTTGCAGTATGTCCCTTGCCCTATGCACATCTGCATTTACATATAGATATGGACTGCGCACACATACAGAGGGTTCACTGTATGTACAGTACCCTTCAGACACATCATTCACATCCCACCAAATACATATCTGTTACATACCTTACCTTTGTATTTCTTACCTCTGTCTGTTGTACCTGTTGACGTTTATTTTTCTTTTTAAATATGTATATTTTTTTGGTGTCTCCAAACACCTCTGTTTGTTTGTTTGTTTGTGTTTGTTTGTTTGTCTGTCTGTCTGTCTCTCTCTCCCTTGCTCGCTCTCTCTCTCTCTCCATATGCTGCAATGATATTATTGCATGTGTGGACAGCAAGTACAGGCTGCTTTTGTAGGTATCTGCACATGTGCATGTGATGACCTCTGCACCAATTGGTGCCCACCATTTAGTAATTGCATGCAGCCTGCTGTGTGCTAATTGCAGTTCTCACTGTGATTTCAGGACAATGCTATAAAATGATAGGTTAGGTAGACATAGGCCTTTCAGTTTTGTAAGGTGGGGACCATGCTTGTTTGCTGTGGACACTGTTGTGTAAGTCAGAAGGTTGGTATATATCTCATATAAATAAAACAACCAAAGGAAGGATCCAACAATGGTTTATTCACAAGTCCCTAGCGCCTCGGCTCACGCCTTCAAGGAGAATAAATTAAGACACATTTTGCCAAATATTTATATCATTCACAAACACTCAATTAAACAATTATTGAATAATTAAACAATGAATTAATGCTTCATAAAAATACTTTCCAATTGCAATCTATATTTATACCACTAGGTGTCATTGTCCCATACTTCAATATAAAAACAGTTTCTTTATATAAAAGTTTATGTTTAATCACTTCATCATTATTACTACCCACCACTATATGTTCTAAAACAGTTGCTAGCAAACCCTCTGGTTTACTATTATGACATTCTTTAAAGTGCATTGCAAGGGGACTTTCTTTCTTTTCATTTTTTATGTCCCTTATGTGTTCTTGAAGTCTAACCTTGAAGGCACGCTTACTTCCCCAATGTAAAAAAGTCAACATGGACATTTTAATGCATATACCACCGCTTCTGTATTACAACAAAACCTACCATTTGGTTTAAAAAGTTTCCCATTAATACATTCAAATGTTTGACTAACATATTTACAAGAAATACATTTTCCACATTGATATGTTCCCAATAATTCCATTTTTGTTTTTGTTTTTAAATTAATATATGTTCTATGATACCTAGCATGTACTAACATATCTTTTAAGTTTCTACCTCATTTGTATGAAAATATTATATTTTCAGGAAGAATTTCTAATAAGTCTTTATATTTAAATAAAGACGGCCAATACATTTGTATGGTCTGTTTCACTTGTTCTGCTATTAAATCATACATTAAAACCATATATATTTTATCTGTTTTTTTTTTAATTATCTTTAAAGCACTGATATTCATTTCTTTTCCCATTTTTCCTTTGTCTAGCTTTCTGTAAAGACAATTTAACTTCTTCTATTTCATAACCTCTATTAATAAACAACTGGGAAGTTCTTTCTAATTCTGTTTCTACATCTCTACTATTATTACATAACCTCATCACCCTTGTAAATTCACCATATGGTAAAGATTTAATAAGATGTGATGGGTGGTAACTATGTCCATCAAGGAAATGTAAATCATTTTCAAACTTTCGATATATTTTAGTGACAATTTTACTATTACTTTTCCCTTCCAAAGTTAAATCCAAGAAATTAACTCTATCACCTAACTGAAAACCATCAAATTTCAAATCAAATTGATTTTTCTGCAAATTCTCCTTAAATTCATGTACTTCCAATCTTCCCCCTTTACATAAAAAAATCAAATCATCAATATAACGATAATATTTTACTACATAATTTTTAAAAAAACCCATATGATACAAAAACTCTGACTCAAATGAATTCATCAGAACATTCGCATACATCGGGGCAAAGCTTGCCCCCATAGCTGTACCTTTTAATTGATGGAACAACTGTCCATCAAAATAAAAATAATTATTTTTTAGACAAAATTCCATTAGTTCCATGACGTAAAAGGACTATGGACTATCTGCCAACAATTTGCTCAAAGCCTTTAGACCATAATCATGTCTAATGCTTGTATATAAGCTTTTGACATCAGCTGTCAACCAATACATATCTCTAGTCCATACAATCGATGATATTTTCTCCAAGAACTCAAAACTTTCTTTAATATAAGATTTTTGTTTTATGACATAAGGGTATAAATAACTATGTAAAAAAATACCCATATTGTGTAAAAAATAATTACAGGCTGATACAATAGGACGTCCCGGAGGGTGAACAGCATTTTTGTGTATTTTTGGTAAGCAGTAAAATCATGCCACTTCACAATTAGATGTTTAGTGACATCATCCTTTGTGAAATAGCCCAATCTTAACCCTTTTTGTAATATATCATCAAACTGTTTTACTGCTTGTTCATATATCTTGATGTCACATTTACTATAAGTTTCTTTATCATTAAGATGTTCTAGACACATTTGAACATATTGAGTATAATGCATAAGAACTACTTTACTGCCCTTGTCCGCTGGTTATAGGCACATATACTGGCCACCTTTCATGTTGGGAATATCAATCATTAAACAGTTGTGAGACATACAATTCTGTAACAATATTGCACAGTGTTGTGCTGAATGCATTTTGCTGTCCTCATGCGGTATAGCTGTAGCAGGCCTCACTGTCTCAGTCCCACAGCATTTAACCACCACATGACAAATACCTACACTGCTTGCTGTTTTCAATGCCACACACTACAACCTACATAGATATGTGCACATAGCAACCTTCAACTACATATATATGTCTAGCCTTCACTAACAGTTGCAGTATGTCCCTTGCCCTATGCACATCTGCATTTACATATAGATATGGACTGCGCACACATATGGAGGGTTCACTGTATGTACAGTACCCTTCAGACACATCATTCGCATCCCACCAAATACATATCTGTTACATACCTTACCTTTGTATTTCTTACCTCTGTCTGTTGTACCTGTTGACGTTTATTTTTCTTTTTAAATATGTATATTTTTTTGGTGTCTCCAAACACCTCTGTTTGTTTGTTTGTTTGTGTTTGTTTGTTTGTCTGTCTGTCTGTCTCTCTCTCT
This sequence comes from Protopterus annectens, assembly GCF_019279795.1. Classification (NCBI taxonomy): domain Eukaryota; kingdom Metazoa; phylum Chordata; order Ceratodontiformes; family Protopteridae; genus Protopterus; species Protopterus annectens. The sequence goes on along the minus strand of NC_056741.1, from coordinate 989,664,433 downwards.
CCCTTGCTCGCTCTCTCTCTCTCCATATGCTGCAATGATATTATTGCATGGGTGGACAGCAAGTACAGGCTGCTTTTGTAGGTATCTGCACATGTGCATGTGATGGCCTCTGCACCAGTAGATGCCCACCATTTAGTAATTGCATGCAGCCTGCTGTGTGCTAATTGCAGTTCTCTCTGTGATTTCAGGACAATGCTATAAAATGATAGGTTAGGTAGGCATAGGCCTTTCAGTTTTGTAAGGTGGGGACCATGCTTGTTTGCTGTGGACACTGTTGTGTAAGTCAGAAGGTTGGTATATGTCTCATATCTGCAGCTGGGCTGTAGCCGGTGAAATGCATGTTGTACTGAAACCTGACTGTTTTCTTCTTCCAGTACACTCTTCTCAGTGTGTCAGTTTACTCACACCTCCTAATGCTAACACTGGATATATGGAAGTATGTACTTTCTTTTGGAATTAGGAAATTAACTACCATACAACAGTGGTTATTCCAATGTATTGCTCTGACTTTCCTGTATTCCCTTTACATTCACTCCTTGTAATGCCTGCTATATTTCTGTCTTGAAATGTATTGCTCTGGCTTTCGTATTTTCCCTTTACATTCACTCCTTTTAATGCATGTTATATTTCTGTCTGTCTTGAAATGTATTGCTCTGGCTTTCCTATTTTCCCTTTACATTCACTCCTTTTAATGTATGTTACATTTCTTTCTTGCAATGTGATGCTCTGGATTTCCTATTTCCCCTTTACATTCACTCCTTTTAATGCATGTTATATTTCTTGCAGCACCAAGTTATTGTATATCTGCTGTGGCTTAGTGGTATGTCATGCAGACTGGTGAGTCCAAGGTGTGGGGTTTGGGACTGACAAGGATATTTTATTTTGCTGCTGAGCAGTACAAGGGCCTTGTTATACAGAGTGACTAAGGCACTTTTAAGCAGTTGTAAGCAGGTTTGCGCGGGTTTGCATGACGCTTAGCGATGCTTAGCTAAGCGCGCACAAGTGCACACTCATGCACTCACGTAAAGTGCTGCTAAACTCTGGGCAACTGTATTTAGCTAGGTAAAGCACTGCTTAAATCCTTATATCAAATCAAAATGGTCATATCATACCATTCCACATAACCTGCTGGTAAAGACCCACAGAACAAGATTTGTGTTATGGCATTCCTATTTTCCCTTTACATTCCCTCATAGTAATGCATGATATATTTATTACAGCACCAAGCCATTGTATATCTGCTGTGGTTCAGTGGTAATTCATGCAGTCTAGTGTGTCCAATGTCTGGGGTTCAAGACTGACAGGGGTATTTTATTTTGCTGATGAGCAGACTATAGGCCTTTTCATACAGAGTGACTAAGGAACTTTTAAGCAGTTGTAAGCGGGTTTGCATGAGTTTGCGCGATGCTTAGCTACGCTTATCTATGCTTAGCTAAGCGCACACAAGCGCACACCCACTGACTACTGCTTAAAAGTGCTTACTCCCGCTAACACCCGCGCTAATTTCTTTTAAAGAAAAGAAAATGGGGAAATAAGATGGTGAAAAAGGGGACACAAAGAGGGTAGGACAGTAGGAAAACAAGCTCGGGATGTGCAGGAAGGATGTAGGGAAGGCCCATAGCTGCCCAATTCTTTACCAGCAACAGCTGTGCATATGTTTGAAATTTAGAGTGAGATTTGAAACCTTCCACCCCTGGGAGAGGGGTGAGGACAACATAGTATGTTGTACAGCCAATTGTAATTATCAGTTTACATGTCCAGCAGACATGTGTGTGAAATGGGCAGCTATGTATGGGGCATAATTTTTTTGCGGGTACAGATTGCCCTTTTTTTTTTTCAGGTAAGAGTGGAATGTGAAGTAAAGGAAGTAAGGAATATTGGGGGAGGTGGGTTGGGGAGGTTAACAGACAAGACAAACAAGACGCATACAGGGGTGGAGTATGACACATGTGGTGGGTAAACACAATTGATGGGGGCAGATGTTTGGATATCGCAAGCCCATGAGCCCACAGATAGCAACAGTGGAACTGAGATCCCCACCCATGGGCAGTTACCACTGCACCTTCACAGCCCACACCGAGGCTGTGCTGGGGGCTGGATAGGAGGGGCAGGCACACCTGTGAGCTGTGCCACTCTCTCCTCAAGCTGGCGTAGGGGATCAGTCACGGAACGCCTGATCTCACTACGCACCACAGCCCGGACCCTTTGGAGGGTGAGTGGAGGCTCTCCTCTGGCCACGCTTGCAGAGGGGGGTGAGCCCCATCCCCTGCAGCACTTCCACCTGAAGGTGGCACGGGGCCACCGGAGGAGGAGGTCCTGGGCTGAGCACTGGTGCCAGGTGCAATTGCCAGATGAGGTGGGAGAGGTGGGTCTGCTGGGACCCGCCTTCCCAGTTGTCCTATGTTTAGCAGTATTTAATGGCATTTTAGGATAGTAACAAACAACACCATTCCAAATTAGTTGTAACAGCATGCATTAGTATTCCCATTAACCAAACACACATGAATTCCAAACGTTGAACAGCAAGCATAACACATGCATATTTAGAACAACAGTGGACATTCCAACAGCATGCAGGGTTGATTGGTGGCAACAGGCCATCAGGTTTGGATATGTAAACAGAGCACATGCATCAACGTACATGCAGATATGTATAAACCAACAGGACAAATGTCCATAGGAATTAATTGTGAATACACATACCCAGTTTGGTGTGGAATGGCATCATTTGTGAACATAACATAGGGGGGTATAATATTACATTAACAACTTAAAATACCTATACGTATACTGTACATTCCTACTAGATGCAGATATATATCCCCTACATGTATTAGTACAGTTCCCTGTATGTAACCTTAGAAATGTTAGTGATGGAGATGTTACTGCTACTTTAATATACATTCCATTTGTATTCATATATTTTCATATCTGGCTGTGTTCAGGTAAAGTATCCTGCTACATTTGAACAGTTACATACAGCTCTAGCAACACACTGACATTTGTGGGATGACAAGCACAAGCTGCTCATGTACCGGATTAACATGTACATACTATACATGAAACAGTTGAGGACTATAAATATTATTCTGAGGTACTGGCATTCCCATCAGCCAGTTTATATGGGCCTAGACAACTGTGGATGTTCAGCATTTCATACAATTATACTATCTCCATAATGCAAGGGTACAGCAACATATCCAAAATGTGGGATGGATACAGTCCAGGTATTGTACTTTATTAAAAACATTTCACTCTTTGGTTGTGGCTGTCTCATTCATTTCATTATGTAGTGCATGCAGTATACCTTTATTCCAGACTTCTTACACCTTTATTGGTAGCTTCAAACTCTTTCTCACACTCTCTCACTTATTTTATATTTACATCTTAGGATGGTACTTAATTCCAGGCTTTATTAACATTTATTACTGGGTTACAACAATCCTTTCCAGCTGACTCACTTATTTCATATGTCAGTATATACAAGGATGTATTCATGACTTGTCTGTCCTTTATTGATGGATTAGAATACTAATTTTCAGGCTGAAGCAGTTATCTGATATTACAATACAGGTGGAAATTCTATTTGAGACTTGTTTACTCTTTATTAATGGATTACAATACTCTTTTTGAGGCTGCATCACTTATCTGATCTTAGAATACTAGCAAAAGCTTTATTCTAGGCTTATTTGACCTTTATTACTGGGTTACAACACTGAACTCTTTTACAAGCTGTCTCACTTATATTCTATAATAATACCAGCTGAATAATTACTAACCTGTCTGGTGGTGCAGCCTTACCAGCCTATCAGCATAGGCTTGCTGATTCGCGGAACGAACACCTGCAGCTGTAATATAAATGAAGGGATATTGGAACATATCTATCCATACTATAGGCTAGGATAGCATTTCTTGCATACTTAATTACATGGATACTTACTCAGTAGTGGGGCATTGGGCATCTGACGGGCCTCCTGGATCCATCGGTTCAGTTGGTCCTCCTTTCGTCGCTTCAGGTCCACATGGTGGTGACGGGCCTGCTCACCAGTCCTAGGAATGCCTGTGGCACTGGTAAGATCATGTGTCAACTGGTTCCATGCCTCTGCCTTGTATGCTCCCCATTGAACCTAGCCCTGCATGAGTTGGCCTTCATGTTGGTGGACTAGAAGCCAAACCATATATTTGGACTCCTCAATGCCCCACCTTTGCACTCTAAAGCGATTGCCCTCTCCGGCACCTGCCATCCTGACTGCAAATGGGTACCACAATCAGTTATGGTGAGTATTCCTGCCGATGGGGCTTAAATATGCCGCATTTCCCACACTTTTTTGTGATTGGCCATTTTTGAGAATTCTAAGCTGACTGCTGACCTGCTTAGTAATGGTTAATCTACCATTTCTAAGTATATGTATGCTAATAGTGGCAGCTTCTCCTAAGCTGTCATGGCTTAGTGGTTCTGTGCTTTGATTATCATGCACAGGGTCCTGGGTTCGAACCTTGTCACTCTTTTATTTTAATACTGTCTAGACAGGCTAGGGGGTGTGGCTGCGTTTAAGCAACCTAGCTCTACGTTGCTCCCCGGTGCCCTACCATGCCCTGGTTGGCACGGCGCACACGTCCGCGCAAACACATTGTGCTGGGTAAAGCGCTTTTAAACTTTGGGCAAATCTATTGTGCTGGGTAAAGCACTATTAAACTATGGGCAACTCTGTTTAGCTGGGTAATGCACTATTAAACTATGGGCACCTTTGTTTAGCTGGATAAAGTACTATTAAACTATGAGCACCTCTGTTTAGCTGGCTAAAGCGCTATTTAACTATGGGCACCTGTGTTTAGCTGGGTAAAGCGTTGCTTAACAGCAGGCTATTCTATATCTGGGTCCTTTAAAAATATACATTTTGTTCACTGATACATTGGCCATGTCACTGCTTTTAATAAAATTTTAATCATATGTCTGGTATTATTTCAAATACTGATTTAAACATAAATAAGAAGGGGAGGGGTGGGACTGGAGCCATGAATGCCTCCTCTTTGTGCATATGCTCTACCATTACACCATTGCAATTTGGTGTGATTTGCATAAACATTCTTTCTTATGCTCTTCCATGTCGGAATTGCTAACTATAGCTAAGCAATGGGCGCACACGAGCAAATACGGGCAGCTATATCGTGGATTTAAAAAAAAAAAAATTAAATATTTTACTTTTTATAACTGTGATGGGGGTTTACAGTGTCAAGGAGCGTGGTGTTGGGTGCAAGTACATTTGAGCAAACTCACTCTTGTGTGTTGACATTTTGCTTTTACTACACTTGCAGGGGCTTGGACATTTAGACTGTTCGGCAGTCGGACACGCCCCCTGCTTTCATACTCGGTCCGTGTAAGAGTTACGGTTGAGTCAGCATGCCCTCATGAATATTCATGGCATGCTGATGTCATACTGTTCAACTGCAGCCTCCGAGTAAGACTTATTAAGTCTTACATGGAGGATTCGTGAATCCGGGGGAATGTCTTTGAAATTTTTATATCTCTGTTAAATGGAGCTTTTCTTCCCAGGCCTTCATTGAAAATGGGCTCCTGCGACCGACTTGGACTTTCACAGTAAACAAAAGGCAATAAATAAATAAATAATAAATAAGATAATAATAAAACATCATTTTAACATTTGTCTAATAGTGTAGAAAGTTAAAAAATCAATATCCTCTTTGTGATGTGTTTTCACTGTAACAAGAAAACTTAAATAAAGACATATAAAAGATTGTGGAAGTACATTTACAGTTTTTAATCTTTATTAGAACTGTGCATGATATAGATTTCCATGTATAGTTCCAAATTCTGTTTCTTACCACCTTTATTAAGTGCACTCTTGATGCTAAAATACCTCCCCCTAACAGTAACTAGTCCTGCAAATGATTGCCTTCACTGGTAATTAGGTCTATTTGAGTCTACCCTTTATCTATCCAATTTCTCTCGCATCTTGTTCCACTGGCTATTGTCCTACAACAATAGAAGCTTCCCTGTTCTCAGATTAATCCTACTACTTGAATCTAACCTCTAACTCCACTGCTCTTCTCTCTGTTATTGTATTTGAAATCAGCTATAGAAGTCAAAAGGGAAAGAAATCTGTCTTCAGGCTTTGCATTTTCAGCCCCTATAGCTTCATGTCATACTTATTGTCAGTTAGTAAGCAGCACTTAGGCACATACACAACTCCAACAGAAATCTACATATAGACTAGTTTAAAAAACTTATTGCCAACCTACCCTGTAGCTTATTAAATTCTTCTTGCCAAATTTTACCGCAGCAACTCCTGCACTCCATTTTTTTGAAAAGGTCATGTTACTGTTCTAATTTCTTAACCCCACTGAGAGCAGTTGGTGAAGAAATATATACTGGAATAGCCTGGAGTGATCTACCTGCATAAGGGTACAGTGGCAATCTATGCTGTCTGTGAGAAAGACCTCATACCAAAGCTATGTTTATAGGCAGCATCAGCAGAATAAGTTATCAGTATATACCATCCTCTCAATGCACTAATCATCACCTACAAAATTCAGGGAAGTTGCACTTCATAACCACAGTAACACATTCAAATACTTGAACATATTCAGCTCTTACTACTTTTTACTGCCCTATTTAAATGTTTTCTACCACAGAATTGACCATGGTTGTAAATATAATAAGTCTTTGGGACAAATCTAGAATATTAAGTGCTTGGATCACAATGGAATGGGTTCTCCTTCAGTTGGAAGAGTCTTGGAGGTAAGAAAATGAAAATGTTTAACATCTGTAATGGTTCAATACTACTTCTAACTTCAAAAAAAACATTTCTTGCCATCAGTGAGCAATAAAGCCTATATAAATGAGAGTAATGATAAAAAAACGACTAAGTAGCTCACAAGCATGTCTGTTTCACGTATTAAAAAGTCAAACAGCCATGCCTTGTCATCCAAATTTCTCATTTGATCTGACATACTGTTTTCTATATTATGGGTAGGGCAACAATCAAGTATACTGGTAACGCATATGGGATTTGAAGTAAGCAATAGAAAGTCTCTTTCAGATTTTCTCATTTCTTACTCTTCTGCATTGACACTGTTGGCAATCTCTTTTGTCTTTCAGCTTTTCCCATTAGGGGTAACCCACAGCAGAACAACAGTTAACAAAATGACTGGCAGTGGAGTTTCATGACGTCAAGTTGCCAGCCTGGCATCCAACCTTCCACTGGATGCATACCTAGGGCTAATTTAGAGTGGCCAATCCACCTGCAGCATGTCTTTGGAATGATGCAGGAAGCCAGAGCAAACCCACACAACTGCAGGGAGGACATGCAAACTCCACACAGAGGGCGCCCCAGCTGAGAATCAAACTGGAGAACCTCTTGCTGGGAGGCAGCAATGCTAACTGCTGCACCACTGCGGCCACCTGATTAAATACTGCTGGCAATAATTCATCAAAATAACTGGCTTATTAAACCTGTCAGCACAAGGTGTTCACCTATTTATGGCTCTTCCAGTTATAAATATTTTCCCTGAAATTCAAATTTATAAAAACAATTAATCTCTACATTTGCATTGTAGCCAGCATCACTATAAAAACAAATGGCATTAGTCATTCAAAAACCTAGCCCCAGAATGCAAGATACCCACAATAAATAGATAGACAGATAGATAGATAGATAGATAGATAGATAGATAGATAGATAGATAGATAGATAGATAGATAGATAGATAGATAGATAGATAGATAGATAGATAGATAGATAGATAGATAGATAATGAAATCAACACAAGTAATGCACTGGAATCAACAAAACAAGTGGAATAACGGACTACTATAGTAAAGGCAGAGCACGGACCCTTTATTTTCATAAGCGCTTTCGGTAGGGAGATCCCCCACCTTCTTCAGACAAAGAAACAAGGGCAAATGCCCATTCAACACTTTATATACAATTAAAACATCAATTAAATCAGTGATTGAATAATTAGAATGTTTTAAAAATGAACATTCTTAAAACGATACTTATATATGTACCTCTCAATATATATAAAGACCACAGAACAAACACTCACCATAAAATGTATGCAAATATACAAACTTATAACCATAATTTCATCAGCTTGTATTACTTTAAAACATAATTCATAATAGCAGCAAGCGAATACAAAGAACACATCAAGTCATATTCGACTCATACAAAAACTTTAAAAAGCATTCTTAAATTCATACTAAATATTCATTACCACTTAAATATAAGTAATAAATATACAACTGTATATATAAAAATATGTAACATTTTCTATTTATATATTTCTATATTTCTATATATATATATATATATATATATATAATTATCAATTTGGTTCAAACACCTGTAATTTCATATCCCACCATAGGGAATATATAGAGGTTATACACACAATTGGTAGAACTTTTCAATGGTACAGGACTTTCATACATGAATAAGTTCATTGAATATTACAAGACTGAATTGTTTGTGCTTAGGAAACAAATGGAGACTTTGGATAGTAAAATCAGAGTATCCGAGGCGTTTGGCTCTTTGTCTTCTTTATATTTTGGGATTACAGCTAAATTGGAGAGACATAGAGCTTCAGTTATTTTAAGAAAGCAGGGGGAGCTCAAGAGAGATCTTGCTGCTTATTCCTCTAATTCTGCTTATCCAGTGAAAACTTTTAAGGACAACAAGTGCAATTCAAGCCCTAGTAGTATTAACATGTCGCAACCAAAAAAAAATAAAAAATTTTGGGTACACCTACTGATAGTACTGGTTCAGTGGTCTGTCCTGTTGTTGATAATGGTAATAGTGGAGGCATTCATACTGACAACATTACAGCCTCTACTTCATTTGCACAGTCGGTTTCTGTGGTCAATAAATCTGGTCCTTTTTTAATGGACAGCGCAAGCAACAAAAAGACACCGAGATGGTCCGGCAAGGTCCAAACAAGAAGCAAAGGAAAGGGCAAGGGGCGCAAGAAGAATTAGACTTTTCTATCAACGTACACAATTTGACTAGTGACTTTTTGTCTGATGAAATGGTTTCTGTACTCAAAAAGGGTTTTTCATTTATTCCATCTAACACAGTAAATCTATCTAGATTAATAGTAGATTTGAAATTATATCTAAGGAAACTTAATTTAAAGTATATTTTTGAAGGAGTGGTTCGGCCTAACCTTCAAGAATTTGAAGTTAAAAAAAGAAGCACATACAATCCTTTGTTAAATCCCACACTTATGGTATTTGGTAAGTTAAGTGAACAGGATTTTAGGAAGTTAAGGGTAATTCATGAAACTACATTGAATCTCCCTTTAACTGAAAAGTCAGCATTGGATGATTTGGCAACAAACACAAGCTGGCGTATTATGAAAGCTGACAAGGGTGGTACCATTGTAGTGATGAAGTCTGTAGATTATAGTGCAGCAATAAACATCCTATTTGGTGATGTTACTTGTTATAAAAAGGTTACAACAGACTACATTACACAAAGGTTTCTTAGACTTGACACCTGTCTGTTTGATTTGTTCAGCCAGGGGAATTTAGATTATTCTGTTTACAATTTTTTGTTAGTTGAACATCCCAAACTGGCGACACCATATGGCATTCCCAAGGTACATAAGAACAGGGAAGATCCCCCTTTTAGACCTATAGTGTCTTCCAGTTTTTCAAAGAATGAATCTATTTCCATATGGCTGGACAAACTTTTGAACCCCATTGTGCAAAATTCAAAATATTATCTCAGAGACTCATGGCATCTTTTAGAATTATTGAGTCAACTAGACAATGTTGGTGTGCCTTTCAAATTTGTATCATTAGATGTTGTTTCTCTCTATACTTGTATAGACCAGACCACAAGTATAGCATTTTTAAGGGACTATTTAAGTCAACACACTGATTTTAACAATAATCTTGTCAGTACCATTTGTACCTTGATGGAACTTGTATTGGGGAACAACTTTTTCAGGTTTGAAAATGCATTCTTCCAGCAAACATCAGGTATTGCAATGGGGTCTAGGGTAGCACCATGTTTCTCTAACTTATTGATGGCAATGTGGGAGATTAGGTTTCTTATTACACACCTACTAGCTGAAAACATCTTATTTTACAGGTGTTAGATAGATGACTTGACATTTTTTTTGGAAGGGGGATTTAGAAACCTTTTTGTCCTTTGTAAAACATTTAAATTGTTCCACTGATTTTTTGAAATTTACTATGGGGAGTTTTGGTGACAGTGTTGATTTTTTTGGATTTACATTTGTCTTTTAATCACAGTAATTTAAATTTTGAAAGTAGTAGTTACAGGAAGTCCATATTTATCAACCAATATCTACATGATGATAGTTTACATCCAGATTTCATGAAGCGTGGAGTTGTCAAAGGGCAATTCATTAAACGTAGTCGTTTGACAAGTAATGATGAGACTTTTCAGTGGGAAATGCATAAACTTAGTGGGGTTTTTTGTACAAAGGGGGCATGATTCAACCTGGTTAGAGGGTATTATTAAGGAGGTCATCGATCTTAGATCACACAAAGCGTGTCCTATTTTAAAGCAAGCTGATGACAATGTTCACCTTAGATTTGAAATTGTCACAAATGTTAACGATTATTCTCTAGCCTTTCCTATTGCTATCACCAATGAAATGTCACACATTAAAAACATTATTTTAGATAATTGTAAAGTTGTTTTGGGTAACTCTGAGTTGAGTAAGACCATTGGTGATTGGCACATTTTTACTTATAAAAAGGTTGTCAACATCAAAAACATTTTAGAGAAGGGTGCTTCATGTAAAAACACTGTGGGTGAATTTAGTTTCACCTTTGGCACTTATCCCTGTGGAACATGTAAACAATGCAGATACATCACGGGGACTTCTACAGTAGTATTCAAACACATGAACAAATTTGTTTCAGATAAAGAGCACTACACATGTAAAACAACTAATGTGGTCTATTCAGCTATGTGTAATTCATGTGAAGATTTTTTACATAGGCAGGACAATTAGAGCGTTAAATAAATGTATATATGAGCATACTTTGTCTATACATAAAAAGGATATGTCAAATGCATTGGCAAGACACTCTGTAGTATGCCCTAGTTTCAAAAAGTTCTCTTTTTTGTATTAGAATGTGTCAACAATGATATATTTAGTGGAGATTTCAAAGTGATTTTAGAATGTAGGGAAACCTTATGGCAAATTTTGTTGAATGCATACCAGCTTCCTGGATTAAATGATATGATTAACATCAAATGCTTTTTACAAGCACAAAAGTTATAAAGTAATAATATTTATTTTTATTTAACTTTTCATTTTAAAGCAATTTACATATTATGACATAAGTATGGACGTTTATATTTTTTATTGGTTGAAATAGAAACTTGTGACAAGTTTTGTAATTATTATGGATGTTTTTCTGATAAAGTTCAGTTTTGTTAAACTGGACGAAAGCACTAACAAGGTTGTGGTATCTGTTTTCTCCCACCCACTGACAGTTTTTTACTTGATATATATTATCACAGACCTGCCCCCCTCCAATTTCTTAGCACAAAAATTCTGGACAAAGCAAAAATAAAACTGTTTCAACCATAGATCCTCTCCACCACCTCAACCCCCTTAGCAGAACAATTCTGCACAAAAATTGCAATTCTCATCTCCCTATGTTTCATTAACCCCCCCACCCCCCACCTTTTCTGCAGTGGAAAGCTGCTACTAATCCTCTGCTCACTCTTCACAATTGCAGGCTAACACCTGCTTCCTTTCACACAGACCAAATCACTCCTTTTAATTTGCCCTTAAAATGACAGTTTTTCAGTCTTTTAAATATTGCCCTTACTGGGGCAGTTGAAAATGCAGCTCCTTGTCTCAATAAATGATCACAGCTTCCTTGCTAACCCCTTGTTCTTGCCCTCCTCGGTGGTCAACTCCCCACCATTACACCAAGTAATTGAGTAGCCAAGCAAACTCATCTCTTGAAAAACAAGGATTGCTTGCTATACATGTGCCTTTTTAAAGGATGCAGAACCAGGAAGTACTTCACAAGGACCAATCAATTCCTTGCTTTGTCACTTCAGAAAAAACAAACAAAAGAAAACCCCACAACTTACTTTCTGGCTGCTGTCTGCTGTAACCAATCAGATCCTTGCTTCACTGAAGTTGACCTGATAGAGTGCAGTGTTTAGCTAATGTTACCAGCAGGTACAGCCAGGAAAGAAAAAAAAAAAAAAAAAGAAATGTTTTGGTGCCATAAACTGCATTGCAGGGTAGGTGACAAAGAGGAAGGAAAAAAACGAGGCTGCCTGCAATCAAGCTGGCTGCATAAATGGGGGCCCTTGTATACAGGGAGATAATCAGAGACCTTCAGCAGTTGTGGATTTAGTTGGTGCCTAATGCTAGCTATGGTAGAAATACATGCAGAATAATTTTTAAGTGTAGTGATGTTTAAGGGGTGGCAGGAAATGAGCAATTTGTGTATTGCTGGAGTGAATTATACTTGATAAAGATGTATACAGCATGAAAAGAATGCAAAATATCTTAATGGTTTGTTTTCTTTTGTATTAATGTATGTGCATTCATACTGATGTTGTAGCTGCAGTTGTAATCTAATATAGAGAGTTATGAGCCGGTTGCTAATCCTAGCAGACTTATTATGTGTGTGAGACATAGATGCCAAAAAAGTCACTTCAAAAGTGCAAAGAAGTAAAACAAAATAAAATAATGCTATATATTTTACCATCTTTCAAAACCGTAAAGCACTTAGTGAGTATTGTCAGAAAGGTAGTGTAACATAATCCCCTACTTTTACACTCACCTTCCACACCTCTCAACTGTCCAGATTTTTTCACATTGTTCAGATTTTTGCTTCATATGTTTGGTCTGTTCCTGATAACATTCATGTTTTTTTGGATAGACTACTGAGACTGAAATCATAAAATAATGACATCCATTTAAGATTCAGACTTTATATCCTTCAGAAAATGCAGGCAAACACACATCCTGTTATTTTAGTCACTTTTCAGGAAGTCAGGGACATGTTACCGGTACAGAAAGCAGGAAGAAACAGATCCTTAATCCTAACATTGTTATTTGCTGGTCAGTACTGGAAGATTTGATGTCCTACCACTAAACCCAACCTTAACAACTTAATTAGGGGGTGATTAACAATTGTTAAGATTGGGTCTTTCAGCACTCCACAATGTTAAACTTATTTGTCATTTTCTGAATATCAGAGCATAATCACTGTGCTCCATGCACTACAAATATGTTAAAAGGGTATATATTAGATAATCGAACGTTTGAAAGTTTGACTCTCCTATGAACGACACCATATGATTGAACTTTCAAAGGTTCAAATATCTAACAAACAAAATAAACTACACAAAATGCCTACCTGAAGGTTTTAAGAAGAGACCAAGCCCCCCTGCACCCCCAGGCTCCCCGCTCTTTAAATATACTAACTCCAAGATTGCACTACAGTGCAGAAAAGGGAAATCTTCACATTCCATGCTGTACAGAGATCTCTGTTACAACATTTGAACATTCAAAAATCAGATCATATAGTGTCGATCATATGAGACTTGAAATTTTGAATGTTCAAACATTCAATATAGACCCTGTTAAAAAAATCAAAAACATCATGATAAACAAAGACCAGACTACTTACATTTTTCAGTTAAATAATAATCACTTACATTATTTTACTCTTTCCACAGTTATTTAATGTTTATTAATAGTATAATCACCTCTTTCAAATCAATTATCATTGCCTACAATAGCAACTGAGTTTTCAACTTCATATATCTCTTCCCAATGAATACTAATAAATAAGTCTATGTCTGTGAAATAGGATAATGCAGTGGAGGTGCACAAAGCTAATGTCAAGGTGGCTAATTGTTCAAAGCATCTTATATCTAATTATGGATTTAGCAGTCCAATGAGAGCAGTAGCATGCTGAGTTAAAGCCGCTTAACTAAATCAGTGAACAGCTGCATCATTCATATCAGCAGTATAATGCAAACATGAGGAGCAGCAATACTACAGCATGGATGGGTAACATGCATGATATCTTGTCAAAGTCGTGTTTCTGTTCCAAAAACATTACAATCAGCTGTATGCAGTGGTCAATGGATAGTGACAGACAGTGACTCAAACTAACAAGTAGGGAAACATAGCAAAGCACATTAGCCATCAGGAATACCACTACATGTATGCAAATTGCAGTGTCCACCATGTTTACCATGTAAATGAAGATGAAAGGGAAAACTGGAAATCAGGAAAGGGAAGTACAGCAAGGAGAGGGAAAAACACAATGGTAGCCAATATAGAATGGATGGTATAGGGGTGAAGGGACATTTTATTAGGGGGACAGAGCCCTACTTTTCATTATTAAAAGAGAAGGGTAGAAGAGTATGATATCTGCAGATGGCTTTGTGTCAGATAGAGGGAAAAGGCTGTTAGGGTGGTTAGTGAGCACAGGCAGATAAACATGAAGCATGTGCACATATATGCATGTGAGGCTTATGTTTGTTTGTTTGTTTGTCTTTTTAGCTTTTCCTGGTTAGGGGTTGCCACAGTGGAACTCCGGTCTGCTAATGATTGGCAGTCAATTTTTATGGTGACGAGTTGCGAGCCCGACGTCCAGCCTTCAGTGAAGGCAAACCCATTCACGCATATCTTTCGGAGGCCACTTGACCACGGGGAGGACATGCAGACTCCACACAGAAGGCACTCCAGCCGAGAATTGAACAGGAGAACCTCTTGCTGTGAGGCAACAACACTACTGCTGTACCACCGTGGCTGCATGCATGCATGGTGGAGAGCAATGGATACATATGGATAGAAGGTAAACAACTGAAGCTGGAGAGGATGGACAATGAACAAGATACAGGAGAAAGACACAAAAGGAAGGAGTTTCACTGGGAAGGGGATAGGGCAAGTTTAGGAACAGTTCACAACCAGGTCAGCATAGAGGGAAACATAACCAGATATCACATTCTTGAGTGGATGATGCCATAGGTCAGCTGCTTTACTGGAGGCCCAATGGCCAGGTTGCTTAATTGAGAGAGATTACCCAAGTTGACACAGAAAGTCACCCATGCTCCCTGTTTGGCTGTCCAGCCACCTGCATGCCTGAGCAAACACAAGCCTTCACACTTACAAGTTATACTTGTTTGCTCAAGCTGTTCAAAGCTGCAGAGAAACTGGCCTTCTGCCTTATGCCTTGCTGTGATATTGGAAAAAAGATAAGTGCTTATTTTCAATTGTTTCTGCACTTCTGTTTTACTACATAACTCTGTAATCTGTACAACTGTTTTGCAATCTGTGCAACTGTTTTTAGTCTCGTTTTTGTTGTCTGATAGAGCTGAATATCTGTTACTGTTTGTGACCCTTTCGGCTTGTAGTGAAATATTTTGTCTAGAGAGGGCCTAGCTGTTTTTCTTTGTGGCAGAAAGTAATCAGTCTGGTTTAATCTAGCTAAAAGCATTCCTGCAAAACTATTATTTTTAATTGGATAATTGGGCTAGTTTTTGTTCCTCTGCCTTTAATAGCCAGTGTTTTAAACCAGTTATACTTATTTGCTCAAGCTGTTCAAAGCTGCAGAGAGACTGGCCTTCTGCCTTTTGCCCTGCTGTGATATTGGAAAAAAATAAGTGTTTATTTCCAATTGTTTCTGCAGTTATGTGTTACTACATTATCTCTATAATCTGTACAACTGCTTTTTTTTCTCACCAACCCACCGAGTTGTTGTGATGGTCTTAAATCTTGGTGGCTTTGAGTTGCCTGCCTCTAGTATAAAGTTGATACTGGACACTCCCCTTAGTCACATTACATCAGCTCATTCTACTGTTTATAGTGAGAACTTAGTAAAGGCCCACCCCTTTAGCTTCTGAACTTTGAATTATATCATTATCTTCTGTCTCTTCACTTTCTGCTAAAAAAACTGTACCTCTTTCTACTTTATTCTGCTGTTTGCTATATTTAGACTTTAAGTGCCTTCATTGTTGATTTATTTCAGATTATACTGCTTTCTGCATTTGATTTAAGTTGTTTTGTTTTCATTTAACTGCATTTATTGTATCTGTATTTGCTTTAATATTGCTACACACTGAAGTGTGCTAGCTTGCACTGCATTTAAAGTATTTGTTTACTGTTTTAACTGTTTTTCTGAAAAAAAAGAAAAAAAAAAGAAAAAGTTCTAAGTTTGTTTCCTACCTCTCCTGTTACTAGAATAGTAGAGATAAAGATTTTCTGTATCTAGGACTGTTTTGCAAGTTTCTGAGTTCCCCAGACCTTTCTGTGTTAGAAGAAAGCCTTCCAGCTTATCAATGGGATTGGTAAGCACTAGGTAGCCTATCTATCACAACAGGAGTGACTTCTGGCTCTGAAATTGTAGCTTATTGGCTGTTTGGGCAGTTTTTCTATCCCTTTCAACTTTCTGTTTTAAAAGCCCGTGTGTGCATGGGTTTGCATGCCGCACAGTGCCGCTAAGCTAAGGTAAGTTATTACCAGTGCCAGAAAGTCTGATCTTCAATTTTTCCTTAGATCATGATAGTTCTCTTCTCTCTTGCACTTTAATAAGCTTATTCACCTAGGACTTCATCAGGCTTTTTGTAGTAATTATTGTAGCACACATAAGTGTTATCAGCACTAGACATCCTATAAGGAAACGGCTCCAGTACTTAGTAATGATGACCATCCCTCCTGGCGTGTCTAAAGTTCAGATCCCTGTGCTTTCTCCTATTAACCTGGTGAATGTGGACATTCTGAGGCAGTGTAGTAACTACCTCATGCATACAGATAACCCTCTCCTCTTACCTCCCAACATTCAGACATGTGAGAGATGCACTTACATCTCCAAATTGGAAGCCATGCACTCTCCAGCCATGACCAGAATAGCTGCTGAAGAAGAGAGGTCAACAACTGCACCACACCACATGGAACACATAGACCTCCAGAACACCCACCATCACAGCCCTCACATAAAAACACAAACCACACACCCACCTTCGTGGAGGCTCTCAATAGAAATCTACCCAAACAGCAGAGGCCTCCAAAGCAGAAACGCACTTGACCACCACAACACTGCACAAACCACAAGATACATAGCTCACCTACACAGCATGCCCCTCGACCTAAGCCCCTAAGGCAAAACAGCTTGCCCAATACAATAATCATAGGTAACTCAATAAAGTCCACAAAAAACAAGCAACTTTACCAACCAGGTAAAAATGAAGTCAAGGAAATGGACCGGCAGCTTGAAATAAAATGCTGTTTATTATACCACTCAACGATTCCACATTCCAATTGAGTCAGATCACGAAAATAAATCCACTGTATACGAAACACATAAACCTCAAGCGCTTTCACCCGGGCTCTCCCAGGCTTTGTCAAGATAACTTAGAAAAATTACTTCTCTCTTTTATATCTTTCATTGAGAGTAATCATTCAATTAACCAAACAATTATCTAATAAACCAACCATATACATCTTTTTGTTTGCTTAGAAAAATCTGAACTTTAAAAGCTCTATAGCATAACATATCAAATTGTTATGTTACTATTTGTATAATAACAATCACATTAAAAATGGAAACAAATGCATTTTTTGTAAAGACCTATAAAATACAATATAGCATCTTAATTAATTGTTAATTAAATTCATATTCTATATGAATGAATTTAATATAATGCTCCATCTCCTCTGTTTTACCCATTTTAAACACATCATCATCTAAGAGGCCAGGCATAAAAATATATAATGATTAATTAATAACATCATATGATAAAATTGATTATATTAAATCAATATTATAAAAATATAAATATAAATATAATTCATTGTAAATATCTACCAATACAAATAAATAACACTGTGATACAAATGTAAATAAATATGAAATGTGAACTTAAATGCATGGGAAGAAATTCTATAACCTAATAAATTATAACTTAGCTCTCCTTAACTTAAGTACGCAATGTGGACATTCTGAGGCAGTGTAGTAACTACCTCATGTATACAGATAACCCTCTCCTCTTACCTCCCAACATTGAGACATGTGAGAGATGCACTTACATCTCCAAATTGGAAGCCATGCACTCTCCAGCCATGACCAGAATAGCTGCTGAAGAAGAGAGGTCAACACCTGCACCACACCACATGGAACACATAGACCTCCAGAACACCCACCATCACAGCCCTCACATAAAAACACAAACCACACACCCACCTTCGTGGAGGCTCTCAATAGAAATCTACCCAAACAGCAGAGGCCTCCAAAGCAGAAACACACTTGACCACCACAACACTGCACAAACCACAAGATACATAGCTCACCTACATAGCATGCCCCTCGACCTAAGCCCCTAAGGCAAAACAGCTTGCCCAATACAATAATCATAGGTGACTCAATAGTGAGGTACACTGATGTCCCACTCACTAGGTTGAATAAGGAGAAGGTAACAGTCAGCTGTCTATCATGTGCCAAAATCCAACACATAACACATTCACTCAGGTCACTCCACAACAAGTATAAGTATGACTCTGTCATTGTCTGTGTGGGTGTGAATGACCTAAGATGCACCTCTCTGGACTACATGAAAAGAGACATGGTGGAGCTCTCAGGTTATGTGGCCCAGGTAGGTATGACCCTAGCCCTGAGCAGCATTCTACCATCACCCAGAATTATACCGCAGTACAAACAGAAAATGATTGACTTCAACAATTGGCTAAGTTTCTGGTGTCATTCTAAGGGGATCCAGTATCTGTCTGCTTGGGATATCATGATTGACAGACCTCGATGTTTTGCCAGAGATGGCCTGCATCTGTTACCCCTGGGTTTCTGGGTACTGACTCTTGCCACCCCTATAGTGCCTTTTTAAGTGGTGTTCCAAAGACCAAACTACCACCATAAAAGCTATAAATAAATGCAATCTGAGGGTCATGCTACTTAGGGCTAGAAGTCTAAATCTCAAGATGCACTCACCCAAAGCACTCCTTAAAATGGAGAACATAAACATTTGTGCTATAACAGAGACCTGGTTTAAAGCAGCAGAAAGCACCCCTGCACTACCAGGCTATAACTCATTCCACACCTTTCGGCCCCGAACATTGACCAAAGCTCCAAAGGCTGTGGTGTCTCCATATTCATAAATGATATGCAAACCTCCAGTCTAGTAGTCCAGCATAAATCTTCTGAGACACTCCAGGTACAACTAACACTGAAAAAGATGGCAATTCAGGCTGTAGCCTGCTATAGGTCCCCAACCATGTCCCAAGACTCTCACTCCACATTCCTAAGAACCAAGGAAACACTCTCATACTAGCTGACTTCAACTACCCCCTCCATCAACTAGGAAAACTACTCATGGACCAATTCACTGGCCCAACGCTTCCTGGAATTCATCAACTCCAATGCCCTTGACCAGCTCATTCTTACCCCCAATAGAGGATGCACCATCCTTGACCTGGTTATTACTAACATGGGCAACCATTGCTCTATGCCAATGTGCAATTCCTTCCTGGTTAGATCCGATCACAAACTAATCACCATGAAAATCCACATCTCTCACCCAAACCCCCCGCAAAGGTATCCACCATAAAAAACCTCTCCAAAGCTGACTTTGGACTCCTAAAAGCAGAGGTGGCTAACTTCACGGCACCCATGCCAATGGAAAATAGATGCACGACTGCCAGATCATACACCAATGCACTGTACAAACATGCACATAAATGCATGGAACTATCCATACACAACAGAACCAAGACACTCTCCTCCAAAAAAGGAAGCCAATCTGGTGGTCTCCTGCCATTAATACACTCTACAACAGAAGAAAGAAACTGTTGCAGAAAAAGGTGAAGTCCCAAGACTGGAAAAATTCCCTTATTAGCCTTAACAAAAAGTTGAGATCCCTCATCAAAACCTCCAAAGCCAGCTTTGAAGGCAGAATTGTGACAGGCACTAAAAACAACCACAAAGCCATTTAAAGTTATATCAAGAATCTCCATGGCAATACCCAGATTTTCTCTGAGTTACTGCACAATGGTACCTCCTATACTGAGCCAACAGATATTGCCAACATACTGGCCAACAGATTCAGTGCCAACTTTACCCCTCTCTCCACTCCTAAAGGACCAATCTCAATACCGGAAGAATGCCAGGCACCCAGCATTATTGCAGCACAGGTTAAAGCTACATTGTCCAAGGCCAATAATACAGCTTCCATGGGACCCGACAATATTCCTGGTTGTATTCTACATGAATTAAAAAGTGAACTGGCGCCACATCTGTGTGCTCTGTTTCACTCACAGCCTCACCTGTCCCCCCTAAATGGGGCAGCGCTACAGTCATCCCTCTCCATAAAGGAAGAGGGACTACAGACCCTGGAAATTATCATCCCATTAGCCTGAGTCTGATATGTAGGACTATGTAGCGCATCATGGACCTAATTAACAAGGATATAGGGACTCTCCAAACTCTAGATCCCTCACAATTTGGTTTTGTGAAATGTACATCATGTCTGCTCAACCTGGTTGACTTCTTTGAGTCAGTCACCAGAGCTGTGGATGAGGTTAAGGCAGTTCATACAGCCTACCTTGATCTGGCCAAGGCCTTTAATACCCTTCCTCACTCAGGAATTATTGATAAACTCACCAAACTAGGCATCAACCCCTATATCACAAGGTGGGTTGCAAATTGGTACACAGATAGAACCCACAGTGTGAAAGTAGCAGACTCCAAGTCAGAATGTCGACCAGTCACAAGTGGTGTCCCACATGGATCGGTCCTGGGTCCTCTCCTGTTTGGGATCTACTTCTCAGAATCCAGGCCAACATGAAGGGACTTCAGTTGACCAACTTTGCAGACAACTGTAAACTAGGAGCCATTATTAGCTCCCAGAGTGATGCAGACATCCTAGAAAAAGGCCTCACTGAGACCAATGACTGGTGGCAAATCTATGGCCTTAAGCTTAATGCCAAAAATGCATCATCATCCCTATTGGGAAAAACTCAGTTCCCACCAATTACCACATTGATGGGAGCCCACTGGACACTGAAGGTGTTATAAGAGATCTGGGGACACAGGTTGACAGCAACCTCTCCTTCAACCTCCGCATTGCCACTGTGGTCAGAAAGTCCTTCTATGTGGCACATATCATTACAAAGGGTTTTGCATCCAGGAAGAAAGAGGTCATCATTTCTCTCTTCTCTTCCCTCATTTGACCAATCATAAATTATAATGCCCCATTTGGCATGTGCCTCACTAGACACCTGCTACAACTGGAGAGGCCACAGAAGTACCTGACGAAGAGGATCCTAGGCCTTAAACATGTCCTACATAGACAGTCTCAAAAAACTTCAGCTATTTTCTGTCTCATATCATCTACTAAAAGTCAATCTCTGATTGATTTACAAAACCATCTCTGACCTAGCTCTGTTAGAAATGCTCCATCTAAAGAAATTCCAAGCCCTCCACACCACATGCTCCAGAGACCTCAACCTTATTACCACAATTAACAGAAAATGCTGGAGGGACAGGTTCATAACCCAGAGACTGCCCAAGTTCTGGAATAGACTTCCCATACATGTCAAGCAGTGCACCTCACTGGCCCTCTTCAAGAGAAATCTTGATGAGTGGATGGGAAGTAGAATGTTCACCCTGAGGATCACTCCAGTGGGTCTACTTGTTAGAGGCACTGGGAACTAATCAGGCAGCACAATGCCAGGACAGTTCTATGGGCTAGGTGTGTAAAGGCTCCAAGGCCATTAGCCTAGTATACACCTATAAACCTATGAACAAGTGGATTACTACAGGTGACACCTCTTCTCCTCCATCAATAATGAAGCCTTCAAGATAAAGATAGGCATGCAGGGTACCAGAGACATGCCCAGCATAGGAGCCATTGCTACCCTCCTGTAAGACAGACATGACAGGCAGCAGTGCCACAGCCTCAGCTGCAGTAGCTTGTAGAGACTGAGATGAATGCAGGCACTCCTGAACCGCAACTGGACCTGTACATGAGAGACACAAAATAAAGAAAATGATATGACACATACATATGATATGAATAGCAATCCAGTTGCAGACTGGAATGCCATACAACACATATACATAATTTGGACTGAAGAGCTGCATCAGTGGCAGCCAACCAGGTTCAAGGGATGATGATCAGCCACTGCAAAACAAATGAAGTATCTGTAAATTAGGTGAACAACACTTAAGACAGAAGGGCAAAACTGGAGAAACAATAACAAAAACAAGACAAAATACTACACAACTCTGGCTGTATTTCCTTACACTCTACCTCTAACTGGTGGAGCAGGTCTGGATTCCACTACTTCAGGTCATCTTAGAGATGACTTCACAATACTCCCATATTGGGGATATCCATGGCAATAAGCAGCATCTGTAATGCAGAAAATAGGACCAACACTCCATTTAACAGTGGAAATGTAGAAACAACAACAAATGAAACAAATCCAGTTGACTGGAAACACTGAATAGAAAATTCCTTATTTATTTATTCAAAATGTACAAAAACTCCATAAACCACAAAGCCTTCAAGCTAACACCCTTCCTCCGTGTTAATATCCAACAATAGTATAACCTAGTAATATATAACATTCACATTTAAAACCATGTGATACAGCCCCAATCAGATAAGAAGCTTCAATGACAGCATTTTAGTTTTAATGCCTATTAAGAAATTGGTATAGTTCCTCATGGTCTACAGATTCTAAAAAATGCATTTGATTGGCAATATGTACCCAGAACTTCTGGGAAAGTGGCAAAAATTAAATTTCAAATTAAGTACGGACTATATGATATTAATGAACCATTTTTTTAGTAAAGTTGAAGCCAAGCTGCAAGAAAAGATACTAAAAATAGAGAATGTAATCACAGACATGCTTGCATTGCCTGAGGCAATACTATTATATGATAGAATGCTTGAGAGATTAACTTCAAGAATTGCATGGAGTTGGTTAAGAAATGTAAATTGTTAAGCGACATGATTGACTTTAAAATAGGGAATATTTTTAAATGGGAGAGAAAACATTCCACTATTAACAATACAGGGGGTGGCACTACAAACAAACAAACGAAGTGATCTTTGTATGAACTGAATTCCTTCACTGTATCTGAACTGAATAATTGGGAAGCTCAGAACATCAATACAGTGCAAACTTGGAATAATGATACTGAATTAATGAATGCTAGTTCTCCCCCTGTAATTAATAAATCTAGTATGAATGGATCAGTTACCTATGCTTCGGTAACTAATGGTACCTCTCAACATCTGCCGGATTTTCAGCAACTCTCCATTCATCCAAACATACCAGAAGTGATACAACCACAAACCCGCAATTCATCCAGGGGCGGAACACCAAGGAGAAGAGGAAGAAGCAGAAGGGGAAAATGGAGTGAAAATGGCCCACAAACACATGACCAGTCAAAGAAATAATGGAACAAATTAATCAAGATTCAGTAAACTTTTCAGGCTTTGAATTAACAGAAGATCTGACACTCTTGCTGAGAGGACTGTAATGTATTCTCTTCACTAGTGATACATTAGTGGAAGCGATAACAGACTTGAAGTTATTTGTAAGGAACCTCAGCCTCAAGCTCATTTTCAAGGACTCAGTATCATATAACCATCAGGTTTGTAAAAAATGTAGTGTCTTCATACCTGTTAATTGTCCTGTCCTTACTGCTTTTAGTAATACCTATGAACATCATTTACATAAATGCTAGAAAAGAAAATAAGAAAAGGTAAAATTTAACTAACATAGAATGCGAAGCATTAAATAAACTGCAAAACAATAGAAGTATTGTGATAAAACAAGTGGATAAGGGCGAGGCAGTAATAGTATTTAATAGGGATGAGTTATAGCACCCTCATGTTTGAATTTTTAAATGATGATGCTATGTTTGCTGAGATCAGCAGTAGTGAGATTGTGAAGTTTATTAGCAAGGCTAATATGTGTTTCTATGAACTACAGCTCAATGATGATATATCTATAGATTTATTTAATTATTTTAAAATACCCTGTCTGTTAATACCAGTATTATATGGGTTACCGAAATTACATAAGAACTTTGAGCATGGAGTGCGGGGAGTGCCTTCTGTGTGAAGTCTGCATGTCCTCCCCATGGTTGGATGGGCATTCGAAAGACATGCATAAACAGGTGTGCCTTTGTGGAAGGTTGAATGTTGAGCTGGCACCTCAGCATTCATAAAAATCTACTGCCAATCATTAGTGGACCGGAGTTCCTCTGTGGCGACCCCTAACTGGGAAAAGCCGAAAGACAACAACAACAACTCTAAATAAGAAAAGCTGCTTTTATTTTTGCTATGTTAGCTATAAAAATCACTATTTACTGTAATTCCTAATGAATATGGAATTGATACTCTACGTAATTTTCTATGTCGTAAGCACACTGATATAATGGTAGAGAAACTGAAACCATTTGTACATTAATGGACCTTGTGCTTAGTGATAACCTCTTTATATTTTGAAGAACATATATTTTATCAGAATGCAGGTTTTCCTATGGGTATATCTATTGCCAACACATATGCCAATATTGTAGTGAATGATTGGGAATTAGAATATGTATATAAATGTCCATATGAGTTTGAAAATAAGATCAGATTTTACAAATGGTTCATGGATGATATTTTCCTAATTTGGGAAGGTAATTATTTGGTGCTGGCTTCTTTTGTGGATTGTATTATTAATACAACTAGTTTCCTAAAATTCACAATGGAATGCTGTAGCTCTATAATACATTTTTTTGGATGTTAAGATTGAGAGAGATGGTCATACTATTGATACTTCTATATATATATATATATATATATATATAAATCAGCTGCAGGCTGATAGATATATAAATACAAATAGCATGCATCCAGCACATGTATTTAGTGGTATAGCTAAAAGCCAGTTTATGAGAACTAGTAGGTTGAACACTAATGAAGGCAGTTGTTTGAATCAGATAGATGATATGCTGAATGAATTTAAACAAAGCGGCTATGATGACAGATCACTTGAAAAATTTAGACACAATATAAATGATAGACAAGGAAATGCTAAACCATATATTGCAAATAATGATAATAATCCATAAAACTATAGCAGCAGTGTTAAAGAGCATAACTGTGTAAGATATGTTACAAGATACAATAGAAAAACTAAGGATGTAACACAAATTATTTCTAGGAATTGGGATATTTTGAATAGTTTGCCAGCACTTAAACAAATTATAGGCCTGAGACCTAGTTTTGTATATAAGAACTACTCTAACTTAAAAAAATGATTATGCCATAAAGACATGGAGCAGAAGAGGGATGTACAGAGTCAGAGACAGGTAACTTTTCCATGTCTGAACTGTGCGTGTTGTAAGAACATTTTGAAAAATAATTAATTTAAACATCCTGTAACTGAAGTAAAATACACATTTAAATTTGTGGCTGCATGTAATACATATAATATGATATATCTGGCTAAATGTGAGAAATGTCCAGCCTTCTATATAGGGAAGTGTACATGTAGTTTAAAGGATGGAAGTGCACACATAGGTTAAAGGACCGAACTATAGAACATAGATCTGATATTTGTAGGAAGGTTAATACTAATGCTTTAGTGAAACATGTAGGAGAGAAAGGGACTGATCATGATTTTCAATTCAGAGTAGTTAATACCATTCAGAATAATAGAAGAGGTGGAGATTTAAACAATAACTTAGAAATTTCTAAATATGAGTGGATTGTGAGATCACAGGCTGATGTGGAACCAGGAATTAATACGTCAGTTAGCCTTAAGCCAATTTAAAATGAAAACAAATGAGATTGAAACAATAACTCAATTTGTTTTGTATATTATTTGTATATATGAAAGATTTTATATGTATGTATGTTTTTTAAATATTTATATGTATGACACTGTTATGAGATGCTAATTTTAATATACACATATATACCTGAATACAATAACTATGCTGTCACTTTAATCTGTGTATCTGATTAATTAATACATTTATCTGATTGGGGCTGTGTCACATGTTTTTTTATTTGGAATGCTATATATTACTAGGTTATACTATTGTTGGATATTAACACACTGAGGAAGGGCATTAGCCTGAAAGCTTTGTGGTTTATAGAGTTTTTGTACATGTCAAATAAATAAGGAATTAAGCAGGATCTATGCCAGGTTGAATCAGACCTACATCATTTTAAAAGTCCATTATAATATCCCGGCAGGTACCTAGAAATTCCTGTACAGGAACAAAAAGAAATCCCTTCTCTCTCTAGTACACCATGCTGGAGCCATATGGTTCATGGGCAAAAAACTACCATGGTCACTTTCACCAATCACAGAGAAACTTGGTACGCCCATGTGCACAGATTCAGCTTTCTGAATCAAGTCTCACACAAGACTACACTGTGGTGCTACTTGCGTACCTAGGCCTGGTGTACAAGCATAGGTGTCACATGTCTCATGCTACTCAGTGCCCAAATGGCTCACACCACTAGTTATAGTTAAACATTGTGCAGAGGAAGTGATTCAAAGACATCAGTGCTTTGTGGCCTAATTTGCATAATCTGCATACTAAGTGACATGTTAGTATGATACAATGCTTCATCGCCATCTTGTACAACTGCTTGTACATCTGCTTTAAACATGTAAACTAAATCTACTTGAATTGCTGCAAAAGTACGGTGGAGGTGGACTACTAGAGAAGGAAGAAGGAATGTTTATGCTCTTAATGTTCCTGTTGCCCCTGCAATGTCTTTGGTGTCTTTCAGGAAGAAGGAGGGTAAGTCTATTGTTTGTTGCTTGACAGCTATTGTAAGGGTGGAGCACATAATGCCCAGCTATGGTACACCGAGTGATGGTTCTATAGGACACAAACATGTCAAGCATTTAGGTACTGATGCACACAGTCACATTCAAATTTTGCATACAGGACCACCTCACAAACAAATGCTGCATTTGTGCATGCAGATTGAAGATGCTTGACTCAATGAAAGCTTCAAGAGTTACACTGGCATACAGGGTAATGAACTGCTATGGTTATACATAACTACATGGTTATAATGCCATTTACAAAAAAGATAAATTGCTAACCGCAGGTGAGAGACAAGAAGATGCAGTAAAGGAAGCCATGATCAATAATAAATGCATGATGTAGTATAGCACATACATCCACTGAATTACATGTTTTGTCCATATCTGTACAAATACTGGTATGACTACACAAGATGGAAGTCCAGAAGCCAGAAAAATGTTGTACTACTGCATGGCTGACACATATGTGTTATGCCCCTACTGGTCAAAGGTGCTGTAGTCTAGCAGGTCAGGGGTCAGGTCTGGCAGGGACTGGTGTGGGATGCAAATTATGTGGGTGGCCGCAATACCATAATAGGTCTACTACAACAGATGAAATGGTCGATTATAGACATGAACTACCATACAAAAGAAAAATCTCAGGGTATCATCATAATGATGACCACCACATGTGGGTGCTAATGAACACTGACCATACCTCTCAAATGTATAGATTTTCACAGACTGTCCATTTGTTTTTTGGCTCATATTCCTGGTCTGTTCTTCTTAAAATTTGTGGTTTGCTGGCAAATCACTGGGATGATCTGAAGACTGAAGTCACTAAATAATGACATACATTTGTGTTTCAGACTTGAAATCCTTCAGAAAATGTATTTTAAAATAAACCCTGTACTTTGGCAACTTTCCAAGTTATAAGATCAATATTGAAAAATGTCCCTATTTTTGGACCTTTGTTCCCCCATTTTGTCAGGATTTGTGCAGATTTCTTACATTACCAGGTTGAGAGGTATGACATTGATATGACTAAGAGAGAGAGAGAGAGAGAGAGAGAGAGAGCAATCTTTGGTATCACTACCCAGGCTAGAGGACCACTTCTTCATATCAGATAGTGTATAGGATGTGAATTCAAGTATGACGCCTGTATATCAGTACAGGCAGCACAAGGTTAACACTGAACATAATTATATGGTATGATGTATATTTATCCATGAAGTAAAATCAAAAACAGTAAAAAGGTGTCGCAAGTGAAATATCTGAGCACAAGTAAATTCCAAAAGTATTCATTTATTTATTGAAATGTGTTTACTGGGAAAGTCGGCTGGGCCATAAAGAACCCATTTTCAGTGGAACCTGTAGAGAAAAACTCCATAAAACAATACATAATTGACAGTATAATCAATGTGAAAAATTACAAAAATATGGTATTATGCAGACAATCTAAGTTTACATGAAAAAAATAAATAAATGCAAAGAAAAAACTTTAGAAATGCATTTTTAGGATTACAGAAAGTTAAAAGGAAAAAAGAGAATAATATGCAAGAGTTACATTGTAGTTTTAGTTATGCTACCATCATTAATTGACAGAGAAATATGGGATTTGAGTATATATGTGAAGAAGATGTCACTGAGGTTATGAAGGGAGGAGGTTTAGTACAGGTACAAAGTAGTACAGAGGTGTTCACACAAAGGAGTTTTTAAAGAAGCATGACTCTGAATGGTACGAATTATTAATGAAAGGGCATTCCAGGCTTTGGCTACAACACAAGAGTAAAGTAACTGACCTGCAGGTAGGTTGAGCTTGTGGACTTGAAGAAGGTGCTGTTTTTCAGATCTCAGGGACCTTTTAAGCTTAGGTCAGGACAATCTGAGGGTTTGAGAATTATTTTGTAAGCTGTAGTTAATTGCAAATGTATATGCAGGTAGAATTTTAGACTTTCGCCAGTTATTACTCCTAGCTGTTTAGTGTGGCAGGCTACTTCAAGTTTTGTGCTACCCTGGAAAAATATGAACTCAGATTTGTTTATGAATGTATTATTTTTTGAGGTGAATAACATAAGTTTGGTTTTATTGGAATTAAGAGACAAATGGCTATTGTATAGCCATGTCTCTATGGTAGTAAATGCTGACTGAGTGATTTGTTACAAGTCTGATGTAGTGTCAGCAGAGCATATAATGGTAAAATTATCTGCATATTGTATGAGTGACCCATGGTTAAATGAGGTGTGAAGATGATTAATAAAGATACTGAACAGGAACGGACCTAATATAGAGTCTTGGGGATCACCAGTAGAGGTATGAAGATATGGCGATAGAACATTTTGCCATCTAACTGCCTGCTGTCTAACAGATAATTAACTGGAAAACCAGTGAAGAGAGGGGGCTGCTAGACCAATGTCTGAGAGATGAGGTAGAAGAAGTGAGTGAGATACTGTATAAAAGGCTTTTGATAAGTCTAGAAACAGAGTGCATACAATTTTTCCTGAGTCTCTGGCTTTATCGGCTGTGTCCATGAAGGATATTAAGGCAGTTGCCATGCTATGGTGTGGTCTGAATCCATGTTGAGTTGGAGATAGAATTTGTTTTTTAAGGAGGAAATACAGACGTTGCATATGTACAAATTTTTCACAGAGCTTAGAGACTGGAGATAAAATAGCTATGGGTCAGTAGTTTGAGACATCAGTTGAGTTGCTACCCTTGTGAAGGGGTAGAATAAAAGCTCCTTTCCAAAGTTTTGGGATAAATGACTCTTGAATGGACCTTTTGATTACTTTACTAACAGGGTATGCAATGGCGTCTGCAGCAAGTTTTAGATATTCAGTGGGAAGCTTATCTGGTGTGTTAGAGCAGGGTTTTAGCTTGAGAAGTAGTTCATTTATAGTGGAAGTTGGAATACTAGTAAATGAGAGAGAAGATGAACCATTCATTGTTGATTCATCTAGGGGTAAGGTAGAGGAGGAATGGGATTGAGAGAGATGAGCTAGTGTGGCTGTTCCAGTATAATTTGTATTAGAGTATAGTTGTGGAAAGTTAGCTGTGATGTTAGCTATAGAATTTATGAAGTGTGAGTTGAAGAGACTGGCTATATTTTCAGGTATTTTGTCTGGTTGTGGACACAGACTGCTTTTTGTGGCAGGACTGAGAAGTAATCCTATAGATGTCAGAATTTTGGGGGGGTTTGGTTATGGTTTGGTTGAAGTTTTAAATAGTAGTCTTTTATGTTTTTGGAAACTAGTATTTTTACCTGTTTACAGAACTGTTTGAATCTCAATAGGTCTGAGGGTTTTTTATGTCTTTGCCAATGTTTCAATGTTTTATCTCTAATTAGCATTTGTGCTTCAGTAGATTTTGTTAGCCATGTTTATATCACCCAGAATGATAACTGCATTCTTAATACTGATAGAGAGCCAATATAGTATTTTTTCCAGTATTGGTATGTTATGGCCAGGGGGAATGCAAAGGACTATAATACATAAATGTTTTGACTTGTTTACTTTTAGGAAGGCAATTAGAATTTCAGTGTTAGAGACCTGTGGAGTGATAACACAGTATGGGAATGTAATAGAGGTTAGGGCAAAGAAGTGCTACACTCCCTCTTTTCCTGAGGAGTCTGTCAGTCCTTATTGTACTGTAGCCTGGAAGGAGAAATTCTGAATCTTTTATAATTAAGTTTGAGCCACGCCTCAGTGGCTACAATGATATCAGGTTTAAAGACAGCTATCCAGGCATGAAGGTCTGAAGTTTTGTTGTGAATACTTTGCAAGTTTAGTGTTACTATATGTAGGGATTTATTAGAGAAATTACAAGAGTTGGATGGTGCAAGATGGGTACAGGAGGTGGGACCTGGATTAGGGTGTATACCTCCGCAGAGGGATAAGACTGAGAAAATGGTAGAGTGGAGAGACTGGTTCTGTATTCTTATTGAGCTATCAATGTGGTATAGAGTAGAGTGGGTAGAGTTTGTTAATAGAATATAATGAACAGAAGTGATTGTGGGAAACATTCTTACTTTGGAGAAAAGTAATAGGGTTATTTGAAACTTGTGTAGAAAGAAATAAGGAGATATTTCTGAATAGCTTTCAGACGGAGTTGAAAGGAGGAAGGTTATGGATGTTGGCTTAGCAATGCATAAGACAGAGTTGAGTATAGAAAAATGCAGTAGTAGAACTAGAAATAGTGTAGCAGGAGACAGGAAAAGTAAATGTGCCTTAGAGGGGTACATTTGGAAAAGTCATGCAATTAGTGGCTAGTTGTATAAGCTGAATTAGTATGATTTGATCAGCTTGTTTGAAGTAGAAGATGGTGTTAAGGTGAAGTGGCTCAATGTGATTGGATTGTTTGAAGTTGATAGTGGAGTTATGGGATATAAATTTGAGAGTAGTAGGGGTCAGTAGGAATTGGGGGGGAGCGGAGGGAGCTCAAGTGCAGCAAGGGCAAATGGAGGGCAGAAACTGACCACACACTATCACTAAGCAGGAGGTAAGTAATAGAATTCTCTAAGAAGCAAAATAACTCAAATAAAGATGGGGGAGATAATGCAACTATGTCCCTGGTGGTATGCTTGCTACTTCCTATTTAATTTAGATGCAGAAGTAGATGCTTGTTGATAAAGGGTTTCCATAGTAGAAGGACCTATGTTTGCTGGTTAAATGCAGAGTCAATTTTATTTAAATTCCTGTAGTTTCCATTCACTTGATCTAAGGGAGATGCTAGTAGACTAGAGACTCAACTGAGGAAGGGGAATACAGCTGCAAGGTCAGCTGTATAGGATGGGAGCTGAAAAAGAGAGAGACAGAACAGTTGTTAGTAAGTAAGACAGTGTACTGGGAGAATAATTGGCTTACCAAACTTTAGGTACGTGAAGAAGTAAACAGTTAACAAAACACATGACAAAGAATCCAGTAGAGTATACATTGCTATAGCAAAATCAAATTTGAAACTAGCTCAACATACATTCATATACTGAAGCAGAGCTTAACATTAATTACATTTGCAGCACAGCGTTGATCAGGTCAGTAACTAACCATTTGTGATGTTAATAGCAAGCATATAAACCACACAAGCACTATAAGAGCTCACATAATATATAATTAATAAAGGCATTAAAATTAAGTAATTGCTTTCAGGAGTTGTAAGCTTAAAATTACATAGTGACACAGCATTAGAACAGTAGTGCAACTATTCAGGTAACCATGAAGCAAGGAATATTAGCGCATCATGAAATTGCATTCAGATTACTGTTCTAACATTGTAATCCAACTTTTCTAACAGCAGCATATAAAGTGTAGATGAAAAAACAGTCAATAATCCAAATGTGACTTTAGTGTACAGGAACCAGTCCACTGATATAACCATGTACTGTATAACTCAAGCCTTTTAGGTTTCATTTTCTTTTCTTATACAGGAGCAAACAATGTCAAGATGAATACAGCAAAATGTCATAAAACAACATTAGTAAGCAAAATCAGTAACACTTACATGGTGAGCACACAATGCTGAGGGAGCGGACAACTGTTGCTATCTAAACAGACCTTTCAAAATGGCACCCACTGCACTCGTAGGCTAAATAAACTTGCTCCAGATCTTAGATGAGAGGGGAGGGACTAAACAGGTAGTCCACTGGTAATTGACTGCAACTCACCATAAGTAAACCTGGCCACACACTAAGCCCGAAAAAACTATCACTAAGCAAGAAGTAACTAACAGAATTTTCTAAGAAGGAAAAGGACTCAGATGAAGATGGGGGGATAATGCAACCATGTCCCTGGCGGTGTGTGTGCTACTTCCTATTTAATTTAGAAGCAGAAGCAGAAGTTTGTTGAAAAAAGGTTTCCTGTAGTGGAAAGGTCTACATTTAGTGGTTAAATGCAATCAATTTAATTTAAATTCCTGTAGGTACTGTTCACACTATCACAGGGTGATTCTAGCAGACTAGAGACTCAGCTGAGGAAGGGGAATACAGCCGCAAGGTGAGCTGTATAAGACAGGAGATTATCCTAATGCTGTAGCAGATGTACTGAAACTAATTTTCTACAGTATAAAGCTTTGTTGTTTTCTGTGTTCGGTACAGAAGGAGCATAGAGCTCCAACGAACTAAGTTCATCAATAATAGTCTATGTGTGGAATTCCAAGCTTACAATCAATCACGGAAATCAGCATAATGTATTTGTGACCTAAAGTAGTGGTAAGTGAAGCAAACCTGTTACTAAACCACCCACACTTCATGCCACAACACCGTTTACCTCACCAGGCTTAGTTTTCTGACTCTCCATGTGTAGTGGACTAGGACACAAATAAGACATAAATAAGCAAGAGAATTGATCATCTTGGACTGAAGTTCTTAAACCACTTGAAGCGTCTTGCTGTACTGTACTCTATTCTGCTCCAGAGACTCATGACTGGAATTCATTAAAAGTATTTATATTATTTAACCAGGCAAAATAATTAACAAATGGCAATTTTCACACCATTTCTTCCAGTCTAAAAGAATGAAAGTAATTGGTCTTATTTATAATGTCATATGATCACAGTTCTTAAAGTCACATTAGTTAAAAACACATTGCTTAAAACAAAATGCACATTTATCGTTTAACCAACATATGTCTCAGTTTTAATATACATTTAATGCTGATGGTAGAACTGAGGCCAGGGCTTTTATCTGGTATTTTTTTATAACATTTTTGCCATGCATCTTTGGAGCTGAGCGTAGTATATATATATATTTTTTTGTATGAATGAAGCGAAAGGACATGATAATTGGCTATAACCTCTGTCCTGTAGGATCTAGCAGAATGGAAGGGCAGCATACTACCCCTTGAGGTACATGTTAGACACTAGTGCACAGAAATATTGTCTATGTGTCCCACTATGAGTACCAGAAAGGGATATCTGAAGCATATGTGTGTTGACTTTAAATGTTTTCAAAACAAGACAGAGCTAGCACAAACTGTGGTATGATAGTTTAATATGCCAAGAAATATAGTAACATGGGTGGAGAAAAAAAACATCCCAGCACCCAAACCAAACCAAACCGGTTTCAGCTCAATGGCCTTCTTCAGTGAGAAAGGCAAACAGCATATAAATAATAGGACAAAAAAGCCCTTAATATATACAGAGACAGATGCAAAAAGACCTCCCCCTTTTTTTTTTTCCTAGGAGATAAAAAACAAACATCCACTGTTGTTAATGATGACCACACAGAATGCCAACTGCGAGAACCAAGCTAAGCAAAATCAGTCCAACCCACACGTACGGCAAGTGCAAAGGCTCTATAATCCAAAAGAGCATTCAAAACAAGACAGAGCCAGCACAAAGTGTGGTATGATAGTTTAATATGTAAAGAAATATAGTAACATGGGTGGGGAAAAAAAACATCCCAACATCCAAACCAAACTGGTTCCGGCTCAATAGCCTTCAGTGAGAAAGACACATAGCATATAAATAATAGGACAAAAAACCCTTGATATATACATATAGACAGATGCAAAAAGACAAGGGAGGTCTTTCTCACTGAAGAAGGCTATTGAGCCAAAACCGGTTTGGTTTGGTTTGGGTGTTGTTTTTTTTTCCCACCTATGTTACTATACTTCTTGGCATATTAAACTATCATACCATACTTTGTGCTGGCTCTATCTTGTTTTGAATGCACTTTTGGATTATAGAGCCTTTACACTTGCCGTACGTGCAGGTTGGACTGATTTTGACTTTAAATGCTGTCATATTTTTAATGCATGCACAAGTTTCACTAGTGAAGGATTCAGAAATGTCCAATAACAGAAAGCTGATGCTATGATAGCAAATGTGACTGCTGTTTCAGGCAACTTGCAGTCTACATGGTCTGTTTGCATCAATGGGGGAGGCAACCCCCGTATTCATATGTTACTGCTCAGCACAACCTCACTCGATGAGATGTATGCCCTGTAGCTTTGATTCCCACACAAGATCTTTCTGTGTTTCATTTTGCTACATTTTCTGATATGCATTCGGACATGGAGGTGTGTGTGTGTGTGTGTGTGTGTGTGTGTGTGTGTGTGTGTGTGTGTGTGTGTGTGTGTGTGTGTGTGTATGTGTGCATGAGTGAGTGCATGCTCATGCGTGCACAAGCACATGTTCACAAGCACATGAAGATGTTTGTGCACATGCGCTTAATACAGTGTCAACTATTTTAACAGTAATATATGTTTAATATTGTCACACAAGTAATACCTGCATAGAACTGGTGTTTTTTTTTCAGTAACCCACCAGGAGTTTTTACTAATAAAAGTTATGCAAATGAAACTACTATATTCTTTGATTGCTTAAGCCCAATATACAGAACTGGGTAATTAGTTGTGTCAGCGATTCACATATTTACACACTGTATAATAGAACTTTCACTATAAAGCTGCATATATTTACTCTATGATTAATAAGAAACTGTATGATAGGAGATTTTTATCTGCAGTGACACCATTATATTTTTAGGTATTTCTCTTTAACAAAATAGTCTTACAAGATACATAAAAATGTAAATCTTGCATTACCTTGTAAAAGAATATATGCTGCAATGAGAATATTAAGGAAATCCATAGCTTAATGACCGTACATCAGACGTAGACACTAATGAAGACAAATCATTTTCTGAAATACAAAAATGATAAACAATGTAGGTTATATACTTAAGGCAGCTATAAAGAAAGCTTGACATTATAGAATACATGGTCACTTTTTTTCTTTTTTGGCTTGCTTTTAGGATTGGCAGTTAGTCACAACATATCACTGTGCTGTTACCCAATTAAAAGCCAAAGTGATTGAATACAAGCTAGAGATTAACAAGCACATGCCTATTATTCCTTATTATTTCACTTCCGTGTTAATGAAATCTGCTTGCTACATGAAGTCACATATTTGTTTTTGGCTGCTGAATTTTTATCACTGACACATTTTGTGGGAGTCAGGATAAAAAATATTAAACATTAATTGGTACAGAAGTAGGAACAGTGTTTCACATAGTGGTTACAGTAGTATATACAGAATATCTACATAAGTCAGGAATTTAGTTGGTTTGATTACAGTAACATATGCAGAATATATACATAAAAGCAGGAATTTAGTTGGTTACCAGATGAATTCTGAGTGGCAAAAACAGAGATAAATTGATCAGCATTATAGTGCCAGTATCAAGAAGTGATGAAAGAAAAAAAAAAGTAATAAATATGGAGAAAGTATCCTCAGGCACTAGTAGTAAAAAGCATAGGAATTTAGTTATAATATAAGGAGAAGGAGGAGGTTATGTTATAGAGCAGGTACATAGCCAGGAAGAGTTGAGATGATTTTTCAGTATTTGTTTAAAGGTGGTGCTGCTGCCTGTGTTTCTTATAGATGGAGGAAGCAAGTTCCATAGTTTGGCGACAGTGAAGGAGTAGAGCAGTTGACCAACCGGTAAAGTGGGCTTTTCTACTTTCAGAAGTAGATGATTTTCAGATCTTAGTTGTCTACTGGGTTGGTATTTGGCAAGCAGAGTTCAGAGAGCAGGACAGTCTGTGGGTCTGTAGATTATTTTGTTTGCTATAGTTAGCTGGGTGAATGAGAGATGGTCCCCCATATGGGTCTAGGACTATTCACTGAAAGCACATTTCACAGAAACACATTTGACTGTGCACAATTCACTGAAAGCTCAATTCACTGAAAACACAATCCACTGAAACACATTTCACTAAAAGTATATATGGCCTTTTCCCATTGTAGTGCGACCCCGGAGTTAGAATATATAGTAATGGGGGGGGTGGGAGGCACCACCCCCCACATTGGGGGGTGTTGGGGGCATAGACCCCCACCTATTTTAAATATTTTGAACTATACACGTGGATACTTGCAATTTCAATAAATTACTCTTTTCT
This sequence comes from Protopterus annectens, assembly GCF_019279795.1. Lineage (NCBI taxonomy): Eukaryota > Metazoa > Chordata > Ceratodontiformes > Protopteridae > Protopterus > Protopterus annectens. The sequence goes on along the minus strand of NC_056741.1, from coordinate 989,627,699 downwards.
AAACTCAATATATATCCAAAGTATGTGGGGGGCTACACCCCCACCCCCCTTAATATATATTCTAACTCCAGAGTCACACTACAGTGGAGAAAAGGTCATATATAACTTTCAGTGAAAAGTGTTTCAGTGAATTGTGTTTTCAGTGAATTGTGCTTTCAGTGGTTTGTGCACAGTCATTTGACTTTCAGTGAAATGTGCTTTCAGTGAATAGTCCTAGACCCATATATATGTATATATATATATATATATATATATATATATATATATATATATATATATATATATATATATATATATATATACATATATCTATATATATCTATATATATATATATGTGTGTGTGTGTGTGTGTGTGTGTGTGTGTGTGTGTCTGGGTGTGTGTATTCTGTAGAAACACTGAAAGCTTAAATGCAATTCAAACACAGATAAGTAATTTGACTAAATTTAAATGTTGGAGTACCAATTAGTGAACTTCATCTATAATCTGAAGCATGATTACTTTAGGACTGCAGGGGAACAAGCCGTTATTCACTAATCATGTTGGTGCTGCACTTCCATGCTTCTCACATGTACATTTATTTCATCCTCCTTAGGGGGTAAAATATGTTAGATTTGTATGCACCTCTGAGGTTGCCCAGGTCAGTGTAAAGCCACCCAAATGTAGGGTATGGGAGAGTCCCCACTAGAACAGTAGTTGTGTGCATCTTTATTTCATTTTATTAAATTTCATATTTATGTAATACTGTATATGAGATTCATTTAGTAGACACTCCTGGGGTTTTAATAACAAGCGTGTACACTTTGCACTAAGCCTATACATGTCTGCCATGGTTGCACGATAAGCAGCAGTTGTCAATGAATATACAAGTTGATAAACAACCCTACACATTGAGCAGCTCTTGGTCATGGCCAGAACACTAGTTAGCAGCCACGTTGAGGTGCAGATAGGCTTTAGCACACAGTATAAGAAAGAGGTTGTAAATAAGCTTAACTTCAGTAAGCAAGCCCACACTGATAGCACAATACAAGGAAACAGCAACTTGAATAACAAAAATTAAGAGTTAGGGGAGCTTAAACATAAAAGTGCATTTCTATATCAATAGACAAGTATGCAAACAGTAGCAATAATGATAATCATAGCTGAATTAATCATGTGCAGTCAGTCAGTGACACACTTGCATGGATTAGAAAATGAAATGTTGACAAAGCAGATGAGAAGGAGACCACTATAGTGTAACAGAGTGACTTTCATACATATCTAACATAACTTTGAGTGGTCAGATAACAGTTGCCAAGGAAATCAGATACAGTAGGAGATATTACATACACTGCATTTATTGCACATATATGGAACTATATTGTGAAAGTGAACAAAGTTATTTATAAATGAACTGATGTTTAAAAACACGTACAGGTTAAAGAATATTAACCCTTTCCTTGACTTATATGTAGGAAAGAAACAATAATAAAGCTATGTTGAAATGTACGGTGAATTATGTACATATTGAGAAGAATCATGCACACTGAAAAATCATTCCAATAGTAATAATTAATCAGGGAAAAAGCCATTCATGGCAGTAACCTGCATGTTATGGATGATAAGAAAGTGTGACTCCTCATACACACCATGTATGTATGTACTGAAATCCAGATGAAGCTGACATTTACAGAATTGTTAGTGTTGTGAGCATGTGAACAGAAACTGTGCTATGATCCATATTTACAGATGTGTAACTATGACAGATGTGAGATGCACTTATTATCAAAACAAGGGTCATAGTCAGGTCTGTGTTTAGCCATCTAATGCAATTTGCATCGAGTGTCTACACATCAAACGTTCATTTAGTGAATATTCATTTCAATTAACAGAATAGTAACTAGTCAGCCAACACTTCCCTGATGCCCTTTCCCCATTTTAGTGCAATCTCAGAGTTAGTACATATAGTTGGGGAGGTGGGGGGCAAAGCTCAGCACTTTGGGGGTATGGAGGGCGAAGCCCCCACCTTGGTAGGTTTGAAATACTGCAGTGTGTAAGACAGGGAAGTATTGAAAAAAATCAACATTTGTTGAATGAACGTTTAGTGGATAGCGTTCAGTATGTAGCCATTCGCTGCAAATTGCATTCGATGACTAAACCTAGACCTGCCATGGTCATGTGACACATAACAACATGCATATTAATCAAGGCAAATCTCATGTGTAGTCACAACCCTGACAACTGTCTTGTGCTTGTACAAATGTCAGTATACACCTATATATATGATGTACATCTGTATGACAGAAAGACCATAACTGGAGAGTAGCCTACAGAATACTTAAGTTAAAACAACTTACACATGCCATCAGTATTGTATAATGATATCAGCTGCAGGGGAAAAATTTCACATCAGTTAAACATTAAGTGGTTGTACTGCATTTGTAGGAGTATAATCATCCATAGTATGTGTGTCATTCATGCTGCAACTGCCACATTATATACATTGAAATAAAAAAAAGAATCTGTCAAACTACACCTTTGAAAGAAATACAGCATCATGTTGTACATCACATTTTGGCTTGATGTAAGCTTTGTGGAACACATTCCCTGGGATTCAGGAAGCTTGCGCCAGGTGTAGCGTTGGCAATCTAAAGCCAAATATGGCCGCCGAGCGATTCAGGTACGAGCTGTTTCCACGTGCACTACCAGCATATGCCAGAGCTGCGCAGCTCCTGGCACATGTATGCTAATTACCCCATGTACAGCAGTGTAGCATGCAAATGAAGGTATATAGCAATTCATGAAGTGGTGCAGGTGTAGTGTAAGCATAGAGAAATGTAAACCAAAAAAAAATGGTTTACATTTTTCAAACATAAAATCGAAGCCATGAAAGCAGACCAAACTTACATATTATAATGTTAGTAAATGCCAATGGCTAAATATATAGCCAATGGCATAAAAAAACATGCACAACACATAAAAAATAACATTTAATGTCATGGCCACACTAACGCAAAGTAAAATCGCAGTGCATCAGTGTGCAAACGGGATCACAATGAAAATATATTTATATGTCATAAAACTGCAATGTAACTCATTTCGTGAATTCCCCATAATAGTCAATGGCACACATGCTACACCCCAACTATGGCGCAAGGGTTGCTAAGGGTCTATGACAGTGTTCTGCATGGTAACTAGGAATTAGTAGTCAATACTATGCAAATTAATCAAGTAATACTGCATTGCAAAATCCCTGCTGGTGTAAGGCTGTACCTCACAGCATAGCGGTACAACACCGAGGTGTGGCCTGGAGATAAACATGACATCAAGAGAGGGGTGTGCCACCTTAGCTGTAAGCACATTGGAGCATTGCTAATCCAGGTTGCCTGTTGCTAAGCAAAGCCGCAGGATAGGGGTGTGGAATTAGCCATATCTTTGCTTAGCTGACAGCACACAAGGTAACTGAAAGTGCATGTGAACGTGGATGAAAACGCGCTCAAAATCCGGTAAACGGCTGTGCGTGATGTGCACCACAGCTGAAACAGGAAGGATACAGAAGACAATAAGGAAATGCTGCAGCATGGTAATTGGAGTACAAATGAGTAATTAACAACTAGGAACTCACAGTGGGCCATTGACGACAGCTAACAAGGCTGCTAGCAGTTACCTGCAGAACAGGAAAGGGGAGGTGACGTACTGCAAAAAAAGAGAACTGTCACAGCAGAACAAAGCAAACCTGCAGTAGATCAGCTACATAACACATTTCACAACACAATCCTGGGTTGGGAAAGTACAAAACAAGAAAGCAGGCAGCTGGATGCATGTCTGACAATGGGATGGGAATCGGGTTGAAAAGTGAAGTAAAGGGCAATAGATGAATCATAGCAGCCAAGCGTAATTCAACACCAAAGGCCCCACAATAGCAGTACCTGCTGTAAAACCCATAATTAAGATACCCTGCAGCTGAAATTACACATACACACTCAAGCACACCAGCAGCATCCATTGCACAATAGTATAAAGTGTGAAAGCACCTCACACACACTTATGTATTCCCAGACACTCTGCACTATTGGTGTATATAGACAGAGAACTTTTAATATGTACATGTTAGGGGCTGCCATAGCTTTGATTCACCAGCATGTGTTGAAGACTTATGGTGGTGTGGAGGATGATGCTGACAACCATCTCAGGCACCAGAGGAGGAGAAGAGTGTTCAGACCCAGGGTAACCTGCCAGTGGCTACATGATCTGGGGATAGTAGAGCATTACAGGGTGGACAGGGGCACCATACAGCAACTTGTTGAACTGTGCCGGCCATGCCTCAGAGCCAGAAATAACAGAGGGGAACCCATCCTAGTGGACATGAAGGTATGTGTAAGCTTGAGAATACTAGCCACAGGTACCTTTCAAAGGCCAACTGGGGATATCATGGGGATCTCACAGGCATCTGCATCCAGGGTACTGCACCATTTCCTGGATGCCATGTTACCACATGCCAGTGAGCACATATACTTCCCCCGAACACAGGAGGAGTTGGCCAGCAATATGCGTCTCTTCCACCATGTGGCAGACTACCTGGATGCAATGGACTGCATGCACATAAACATCAAGTCACCACCCGGTGAGCAGGGTAGGCACTACATAAACCGCAAGGGATACCTCTCCATCAACTGCCAGGTTGTGTGCAATGCCCAGAGCATTATCATGGATGTGTGTGCTGGCAGCCCTGGAAGCTCTCACGACTCCCACATCTGGCATGCCTCACAGCTGCATCAGGTATTTGCCAGGGGGGGCATCACATATAGCCACCTGGTGGGGGATGCTGGCTATGCACTGGAACCGGGAATGATGACTCCCATCAGAAATGCACACACACCCATGCAAGAACGCCATAATAAGGCACACACACAAACCAGAATCATCATAGAGTGTGTGATTGTGATGCTGAAATTACGGCTCCATTGCTTGGACGTATCTGGTGGAACCTTGCAGTACTCTCCAGGCATGTGTGCCCACATCTTTGTAGTATGTGCCATGCTACACAATATGATCCTGTGGAAACAGCTGCAGCAGGGACAGAATGGTGATGGCCCTCACAGCCCACCACCATTGCCAAGGGCCCCACATGCACAGAGGGACTCAGACCACGAACACCCTGTGCCAGCCCCAGTAGGTAGAGTCGTGCCCAGTATACCCATACCTTGGCAAAGAGGGAATGTATAGCACACACACTGACAGTGTAGGCACCTACGGACTGACACCCTTCTCCACCTGCACACACAGTAAACATGGATGGCACACACACACGACCACCTGTAAATTGTCATGCATATGTGGTCACTGTGTGCATCCTATATAGGCAGCCCTCAACTATTGTACACACAACTGCCATTGGCACAAGGCAAGTCAATACCTGAACAGTAAATTAAGCTATCATCATGTGTCGATACCATATGTATAGGTTCATAGGTAAACAGGTAGGTACATGATTAACTGCCTGAGGCCATTCATAAGCCTAGCCAAAATGTGTCTACTGTTGCCACCCCATTGATTAACTAACTGTCCCTCTGTGGAGAAGAGCCAATTGCAGGATTCCTGGGGTGCATCCACTGTTCGACACCCACTCTGCAAGGATTCCCTGGAGTGTTAGTGAGGGGTTCCATATAATGTAACTAGGGATGTAGTTCCAAAGCATGGGGAATACCCGTGGCAGGAATTTGTCACTCCAGCATCTTCCAGTTATGGCTGTGGCAAGGTGTAGTTCATTACAGTGTGTGGCTCACTGTGACATGGATTACCATAGGTGAAGCATATCCATTAAGCCTGACTTGGACACAGCTTTGTTAGCCAGCAAATATCATCTCTGAGGAAACGACATGCCACTGAGTAATGCAAGAATTTATGCAGTCTGGCAGCGTAGGACACATGTCTGAGGGCATTATCCCTCTTGGCGAGGTATGTTCGTTGCCCTTCCAGCTGTTGGATGTGTCTTCTGAGGTACATCCAAAATGGGTTATCATACTGGATGTTGGGATTGATGAGTAAAGTGTCACAATAACCTCAGTCTGTTTAGATGAGAACCCTTAAGTCATCAGATGGCCTGCATACATGCATGTCCTACCTACTTCGCAGATATGTTTGGCAAAGGAGAGACCACTATGTAATGTAGTCCCCACATACCCATTATGTCATCAGAATTATAGTGTCTGCCACTCATGTGTTAATATGTGTGTGCGTAGTTCCCAAAATGGAATGACCATGCAGTATGTGGCCTTTAGCTGGAGGCCATGACTTTGACTCCCTGTGTTGGTCTATGTGAGGCCCCTTGAAGGACGTCTGTGACAGCTGGACTGTCAGTTATGGCTCCCAGTCTGCAGTAATCACCAAACACATTCTGCTGTAGTCTACCTGTGTTAGTCCATACCTCTGAGAAGTATATGGCAAACAGTAGGGGTCCCAGGACTGAGTCCTGTGGGACACCAGTTGTGACTGGTCAAGAGTTGGACCTGGAGGCTGCTAGGCTTACCATGTGGGTTCTGTGTGTAAGCCTGTTGGCAAACCAACCTGTGATGTATGGGTGTATGTACTGGCTGGTGAGTGTAGAAATAATACCTGAGTGGGGAATGGTGTCAAAACCCTTGGCAAGGTCCAGGTAGTATGTGTGAACTATCACACCCCACACCAAAAGTCTAGGTGACTGTAACATGTTGAACAGATTCAGTAGGCATGATATGCACTCAGTCAAGCTAACCTGGGTTGGGTCAAGTGTCTGGGGGTTACCATTGTCTATGTTAATGAGTGCCATGAGGATGCACTCCATAGCCATGCAGATTAGGCTACTCAAGCTTATGGGGTGGTGGTTAGCATGGTCAGTTGTGTCACCACCCTGGTGGAGTGGAATAGCTGTTGCCATGTGCCAGTGAATGGCCATGTAGCCTGTGTAGATGCTGATGTTGAATTGCTATATTAGGCAGAGGACACTTTGTCCTGTAGTGTCTGCAGGATGCAGTCTGGGACACAATCTGCCTCCATTGATGTTCTGTCATGCCATGTGAAAGGGCCATTACCACATGTATGTCTCAGATGTCTGGAAAACTGTACGTTTTGGGTATTGTTGTGGGCTCTGTAGGGGGTGAAGCTTGCTCCGAATGTATCATCAAGTGTTTTGGTGATATCAGTAAAGTCAGTATATTCAGTGCAATATTGCACTAGCACAGTGCAAATCTGTGTGTTACTGCTTAGATCCTTGACATAGCCAATGAAGCCTTTGTGATCATATTCTGAATCCATGCCTATATACCTGTGGATGTCAGCCTTGGATGATTACATGAGTAACATAAGTATCTTGCTAATACTGGTCACAGATGTCTGCATGTCTTGGGATTTGCTGTTGTTCTGGACTACTGTCCTACTTCTGTTGTATAGCCTGTATAATGCAGGTGTCAGCTGACTGCTGTCCTTATTTTGGAGTACCAAGTCCTGGTTTACCATTGATGGCATGACCCATACATCTTTGTAGGTGCTTATAGAGTGCATTTGTAATTCTGTCTGTATCTTGAGCAGTGTCATCCCTGAGCATGGGGGCTGTGAACCCTCCCACCTCTGTCATTAGTACTGTGAATTTAGCTGTAGGAAAGGTATTCACTGTCTTCCTTGGGTGGGGGAGATGTTTGGGAGTGGAAATCATCAGTGAATAGTTCATGGTCAGATCTAAACAGTGACCGGTTTACCTCTGCTGTAGTGCACCTGTTGCACATGCCAGTGATCACCACTTCTAGTATGTTTTCACCTCTGGTTAGTCCGTCTACTAACTGATACAGGCCATATGAGGTGATAAATCCCAGGAACTGCTGGGCCTGGAAGTGAATACTCGAGTAGGTTGTCCAGTGAAGTGTAGGTTAGCCGACACTGACCAATAACAGGGTGTCTGGTAGGACTGTCATGTTTACCTTTGTCACCAGATAGTTGTAGTGGTGCTCCTGGGTCATGGAAGGTTATCTGTAGCAGCTCACTGTTTGCATTGCAGTCATGGTCAATGTTAGCTGTGCATGGATGATCACAGAGGTATCATGCTGCCCCACTAACTTGGAGGTGTAGGTATCCTTGATGAATATGGATACACCCCCTCCATGTCTGTGCCAGTCCATGTTCAGTGGCTGAAATGTGTGTTATGGGTTGTAGTCTGGTAGTGCCGGTGTGCTCACAGGAGCCGTATACAGGTCCCAATCACAGAACAGATGTAGATGTTATCCGTACTGAGGGGTGCTGTGAGTGCATGCATGTTGTGGTGTTGAGTAGCCTAACCCTTACTGATTCTGCTATTGTGCAGTTCATGGAGGTGAGATTCACCTCTGATATCAGCCTAAAAATGGCACCATGGGGGTGCCAATAGCTTTGCCCAGCATTCCAAAGCCTTAGGCTGACACATGCAAGTTGGTATGGCATTGTTGCAGGCATGTTTCCCATCTGTGCTTGTGTCCCATCTTTCCTGTAGGTAACCTACTGGTAAGCAATACAAAGCCTGAAACCTATACAAGTCCACAGCTTCCAATATAGGCTTTTGCAGTGATTATGTATCAGTAGTCTGTATGCTATTGCTGTACTTAACTGTTGTCGGACTACATGGTGAGTTTACACTGTATATTGTGATCAGAGAACTCTGTATAATCACATATGATGTTGGAGATGACCTGCACTGTAGAAGTTCACAGATAGGTTGTAGGCTATCTGCCCAAGGGCATTTAGAAGCATAGCTACAGTGTGGTGGCTTTATCTGCACCATTGATGAAGTAACTGAGCCTCTGTCAAGCATAGCCAATGAAGTGATTCCAGGCAGAGTTGCTGGAAGCTGTTGAAGAATGGGGTGCTGTAGGGTCATAGGGGCACATAGTGATCTCAAAAGGCCATGTTAACATGACAATTTAACAGCATTCAATGTCCCTAACAGGTCTTGCAGCTATAAAACTGGAGTGGCTGCCCCACACCCTGGCTGAATGTTTCTGGGACACATGATCCCAGGGGTGTATATACTGTTGCCCAGTCACACATCAAGGTTTCCCCTGAAGTGTGTCAGTGAGGGGCTATGCCAAATGTAGTTAGGATGTTAATGTATAGTCTCTCAATTCATGTGTTATGTCGGTACTTCTTGAAGCTCAGTGGGTGTGGGTGGCTCCGCCTGTTGTGTAGCCAAGCTTACACATAGGATTAATGGACATAGGAAATAGACAGAAGGAACATTAATGTCAATAGTGTAATGGCTACAGCATTTACATAATATCTGTGCAGTCATGGTTCAAATCCCAGTAAAGTCAGAGATGTTTTACATGTTACACAATATACCTTAACCACAGCTTGCATATATAGGTAGTATTCCACAGGATTAACATTTGGAGCACACATAAACCCATGTGTGCTGGAGAGTACAGTTAACAGACAATGTAATGTTATGTAAGCACATAGTGAGATGTTATGTCACTGTAATGTATATATCCCGAGTAGTTAGCAGAAGTGGCCATAATTGCGTGCACAGATTGTAGGATGTAAAGTTTGTTAACTGTGTACAACTGCTGATATAATGTCACAGAAACACCTTTAAACCTGCGTACAACTGATTAAATTAGCCTGATTCTGTAGTAAAACATGTCTAATAGATTGCAGGTGTTGAACCCTGGACCATGCGCACCATAGTCATGGGACCTAACACTAAGCCACCTAATCTGTATACATGGTAAGTGGTCGATAGACTACACCTTATACTTCAGGCAATTCACAGTACAGACCACAAATGGGATGGTCACTTTGTGTACATATGTACAGTACATTGTACTGTAATGTGTATATCAACATATACAAGTCTACATATGTATAAGTGTTACGGATTAATACTGACAATATCAATATATATATATATATATATATATATATACATGTCACTGATGTGTGCACATAGATAGAAATATGTATATATATATATATATATATATATATATATATATATATATATATATATACACAGTAACATCTGTAGCCATATATAAATAAAAACATCTATGAGCACACGTTGTGACACAGACACATTCCAAATGGATAGAAGTGTATGCAAAACACATGTTGCTCTGGTATTATAACTATTAATATAAACCTAATTCCCAATAGAAGCAAAGGTTGGTGTGTATGTGGAGACTGGTGTGGGGGAGGACCGCTGGCTAACTGAATATGCATCAAGGATGGCCTGTGTGGAATGTTCATTACGTGAACCGGAGGGCTACACATGGAGTATGGGCACAATGTAAAAAGCACACAAAAACGAGAACCATTCTCATCCATAATGCACCCTGTCGGGTCATATTGCAAACTGACTTTAACAAATATATGAACATTAACAGGTATCATACATATGTACACCAAGTGACTTACACATTTGTTTGCAGTAGTGAGGAACGGCTGTAGTACACTGTACATACTTAACACTAAAAAAGTTGTACATATCTCAGATGCCTCAGTGGTAAAGCCAGTGACTGTGGTGTTCATGGTCCCAGTTTCAAGACCTGCAAGGGCTGTTACATAATTTTGATGTCCCGAATAAGGGATGTTGGATGCAGGTTATTAAAGCACACATTAGCGGGTTATTGCACCGGTAAGTGCCTGTAAGTGGCACTTAAACACGACTACATGGATGAGCGCCACACAGGTTTAACCTTTGCTGAACATTGCACAGATCATGGGCAAAGCTGCCCACAACCACTGAAATGTACGTTATTCACCCTTGTACTACCAGTGCCTGCTCTGAGAGGTAAAATGGCCACTGCCCATATTAGAACATGCAGCCATGTACACATTCTTCACAATAACCTACCACTAAGCTACCTGAGATGTACCAATGGAAGCTGTGTATTCTGACAGGTTAAAACACAAAGGGAGGATTGTGTGGAAATAGGAGAAACCATCATGTACCCAATGAAAGGTGTATTTATATATATATATATATATATATATATATATATATATATATATATATATATATATGTTTATATAAATCAACATATATATATATATATATATATATATATATATAAATCAACATAGAGGTAGAATATTAATGTAGTGGCGGTGTGAGGGGTGCAGCCACCCACATGGGGGGTGTAGGGGGGCATGGCCACTTGCTCATATGTAGTATAGGATGGTTTGTTTGGATGTGGTTGGTAGCAGTGTGTCTGTGTGTGCGTGTGTGAGTTCTGTGTTGGTGTTACTTTTGCGAGTTTGACTGTCGCGAGTTTGAGTGTTCGATATTGTGGGGTTTTGGAGTCTGGGCCTGGTACTGTGGGCATCAGAATTGTGTGCGTTCGGGATTCCATAGGTATCCCATATACAGTGGTTGAAGTGTTCAAATATGAGTATAACATGGACCATAGCAATCACACATTTTGCCATGACCAAACATTATGAACAAAGGATGGAGAGTATACGCCTATACACTATTACAAATATGTGCTATGGACATGAGCCAAAGATAGGGTTACCACCTGTCCCACTTTGTGAGGGGCAGTCCCTCTTTGTATGGTTGTGTCCTGACCAAATTGAGTAAAAATGCCAAATGTCTTGAGATTGTAGGACATAATTATGTCCCATATTTAATGCAATAGTTGCATAAAATAGTCATTTCTGTATCTAAAATACCTACATGTTACAAGAAACAAGATAAACAATTAAACTTCTACAAGAATAAGCTTTTATTTAGGCATAAATGTAAAGTTCTATCCTGTGTACTGAGTGTGGGTCTGTGTTGGCCTGTAAAATCTGATGTGTGTCCCGAAAATGTCCCACTATGGCCATTTGAAAAGGTGGCAACCCTAGCCAAAGATGGTCAGTCACCAACACAACTCCAATGACTGCAAATATCTGTGACAGAAATACACAGACAGCTTTCGTGTAGCAACACTTTATTTCATTCCGATGTATTTCCGAAGGGATTGAAGGACTAATATCAACTGCATGCTATACAGGAACCAATTAACAGTGCCTTAATGAATCAGCCTGCAATTACCATAGTATTAGTCCACTAAAGGATAGGTGTTCAAATAGGGAAGGAACCCTCACACACATATCGAATATGTATAAATGCAGTTCCTACACACCTGCATCTGCTATGCACACCCACCAACATCTCCCCCACACCTGAAACAATTACAATTCATACTGTAGTAACATCACAACTCATTCACTCACTGTATGACATCTGCAGAAGCCTTAACATACCTTGTCAGAGACACACTAACATGGCCCTATGTGAAATAGTTGCTGTTATGCAATGGAACAGTAGCTGATATTACAGGGTTTGTTTGCACTAATCCCATTTCAGAGGGCTGTGCGTGCACCAGGAAGTGTTACCAGTTACTGATTAACAGCACAGTATGATACACATGTACACAAAACCAAAGATGTCTAGTGAGCACACTGTAAACCACCTAACATTTTATGCATAGCCATACAGCCTTGAGCTGCCCAAACATTTTTTTTTTTATTTTATTTATTGTTTGTTGACCGGCTAGCTTCATTTACATGTCCTTTTTTTTAGTAGAGGTCCGGGAGAAAAGCTCCCACAATTAACATAAATAGCACACTACAATTAGATACAATTACATATATTATAAAAAAAAACAAAACAAACAATATCTAAATATGCATGATGATAGTTTGGGAAACATTTGTGTTGGGTCATATGACTTGGGATACATGGAGAGATAGTAAAATAGAGAGAAGGAACTTGGAAGAAGAGAGAGATTTAGGGAGAGAGACCTATAGGAATTAATCTGGGTTGGAACAAGGGCATAACCAGTGAGACTTAAGTGATTCTCTGAGATTAGTTTTGAATAGATTGAGTGAAGTCATAAGCCTGAGGTTGTTGGGAAGGGAATTCCTTGCCAGTCTGAAACATCTGCAGATGTATCAGGTACAAACAAACCCTACATAAGTAGCAATGTTCAGAAACATAACAGCTGTACTCACATGTAGAACTACATCATCTAGCCATTACACACAATCCATGGGAGTCATGAAGCTAATATATCTCTGTGTGTCTCCATATAGCCGTTGCAATACATCACAAACAACACATCCAGGTCATCTTCCTTGAAAGTAAGGCAAAGGGACAATGCCCAAGTCGAGTACTCAGTTATACACCACTGTTGCCAATGTACTGGCTAATGGAGTAGCTGCATAGCTGATGTGCATATAATCAACTACTTCAGAACACCAATTGGTGGTCAGGATAGCACATGTTACCGATATTTAACTATAAAAGGATGGCTTGTCACACATTCATACCATCTGTATATACCGGCAGAATGTTACAAAGAAGATTGAAACACATACTGAATAAGATTGAAATTACCGTCAACGACACCTTGAGTTACTAATAAGGTATGTAGAATACTCAGTATGTTTGTGTTTGTAGTACCTGTGTATGTGTGTATGTAGTACCTGTTCTGTAATAATTAAAGTGTATGCAATGCATATAGTGGAAACAGTTATCTTGTAGTGATGTATTGTTGAGCATAGTAATGCTTGTAGTAATTATGTGTGTACTGCTGTAGGCCACAAGGCAAATACCTCATACACCACAAAGGATGAAATATAAGGACTTTGAACACAGCAATTCCTCTCCTCTCCAGCTGCTGTCAGTGGCAGGGTTGGTCCAACAAGTACGTGCCATAACAGGGGATAGTGTATGTTGATATACTGTAACAGTAGGTATATGTATGGATGTATTACTGAGAATAACATGTCGAATGTGGGCCTACTGTGCAATTATGATTTGCATTGTGGGATATTGTGCCAATAACTGTGTAATGTACAGTATTGTAGGCAGATATGTATTACATTTTACATAGCATTACTGTTATGTTAGGCAAATATTAGTTATGTCTATTGGCATTTACAATACACAATAAAAGGATACATATGACTTGTAGTCACCCAGCATGATAGCAAAGTAAAATGGAAGAGCGAGTTAACTATCCATGCACATAAGACATGTAATAGGTTCATAGGTTCATAGGTAGGTACTAGGCTGTCTGCCCAAGGGCATTTATAAGCCTAGCTAGATTGTGTTGGCTTCTGCCACCTCCTTAGGTTAGTTCTCTGTGCCTCTGAACAGCAGAGCCATTAGTTCCCTGCACCTCTGTCCAGCAGAGCCACTGCAGTGATCCCCAGGGTACATGTCTGTCTCCCATCCACCCATCAAGGTTTCTCTTGAAGAGTGCTAGTGAGGATCCCTGACTGATATACATTGGAATCATGTTCCAAAGCAAGGGGAGTCTCCGGGTCAGGAATCTATCCCTCCAGCATGTCATAGTTATTGCTGCGGTTAGGTTTATATCCCTAGAGCATGTGGCTCTCAGGGGCTTTTGTTTAGGTGGAGCATATCCATCAATACTGTGTTGGACATGGGCCTTGTATGTCAAGCAGAGATCACCTCTGAGTACGCGGTATGCAACCGATTACAGCTGGAGCTTCTTTAGTTGGGCTGCACAGGTTATCTGTTTGAGGTCAGTATTCCTCTTGGTGTGGTACTGTTGTGGTCTTTCAAGCTGTTGCAGTTGTCTTGTAAGGTACATACCAAATGGGGTGTTGTATCCTTTAATGGGTCTAATATGTCATGAGTACAGAGGCACAATGGCCTCCTTTGTTCTGGATGCGAACCCATTTGAGATTAGGGGGGCCATGTAGAAGGATATTCTAACCAGCTTGGCAATATGGTTATCAAAGGAGAGATTGCTGTCTACTTGTGTTCTCAGATCCCTTATTATCTTTTCTGTATGTAGGGGACTACCACCTATGTGGTAGTCCACGTGTAATTAGTTTTATGCAAAGGGGATGACTATGCACTTTTTGGCTTTCAGCTTGAGGCCATGTTATTGACATCAGGTATCCGTCTCAGTGACACCCTTCTGGAGGGTGCCTATATCAGCTGGGGAATCAGTTATGGCCCCTAGTTTGCAGTCATCTGCAAACCTTTTCAGCCAAAGTCCTCCTGTGCTTGCCTGTACCTCAGAGAAGTATATACCGAACATGAGGGGTCCCTGGGAGATGCCACTTGTAACTGGTTTACAGTTGGACCTAGGGTATGAAACTCTTGTGTGGGTTCTGTCCATGAGCCACTTTGCAAAGCATCTTGTGATGTAGGGGTTAATGTGCAGGTGGATGGGTATGTCGATAATACTAGAATAGGGAATGGTGTTGAAAGCATTTGAGAGATCAAGGTAGGTTGTGTGGACCTCCTTACCCTCATCTAATGCCTTGGTAACTGTCTCAATGAAGTCCACCAGGTTTAGGAGGCATGGTCTGGCCTTAACAAAGCCAAACTGGGTGGGGTCAAAGGTTTGGAAGTAACCAATTTCTCTGTGAATGAGATCCATGATGATGTGCTCCATTGCCTTGCAGAACAGGCTAGTCAGACTTATAGGGCAATAGTTCCCGTGGTCCATTGTGGCGCCACCTTTGTGGAGTGGGATAACTGTTGCAGTGCATCATTCATGGGGCACAAAGCCTGATGCAAGGCTATTATTGAACATGGTGCTTAAGTGGGGAGCCAGTTCTTTCTGAAGTTCATGTAAAACGCAGCCTGGAATGTTGTACGGTCCCATGGATGCTGTGTTTTGGGCTTTAGAGAGTTCAGCTTTTACCTGCATAGTTGTGATTACAGGGACTCTGCATTGCTCCTGTATAGATATGGGCCCTTTAGGAGGTGAGAGGGGGGTAAAGTTAGCACTGAACCTATCTGCCAGGATTTGGCAATATCAGTTGGTTCTGTAATGTTCATGCCTTAGTGCTGGAACTCAGAGCAGATGTGGATGTTGCCATCGAGATTAGTGACATACCTACAGAATGCTTTGGGATTGTCCTTGAAATTAGTTATAGTTATGTTTACGTAGCTAGCTTTGAAGGATCTTATAAAGGATCTCAGATTCTTACTGAGGCTGACCAGCAAGCTCCTCCACTCATGGGATTGTACTCTCTTTTGCAACAGTTTTTTTCCTTCTGTTGTACAGTTTGTTTATGGCAGGGTACCACCAGATTGGCTTCCTTTTTTGGAGGATAGCATCTTGGTTCTGTTTGGGATAGCACGATCCATGCACTCGTGTAAGTGCTTATAAAGTGCATTTGTGTAGGATTCAACAGTTGTAACTGTATTGTCCATCTGCATGGGTGTCATGAAGTTTACCACTTCTGTCTTTAAGAAGCCTGAAGTTGGCTTTGTAGAAATATTTTACTGTGGTTTCCTTAATGTGAGGTGGTGGTGGGATGTCGATATCAAGGGTGATTAGCTTATGGTTGGATCGGACCAACGAGGAGTTGACCTCAGGTGTGGAACACCAGTCACACATGTTGGTAATGACTAGGTTTAGGATATTGCTGCCCCTGGTGGGGGTGTGGATAAGTTGATCCAGGGTATTGGAGTTTATGAAATCCAGAAAGTGTTGGGCTAATGTGTTGGTACACGAGTAGTTATCCCAGTTAATGGTGGGGTAGTTGAAGTTGCCCATTAGTAGGGTGTTTGGTTGAACCCTAATAATTTCCAGTACATCAAGAATAGAGGAGTGGGAATCCTGGGGCATGGTGGGGGATCAGTAGCAAGCTACAATTTGGATTGCAGTTTTGCCCAGAGTTAGTTGCACTCGCATAACCTCGGATGCATTGTGCTAAGCAACTAGCCTGGAGGTGTGGATATCCTTAATAAATATGGACACACCTCTGCCATGGGTGTTCCGGTCCAGGTTACATGGCCGAAAAGTGTGGTATGAGTAATAGCCTGGTAGTGCAGGGGTGCTCTCTGGAGCCTTGAACCTGGTCCCAGTCACTGCACAGATATCAATGTGGTCCATTACAAGGAGTGCCTCGAATGAGTGCATTTTGAGATTAAGACTTCAAGCATTGAGTAGCATTACCCTCAGTTTTTGCTTGTCTGTTCCTGTTATGGTGGTGAATATATTACTTGAACCTTGCCTAAAAAAGGCACTATAGGGGCAGCAAGAGCCTTAGCCAGTATCCGGAATCCCAGGGGCGACAGGTGTAGGCTATCTGTGGCAAAGCATTGTGGTCTTTCGACCATGTCATCCCAAGCAGACAGATACTGGATCCCTTTAGAATGACACCAAAATCTTAGCCAATTGTTGAAATCAATCATTTTGTCCTTGTACTGCGGTATCATTCTGGGCGATGGCAGAATGCTACTCAGGGCTAAGGTCATACCTGCCTGGGCCACAAGATCGGAGAGCTCTTCCATGTCTCTTTACATGTAGTCCAGGGAGGTACGTCTCAGGTCATTCACACCAATATGGACAATGACAGAGTCATATTGTACTTGTTGTGGAGTGACCTGAGTACGTGGGTTATGTGGTGGATCCTAGTACCCGACTATGACTAGTGTGTTGGGTACGTTGTTTTGCCTTATTGGCTGTGGTTGAGTGGCACACTGATTCTGTGGGCTATGTGTCATTGGGGTTGTGTTGGGGGATGTAGGCTGCTTGCGTTTCTACTTTGGAGGTCTCTGTTGCCTAGGCAGATTATTATTGAGAGCCTCCGCAAATGTTTTTGTTACTATGTGTGGATTTTCGTGGTGTAGATTTAGTGAGACAATGTGATGAGTGTGGTGTGGTGCAAATGTTTACCTTCTCCACATGACTGTCAAGTTCAGTCTACCTCCAGTTTGGCTAGATAAGTGCATCTCCAAGATGCCTATATTCATCAGATAGACAGGAGAGAACACTGGGAGCTGACCCTTGGACATGACTGAATATAAAACTATTTTACTCTAGATAAGTGAAGAAAGTGAGTACAAGAGCTGTTTTACTCTAAGCAATTGAGAAAAGTATGTACAAAAACTGTTTACCTCTAGGTAATGAGGAAGATTGAGTGTTATAGTAATTAGTAGCTTATTTAGTGCTTACATGTTCTGAACAAGGGTTGAGCATGAATAAGCAATCCAGATAGGGTCTTGGATAACATAAACACACTGCCCCCCCTAACAGGTATACAATCATATATCCATGTACACTACAGAGCCCCTGTAACCACAACTATACAGGTAAAAGCTGCACTCAGGCTGCATGGGACCTGTCCACATCCCAGGTTGTATCATACACATATGGCAAAACAATTTGCTCTCCACATACACATCATGTCAAACATAGCTTCATGTCAAGGCTGTGTACACACTGAATGGTGCGCACCTGTCAGTTATCACAACCCACAAAGGGGGAGACACCACTGATAATGGTAGGTACTGCACTACTACCCTGCTGAGTCTGGTCTGAAAGGCCATGAACCTTAATCAATATATTTGATGTCAGCAGTACAAATGTAGATGACAGTAAGGTTGATTTCACACTGCATATCATAACCTTGCCAGGTCATAGGACATCATCACCCATACTGTGTTCCACCTACACTCAGTATACTAGATGTACATTCGTATGTCACAGGAGTGTTCTGCAAGTGGACTGCTGGCAGAACCAACACTACAGAAGGTGTCTGAATAATACATGCACATCACACCAGTGCCAGCTACAGTAAGACAGGGTTAATTCATTGTACTCCCCCTCATTGTAGACTATACCACACAGACTAACAGAAGGCATCTGCCTATTGAAGTATGTGAATGACCATGACCTAGGAGCAATAGCTGACTCAGAGTGTTGTGGACAACATACAGAAGGGGCTTTGTGGGAGAGGTGGGTGACATATGGCCACAATCTGACAGCTACATATTGCATTGTCACCACTATGTTAATAACCCTGTACCCATGAACTACCACCTAGGCAGCGGTCAACATAATGGACACTGTGTATAAGGGATGCAGCTCAGCAGTTGTCTTTCCTGAGATAGTGACATCACCACACCTGTCAGGTAGTTGTAAGTGGCAACCCTAATTATGACAGGGTGCCATTCATGAATATAGAGATCATTGTTCAGCCATACTCATCACTCAAGTGACCCATATCAGATCACATATTTCCTTTAAGGAGTATTGGCCATGTTCAGATGGCCGACATCAGCCTTTCCAATCCCCATCTCCACTATGTAGCATGATGCCTACTCTGAATAAAGCCATGTCCAACCCAGTGATGTTGGACATGCTACACATACACATCCTGATCTCAAACACATACTTCATGGACATCCACCTTCCTAGTACAAGGATCACCACATGCTGGACAGATCCTTGTCACATACACTTTACATACTCCTGGCATACTATGCATCCCTGTCCAGCAAAGCTTCACATTGCCCCTCTTTCAGACATGGTGTGATGACCGCATGGTAAATGTATCATTAACCCTGTGGATCAGTTATGTGGCACTACTTGACCTGGCCTCAGAAACCTGCCTGTCAGCTACAGCTAGGTAACCTTACATCCTAGGCTCATACATGGCCCAGGGCATATAGCCTACTAGTTGACTTTGACCGTACATGCTATAGTTGATAACCATCCCTGCAAATGCCATCAGGCTAGACAATGTCCCATGTGTATCACATGTGCAACACAGGTGGTACATGGCAGGATGTTGAACTGCTGTACAGTGCCGTGTAGATATATATGGCAAAACACATACATGTAAAACCTTCCATGAAAATGTCTGCAGGGTCACAGGTCATGTCCATTAAGGAAGTGTAAATCTTTATATGTGACTTATACACAGCATCAAGGTCGACTGCATTAATGTGGACACATCCAGGCATGTGCTGATAGGTAAGAACACCAGTACAGGCAAACAGACATGCCCACATCAAGACAGCATCCACATGGAGTATGAGCAATGTAATCAGGTGACACACACACATATATGGTGATAATATCCAATCACCATTGAGTGTCACATGTGTGTGACACAAACATGTCAGTGGTGTCAGTGTCATGTAGATTTGCAAAGACAACTATTTAATCATAATAAATGTGATACACATGTATGTTCAGTTGTAGCTCTGTACATCTCTGAGTTACTGTGACCTGTCTCCATCATTATATCTTCCATGTATGCTGCGTGGAAGGCTACCAGCTTATACATGCTTGGAGGATGAGGCCCTCACCCCATACCTACATGATAATCATGATGTCCTGTTTAGCCATGTGCCACAGGATGCACAGTAGCGGGATGCCCTGTGGTAGGAAGTTTACAGGAGGGTTAATGATGTGGGTGGCCACAACTGCACATACCAGCAGGTGCGCAGACACTGTACAGACCTAATTAGACAGGCAAAATAGCATGCAAATGCAATCACCAGGGAACAAGGTGCAACAGGTGGTGGGCCACCAACCCAGCCCCCACTCACACGTACTAAGAAGCTACGGGCCAACATGGGGACACCTGCAGAACAACATCCACAAGCCTTAGTTGACATTGTCGAGGTGGGTGTCTCTTAACCACCAAGCCTGGAGTTGCCTGGCCAGTCACTACTGCACATATAACAACTATATCCCACATAGTTACATGTGTCACTGTACAATATGTAATGTAACATCATATGCAAGGCATGTATACACACATGCCACATACTATAGAATGCAAGTCTGTGTATGCACACATGTACATACTCCATAAAATAGTCTATTGTACTGACATATGTGTTAACATGCACATTGCACCCTGTAGCTATCATACAGGTGTGGATAATGATCATACTGCTGTGTCACTCCTATTTAGGTACCTCTGGCATTCCGCTAAGACAGCAGCCCATTGCAGGTGAGACTGTTATTATTTATCAGGCATGTTAATGCACAGATCTATCTGCCATGTGGCCATTTACCACATGTACACATAATGTATGGTCCTGTCACAATATACAGGTTGCATCTGCAATGCATCACAATTGCTACCCATGTGCAATATTTGCAAACTATGTGAAACACAGACATGAAACCTCACAAACTGTCATTGCCAGATGTGTGGACAGCTGTGCATAAAATGGTGGAGGTGTTGTTCACTGTAGGGACATGTACTACAGATCAGAACTACTCATGTGAGGAATACTAACAGTACTACACAGTGAGCTGGAGTATGGGCAGTCCACAGGATTCACTGGTGTGGATTATACCCCTGTTATGAATGTCACACAATGTGATGTGCTATCTGACACGTCCATGACATGTAGTAGGCTGGCTGCAACACTGCCTAAATATCCTGTAAAACATATCCCACATGCCAAAGATACCACCCTTTGTCTGCATAACCCTGTCGTCAGTGGAGCATATGACATCTGTGGATGTATGTCATATGGGACAACACAGACGTGTGAAATAGACGCCCATCACAACCATTTGGCCAACACATGTTCACACATGGCCATGGAGGATGGCCAGAGACATGAAGCAACACAGACAGTAGACATGATGTGTTTGTGTGTACACCCTGTCGTACTTTGGCTACACATGGTCCAACTATGGCCTTTGTGTAATGGTTATATTGCAGTTGTGGAACACTAGACATCCTACAGGCCTGTGCACATCTTGTTTAGGCGTAACATCAATCCACCACATAAGATGTGTTGAATATCTTGAGTGTGTCACGACATGTCATCTGTATACCCTTCAGTGACCTGTGTAACACATTCCACATCATGGTTTAGTGTGTATACACCTCAGTGACGTGGGTCACATTCCACAGTATATATGTATTGTGTATGAACACAGTCATGGCTATGAGCTGTGTCTGTAACACACTGTATAGCAATAGAGATGCCTCATGATTCCCTGCAATGGCCATGCACATCAGCTACATGTGCAGTATATCTGTAGGGTGGACAGACAATACTGCATTTTGGACACCATTACTCCACTGTATATTTGACAGGACACCATTGTGTTAAACATGTATGCATGTCATTGCACACGTCAGCAGATCACGTCATACTATTTTTTTTTTTTTTTACATTTGTTGACCGGGCTAGTCCAGCTGGATTTATGTCCATTTTCAGTGGAGGCCCGGGGAGAAAAGCTCCAGAGGTAAAATCAATTTTAGTAATACAAAAAAGACATAGTACAAATGTGTTATGCAACGGGAAAAATAAAATGTTATTACATATATTATAGATCTTAACTAACTAAATATCTACATGTGATTGTCAAGGTCATATGCCACACAGGCAGGTATAATGTTAACCTGTGCTGGTTTACATGGTGTAACACATATGGATGTATGCTAACTACTACTATGATTGTGTAATTTGCATGCCTTCTGATATGACACATGCATGCTGTTGTGTGCAACCCAGGGATGAATAATAACTACCACTATTATTGCCTGCACTGCATGCCGTCTGCCGTATCACATGCATGTTGCACGCCTTCAGTCATATCACATGCATGTTGGGTGCCATAGCTTGCGTCTGTGTGTGTGTGTGTGTGTGTGTGTGTGTGTGTGTGTGTGTGTGTCGTATAGATTGTAATGTACAGTTCATGTCTGCCCCTCACAGGTGATGTAGGTGCATTCCCCTCCTGCAGTCCATCTGATGTTAGTGTCCCCACAGACTCTAGCAGTGATGATGAATATATGATTGAGGTACAGGCAGGGTTGTCAGGGGCTGAATCTGTGCCATTGGTTGCCATTCCACCTATATCCCCCTCATCCCCACACACAGTTCTCATGCCAACACATACCCCATCACCAGTGGCCATAGAGGAAGGACAGCTGGCATGTGGTAGCTTGGAACAGGAAAATGTGGAGGCTATGGAAGGTGTGCCTGCACACCATGTTTTCAGCCAACTGACTGGTGATGCCCCACACAGGCATGTGGCCAGTGCTGCTCAAAAGAGGACCTCTGGCTGACATGCCCCTGCAAGACAGAGCGCAGCAGCTGATGTCACCAGATGCATGTTTCAGGCTGTAATGGTGGCACAGGCACATGCTGAATGGCACAACAGAGAAGATCAGAGGCTTCAGAGGGCTGCTATCTGTTCTTTAAACAACAACATCCAGTCAATGGCAAATGCTCAACAGCAGATTGCTGAAGTTTTGGATAGACGATTGGGTGACATGGTTGGAGTCCTTGACCATGGCATGACAATCTGCGAGCATGAGCTGTCTGTGCTGGAACATCTGGTAGGAGTGAGGAGTCAGGCATATGGACGTAGGCCAGCTACATCACTTGCTGCAGGTCTACATGAATGAGCTACCTAACATGCCCGCTTACATAGTGGCGGTAGCAGCAGCAGTGCAGCTGGTGCTGTGCTGTCCACACCAGGACACAGCAGGCCACATGCACATGGCCCTGGAGGGTCCCAGCAGGAACACAGTTCCAGTGGACATGTGTCATCAGACAGTACCCAATCTGCACCTCTGCCTGGTCGTGCCCATGCAACCACTGGCAGACACAGGTCAAGTGGTCATGGGCAGACACCATGAGCTGTAAAACCTGGCCTGTACGGTCTGCAGCTGTCAATAATACCCCTGTGTAGGCCAGACACATGCCAGAACTGTGTGCTTACATACACGCACACACCAGAAACATATGTAGGGCACCGCAACACACACATGCATAAAATCCACACAAGGCCAATTAGATCAAAGGCCCTAACCCACGCACATGATGTCATCCAATTGTGCAGCTTAGGCCTCTGGCAAACATTATCACCCAGTGCATATGATGTTGCCTGTGTCGCATCCCTGTCATCCACACCATCTGTGCAGGGACATGCTCATATGTTCTGATGAACAGGGTGAACAGACTAGGAAGATAAGTGTAGATTACAATTGTTGTGTACTGTTGACAGGCAGCAGACATACCATGTAGTACAGGTTTAGAATGCATTTTGTACTGTTAACAGTATGTGTCTTGTGTAACAACAGCAACTGCATGTTAGTCATGATGTTCTGCTTTCCTCCTTCAGGTCTAATTGCATGTGCCGGTGAATGTCAGTGTTTGCAGTTAGTGTCCACTATGTAAATGTGGACTACTCACAGCTATGTATGAAAATACCAGCATACACTTTGTAGCTTCCACATCACAGTTAGAAAGGCTGACATTCCAAACACATCTACAGATATACTAATCCAAGAGCATGATAGCTGTGTATTAAGCTACTGTGGCTAGAGATGTGACATCCATACTGGGTGACATCACAGGTACAGTTACATGGAGTGGGGAGTTAAGAGAGCAGTCTAGCTGATGACAAGCTAGAGGCCAGTGGAAAGCGTGATGCCTCATTGGGAATCAGTAATACACGTTCCCATGACAGGATGCAAACACACAACTATACCCACACACTCAGGTATTCCCACACATGTATTCAGAGACACAGTAACACACCCACACACTCACAAATTCACTGACACAGTAACACACACACACACACACACACACACACACACACACACACACACACACACACACACACACACACACACACACACACACACACACACACACACACACACACACAGTTGCTAGTGTTGAGGTGAGGACCCCTGCCTGTGTGAAAATCATCATTACAGTACTATGCACTTACATGATGCACCACAGAGATTACACATGCACAGGTAGTCAGTATGGCCTAAGATCGAGGACATCAACAGGGATAGTAGATTGCATCTCCTGGAGGGGGAGGGGTCTTATCAGTTCACTATGGTAACATACATCCTCACTCCAGGGACCAGACAGCCATACATACATACATACACACACACACACACACACACACACACACACACACACACACACACACACACACACACACACACACACACACACACTGTGCCATTCACTATTGAATACACCTATGTCATGCACATACCGATAGCTCACATGTATGAGATACACACCCTTGCCTATGTCTTTCTTTCTACATTGCAGTCTGTACAGATGTCTACAACAGTGTACAGGAGAGTGAGTAAAATTGGGATGTATTCCCCACCATATGTGACATATATGGACACACACACAAACACACATGCCAGTACTGTGAATCAAACACCTACCTATCTCATGATATGTATGACAGACTTACAGCAGTATTTCACTCGTTACAAAGTGTACTGATGCTTCCTTTGGCAACTGTGCTGATATATGCACACAGGAGGTCTTAACTGTTACAGGTGTCAAGTGATTTACCTTCGGTGTCACCCTGACCGCTGTCTAGGTTGTGTGTGTTCCCCTTCAATTAACAAAACCATAGATTAACGGTTACACAGGTTATTGTAAGACTGCTTGTGACACACCTGTGAGCTGTCCTCAGCAAACATCCATCTGCAAAGATGCCCCACCACTTAGTTATGTCCACACATCTATCCATACCTGAAGTACATCTTACCATACTTTCAGCATATCACCATATACAGTTGGCAATGATGAGGCTGCATTGCAACTGCATGAAGTACTAAGACGCACATCACCTGCAAACATCAACAACTGCAGAGACATGGTATCTGAATGCACATCCCTACATGTACATGTGTGTAAGTCCTACATTCCTGTCATTTGGGCATGTTTGTAGGCATTGCAATTGGTGGACATGTGTAATGACATACATGACACATGGACTGTTGTATGATATGATAGGTGTCATGGGTGACCAGTACAGAGGGAATGTTAACTCTGTCAACATTGATATCACACCTTATGTGCTGTTGGCATTCAGCAGCCATGGACCTACCTTCCATTTGCATGTGTGTAATTGCTGTAGCCACCTGTCTGCACAAAGGACAACAACAACTATGCTATTTATATATATGTTGTATGTGTGTGGCATGTACATATTTGGGGCAGGTACATGTATGTCATATCCAAACATGAGGGTGTGTATTGGTGTACAGCAACAGTCATCTGTTAATGCTGTAAATAACAGAGGGCCCCTGGTATGTGTACAGCTGACCTGGTTACGAACAGTGGTATCATTGCATTGCATAACACATGATGCAACTGTGTCAGTACAGGGATACTCTGCACAGCTGATGTAGCACTAGGTACAGTCCACTGGTCAAAGGTCATATGGTGTTGTACTATTATATGTCCTACCACATGTATGGATGTGTGTTGGTGGTCCGAGGTCATGGTGGTGTCTGAGGGTTACATCCTAGAATGCAGCTTTTGACACTGTGACCTGCACCTGACTAATCTGTGATGCCTTTTGTGGGAGTACTGGTCAGTACATGTGAGTGGCCTTTATGTATGTGGGGACACCACACCTGGAGTGGTCGGTACCTGTGTTATGGCCCACATGTCTGGTTCTGAGGTAAATGATGGTAGAGCTATTGTGCACTACAGAGCCTTTAGCCAGGTGTTCCTCACTGCACAGATGTCAGTATTCCTCATTGTTGGATCTACAGTGAGCAGCTGTGATTATGAATGCTACACATCTAGCACTGGTTAGCATAAGCATACAATGCAGTTGTCCTCTAGGTGTCAATGTGTTATCCTGAGTTTAGGACATTTGACTTTGAATGGCACTATATGGGTGAATGTGACCAAGGTATTATCCCCACTCCTTTGAATCATGGATGCATGTGATGTGTGACAAAGGCCTGTCTACTTTCAGTCATGTCATCCCAGAATGACAAACACTGGACAACCTTGTACTTACAGCAGGACATTGGCTCATTGTGTTGGTCAAGCAGTTGCCACTCCAAGCAAGACATCACTGCAAGTGGTAGTATTGTGCTTGGTATAGAATGGTACATCTAAGGTGATGGACAGCAGCAGACGTGTAGAAGACCAGTGTCAGATATATGTATTGCAGCATTCCTGCTAACAATGACAACTACTAACACCAGAGTCCATTACAATGTGTTCTTTACATCTATCTGTAATAGCATGGCCACTGTGGCCTTCTATGTTTAGAATAAGAGTGCATCACAAACAGCCCTGTGCTACTGTGTGAGCATGCCCAGTATAACCTTGTGTAGATGGACACATAGTGCATTCCGAACAGCAGTGTGCTACTAAGTGTGTGAGCATGCCCAGTGATACCTTGTGTCGGTTATGTGCCTCTATGTATATGGGCATGGCCACTGTAACCCTGTAAAGTGAAACTAGTCGTCCATTCCACAGATGGCCATACTCCTCTTCAGGATGGATTCCTACTTTAAACACACAGGTTCACAGGTATGTAAATCTTAACTGCCAGCATCCCTGTTGATGTCCGCATTCCTAGAAGGTCATAATGACAGACGTGAAATGTGTAGTATCTGTGGCGTGACTCATAACTATGTAGTGTTATAATAATGATCTGTAGATAGGCAGGTGTTCTGATCCCACCACTGGGTGTGTGTCTCTGTCTGCCTGGTGACAGAAAAATGCTTTTAGACTGCTCACACTCCATACCATTCCTATAGCCAACGTTGGCAAGGCTGATGATGTCAACCACCTAGAAATACACCTCTGGGAGTGCTGTGACCCAGTAATCTCAGTAGCACAGTCAGTAACTGCATAATGTTGTAGTGTGATAAGGTTGTTAAGTCACTGTTGTAATTCCAGACATGCCAACTTTGTGTGTGTGTGTGTGTCTCCGTCTGCCTGAGGACGAAGTAATGCTTTTAGACTGCTCACACTCCATATAATTCCTATAGCCAACTTTGGCAAGGCTGATGATGTCACCCACCTAGAAATACACCTCTGGGAGTGCTCTGATCCAGTAATCTCTGTAGCGCATTCTGTAACTGTGTAATGCTGTAGTGTGATAAGGTAGTTAGACTGCTGTTCTAATCCCAAATATGCCAACTGTGTGAGTGTGTTTCCATCTGCCTGAGAACAGAATAATGCTTTTAGACTGCTCACACTTCATACACTCCATACAAATCCTATAGCCAACTTTGGCAAGGCTGATGATGTCACCCACCTAGAAATACACCTCTGGGAGTGCTGCGACCCAGTAATATCAGTAGCGCATTCTGTACCTGCATAATGATGTAGTATGATAAGGTAGTTAGGTTGGTGATCTAATCCCAGACATGCCAACTGTGTGTGTCTCAGTCTGCCTGGGGACAGAATAATGCCTTTAGACTGCTCACATTCCATACAATTCCTATAGCCAACTTTGGCAAGGCTGATGATGTCACCCACCTAGAAATACACCTCTGGGAGTACTATGACCCAGTAATCTCATAGCGCATTCTGTAACTGCGTAATACTGTAGTGTGATAAGGTAGCTAGGTTGCTGTTCTAATTCCAAACATGCCAACTATTTGCGTGTGTGTGTTTATTTCCTTCTGCCTGAGGCCAGAATAATGCTTTTAGATTGCTCACACTCCATACACTCCATACAATTCCAATAGCCAACTTTGGCAAGGCTGATGATGTCACTCACCTAGAAATACACATCTGGGAGTGATGTGACTCAGTCATCTCAGTAGTGCATTCTGTAACTGAGTAATAATGTAGTGTGATAAGGTAGTCAGGTTGGTGTTGTAATCCCAGACATGTCAACTGTGTGTGTGTGTGTGTGTGTGTGTGTGTGTGTGTGTGTGTGTGTGTGTGTGTCTCCATCTGCCTGGGGACAAAATACTGCTTTTAAACTCCTCCCACTCCATACAATTACTATAGCCAACTGTGCATAGCAGGAGCATAGTGTGAGGATTGCGGGCAGTACATGGTGATCGTAATGTGTTACTGCCATTGCATCCCTGACTGGACATATGTCACATTAAACAGTGGTATGACAGACACTGACTGGGGTTCCCAGTGACAACACAATAATGGGCAACTGTTCATAGCTGCAGTTGCACGTCTACTACACAATGTACAGATGTCATGTAGTATATATGCATGTGTTGTGCTCCCTCTGCAAATGTATACCATCTTTTGAATTGGGTTGATGGTGACGTCTATGCATACTGTTGTAGGTAGTCCTGAATGCTGTTGTCTATCACTAAGTCATATCTGTGTTTAAACTGCAACACCATAGGCTGTATGGGTTGGTAGGTAATGGCAGAACCTCCTGTCCCACTTCAGCTGACCATGGCACCGGGCACCAGCACATCTGGGACCCAGCCTTGGACCTCAACCTCTGTTGCCTCTGCACCACCTTCTGGTGGTACCACCACTGAGGATGGGGCATGTCCCCCCTGGGAGAAGGGACAGACAGGAACATGTCTGCTGTCATGCTTTCCTGGATGTGGTGCGTTGGGGGCTCACTAAAGGGTTCAGAAGCCAGATACCAAGCTCATGGGCAGAGTGTCACATTTACAGGGTGAAGCTGCCAATCCTGGACAGCCCCCAGCACTGCCTTTTTTTGCAGCTGTTTTAGTGCAGTGGTGGCTGCCCATGGCTAGGGACCTCTGTCCCACTGTTCCAATGGGCTTGTGAATGCCAAACACCCATCCCTGTCCGTGGTGTATCCCCCCACAAGTGTCATATACCAACCGTGTATGCTGTCTTGTCTGTGATCCTACCCTACCTATCCTCCACGGGCATACCTACTCTTCCTCCCCACACATCCCACTCTCACCCAATAGAAACATAAGGCCACTCAGTACCTAGGACATCTGCCCTATACATAGCTGTCCATTTCACACGTGCCCACTGGACACATGTAACCCTTGTAATATGCATCACAACATACTCATGTTATTAACCCTTGTAATATGCATCACAACATACTCATGTTATTCTCACCCCCTGTCCCTCAGGTGAACAGTCCTGGTATGCACATCACTCCTAAATGGTCTAGGTACACATGACAAGGATGACCCCACTGTACACACAACACTACCAGTCCCTGTATGGTTACCCTATTTACCTTTATCATGATGATGATGTCGCACACAGCACCTTGCAAGAGTAATATTCTCACATAATGATTGGACAGGTACTGTTGTGTTATTGTACATTACATGCACAGAGTGATGTATACAGCCAATGTACAACTGTTTGGGTGTATGTTTGACACATGTCTGTCTGAGGGAGTCCTGATATTACATAGGACAACACCACTACATAATACAGGCATTGCTGGTGATTCCCTTTTCATTCATTTGTAATGGTTTGTTGCCACATGGTATGTTCCTAATATATCTCTATATATGTATGTACCGATATGCTGGCCATACACACTCACATATACATCTACATGATGGGATATATTCCTATACTGTTGAATGACTGCGCTGTATGATATGTTTGTGGTAATGTCGGTTGTCTTTATATCTGCCATGACGTATTGGTAAATCACATTAGCTATGTGTGCGGGGTCCTGGCTCCGAGCCTTGCAGAGGCTGTTTATTTTGTTGCAGGGCAGAACAAGGCTATTGCATACAGAGGGAGTAAGGCACATTAAAGCAGTTGTGCACGGGTGTGCATGGGTTTGCGTGGTGTTAAGCAATGCTAACCTCTGGTTATAGCTTCTTACACTTGGTTAGCCTCTACATTGCTTTACCAGTGCAATACTCCCATACTGGTATCCAAACAGGCTTACACCCGCTCGCTCCCGCACTTGCAAATGCAATGACATTGGTGCTTGCATCTGACACTCACACCCCTGGGTGGCAGCGAGGACCACAATATTACCTTGTGATGCCTATTACATTGGATTACATGCCTACAGTATTGGAAATGGCTGCCAATTAGGCGCTGGCATGCTGTTAGGATTACCACCTGTCCCACTTTGCGAGGGACAGTCACTCTTTGTGCAGTTGTGTCCTGACAAAATTTATTAACAATGGCAAATGTACTGAGATTGTAGGACATAATTATGTCCCATATTTTATGTAATAGTTGCATAAAATAGTTATTTCTGTATCTAAAATACCTAATGTTACAAGAAACAGAATAAGCAACTAAACTGCTACAGGAATAAGCTTTTATTTAGGCAAAAAAATTAAGTTCTATCCTTTGTAGTGACCGTGGGTATGTGTCAGTCTGTAGAATCTGATGTGTGTCCCGAGAGTGTCCCACTTTGGCCATTTGAAAAGGTGACAACCCTACATGCCATTCGGCTGTACGGAATTGGAGGCCTGACCAGTGTCTTATTCATATTAATTGTGTGTTCCTCTTACAATCTGCAGCCGTCTGGCTGATACATAGGAACCAACACTCTTTAATACAGAGAAGTAATTGGGTTTTGGGACCCACATCTGTCGGCCGAGTCATGCTACCGCATACCTGTTATAGGGTTACCACCTTTTCAATTGCCCAATGTGGGACTTTTTTGTAGAAACGTCAGATTTTGCAGGGCAAAACATACCCACAGCCAGTACAAAGGAAAGAACTTCACTGTTTTGCCTCAATTAAAGCTTATTCCTGTAGCATTATAGTTGCTTATTCTGTTTCTTATAACGTTTAGGTGTTTCAGATGCAAAATAACTGTTTTATGCAACTACTACAGACATTATAGGTAATCTTTGTCCTAATTTCTCAGGACATTTGCCATGTTTTCAATTATTTTTCAGGACACAACTGCCCAAAGACGGACCGTGCCTCGCAAAGGTGGACAGATGATAACCCTAACCTATTATTCTATCATCTTTCTAAGGTAGTCAGTGAAATATGCACTTTCTGTCACTAACAGACCTCTCATACAAATGGGGAAAAATGAACATTGAATCAGGGACACTGCATAACAACATCAGGAACACATTTAGAATTTTGGTGCTATTAACCTGACACATTGACAGACCCAGAGCATATGTATTCATGCAAATTGTCTGAGGTACATGCTGTTTATGACTCTTAAATGTTGTCGTTGTTCATTACGTGTATTCCACCACCTTTCCTAATAATATCACTAGTTCTAGAAGGGTTTAGGTGGGACAGAGTTAGATTCTGAACCATAATCAGGGACGTCCCTGGTAATCGGGGACATTTCAATGGTATGGTCCCTATGTGTTCCCCCAATGGTTTACGGACTATCCAGTGGATGTGCTCTTAGGGGTTGGGAGGTATGATCATCTGCTATGCCCACATTGGAATATTACTTACATCCATGGGGCAGTCCTAATATGGCTCTGCCAGCCAACACGTGCACGCCTAGGCCCATAATCGCATACCCATAGTTCCCCTACCTGCCACACCTCTACAGCACTCATTCTTACTGTGGGTGCAGGTGGGGTATTAACACATCACTACATACTGCCCACTCTCCCCATGTCGGAACACATGTCGGACATTGTGTCAACCCATGTGTTATAAAGCTTGCACAACCTATTGGTCCATGTACATCTACAGCCTGGTTGGATAAATAATTACTGGGACTGGCTCCATTAATTTTTGGTGTCCCACAATGGACGTTGATGTCTATATTTCAAGTGTAGACCTTGCAGATCTCTCTCACTGGTAGTATCCTGCCAGTGGTCTGGGAAGCAGTGGTGTGTTTACCTTTATTGTGTGTCTGTATGTCTCACCGGCTTAGCTGGGGGTGGGGTGCTACCTGTTACACGTTTGTTTATTGGACCTCCCACCAACATATGTCCGGTCTGTGAACATATGTTACTCGTAACTGTTTTATCATATGCTGTGTATATTTACTGTAATATCTATATCTATCTATATATATATATATATATATATATATATATATATATATATATATATATATATATATATATATATATATATATATATATATATATATATATATATATATATATATTTACATTAATATATACAGATATATCTGCATATGTATGCATACATGTATATTTATATCTTGCTGTCTATATATATATATATATATATATATATATATATATATATATATATATATATATATATATATATATATATATAAAATCTAACGACATATGGGTCTATGGTTGTCTGCACATGTATATATTCATATGTGGGCATGTATCTGTATTCTTTCTCTGTATGTACACATTCGTACTACGGAGAGGGAGAAGCATATCTCTATGTCGCTATAAGTAGATATACACACACATAGTTCTACATATATATATGTCTACCTGTGGTTATTCCATTCCTTGCCATATAGATTACACTTTGCTTTACTGGGTCTCGCAGTGGGTGTGGCTGCTTGTTGGGCGATGCCTCTGCCCAATGAACACATTCACTTGCATCCCTAGGGCTGTCCATATTGGCAGCATCAGCCAACACCTGTACACCTAGACCCATAAGTAGATACCCATAGTTCCCCCACCTTCTCCTCCTCAACAGCACCCATCCTTACTCTGGGACCTGGTCGATTCAGGACACACCACTACATGCTGCCCACTCTCCACTTCACGGGACCCATTTCATACAATTGTCTTGGCCCATGGGTCTTCAGGGATACCCACCCTTGTATTCCAAGTCTGTATACACCATGGACAAAATGGACGATCTATCACAATTCTATGGTTTGGCCAATTTTTGGTGTGTCCCGCAAGGGAAGCTCCAGTTTGTGTTCGATGATTAGAATCCACGGGTGCACTGTGTACATCCCCGGTTGTATCCTGCCTGTGGTCTGGGGAGCAGTGGACACTTTACATTGATTGCGTGTATATTTCCCATGTCTGGCTGGGGGAGTGGTGGAAGGGCATGCTGCGTGTGTCATGTATCTTGCCTGTTCTCACTTCCATTGGCATAGCCTGTGAACATATGTCATTCCTGTGTGCTGTTTCCCATGATAGCTGTATATCTCTGTATATCTACGCACACACACACACACACACACACACACACACACACACACACACACACACACACACACACACACACACACACACATATATCTAGATATATATATATGTATTTATGTATGTATATATGTACATATATATGTGTATAATATATATATATATATATATATATATATATATATATATATATATATGTACGTGTCTGCAACTATATATATATATATATATATATATATATATATATATATATAGATAGATAGATATAGACATATATATATATAGATATAGATGTCTATACATATATGTATATATATTTATATATATGTGTGTCTGTAAACCAATACATACCCTGCACATATGCACTTACACATGCGTAATCGTGTTTATATATGCTTCACCTGCATACTAGTGCCTTATTCATTATGACACTGACACTTCACTCCAGTTATCTTGTAATCGGTATTTAGCATGTTATACACAGTGGACAGATGTCACAATATGTTAATGTATGGATTAAGTATGGTAACTGGAATGTGATACAGTGTGATTCAGTATGAAAATGTCTTTTCGTTAGGGGGTTGCTCTAACGAATGCACTATTGCTCTGCTGCTCCATATGCATATACACCCATTTACCCATGGCACCTGGTTCCCCAAACACAGCCCAATGCTTCCCTAACACTGCTGTCATCCATTCTCCTGTCAGATTCGTGGTGTATCGACTTCACTACACACTGACCACACCCTACTCCTGTAGAGTTATCCCATCAGTTTACTCACTCCCCGTATCCTCAGACCTCCCATATGTTTAGTCCGCAAACACTGGTGACGTGAGCGAACAAAGATACTATTTGCAATTATTGGGTTGCCCCACATGGAACATGCATGTGTTTATGGAAAGTTTAGACTCTTTACTTTATTACATCCTTACTCCTGTTAACTTGACACTACGATTCATTAATATGTATGACTATGCGGTATCGCACACGTTACACATGGGAGTCTAGTTATGTACGTGTTCAGTGTATTTCTTTTACTATTAGACCGGTTAAGTACTTGGCGTTGCCGTACCGGGCAGATCACAAGAAGTATTCCATGTGTGGGGAAGCCCTCACATTTGATTATCTTCAGCACAGCACTGACTGTGGACACTGTACATGCCTCTGCATTCTAGCAGTTTTGTCCCATCCCTCTTCTGCACAGCCTATTATTCCATCTACTGTCAATGTTTGTCTGTGCACATTCCTATTATTTATGCCTACAAATGGAATGCATGTGTTACAGAAAATGTACTTCTACATATTGTTGCCTGCAAGTGTGTATGCATATATACCTATTACGAACTCGCTGACCTTCACGGGGTGGTCCAATGAGAAACGGGCCATCCAGCCCTGGCATGCCTGGATCCATGATTTCATACCCATAGTTCCTCCACCCCACCCGTGTTCAACTTACATGCATAACTTCCATTATCCACTTGTTATCGCAGCCATGACACACCTCCAAACATTGCCCTCTCCAGAGCGTTAGGAGCCCTACACATATGTTGTCCAGCCTCGTGCATTCTCAGGCCCTCCCGCCATTTAGTCTTTGAACATACCTGCCCTTGCTAGTGTTATAGATTACGGCCATTTTCGCTTTAGAATTGTTGTTAGTCCCAGCAGGGACTACTCTGTCTGTGTGTAAAGTAGACTTAGCAATTCAATGATGTTACTCCCACTGGTAAAACCCTGCCTGTGGTGTGTGTAGCAGTGCTCTGCTCACTCCTGGGCATCTTTTTATGACACACGCTGACAGCACTATATAATACCATAGTTGCTGTTGATTCCCTTCTCATCCCTTGTCTATGCTTTATTGTTACCATTTTCATTCTTCATATATATATATATATATATATATATATATATATATATATATATATATATATATACATACAGATGTACACATAATATATATATATATATATATATATGTGTGTGTGTGTGTGTGTGTGTGTGTGTGTGTGTGTATATATACATATATATATATATATATATATATATATATATATATATATATATATATATATATATATATATGTATGTATATATATATATTACATCTGTACACATATATATATATATATATATATATATATATATATATATATATATATATATACATTTCCTATGCTGGACGCTGCTTACACTCGTGCAAGCGCACTCGCTTATACTTACTGTGTGTTACATATGTTTACCAGGAAGCTGCTGCTTGCAATGGAGTGAGAGGGTGGCAGAAAGAAAACAGTGTCAATGTCAATGTGATACAGAACGGACATGGTACACGCAATATAAATGGAAATAAAAGCCCAGATGCAAGTTTTTCAAGCACAACGAGACTGTTAAGGAACTCTAACCAGGCTTGTGAGTCAAATAACAACAATTCAACTGGTACAATGCCAGGAAAAGGTTCAGGGGCTGTTCAGGGAAATAAACCTAAATGGACAGACCTAAAGGAATGGTTACAGGTCAGTTTTTCAATGAATTTTCGTGAAAAAGTAGCTAAACATGCACCAGTTACTGACTCTTACAAAACCAAACTTTATAAACTGCAAAAATTGTTATACAAATACAAAAGTTTGGATATTTTTATTTATTTTATTTATTTTACATTTGTTGACCGGGCTAGTCCAACTGGATACATGTCCATTTTCAGTAGAGGCCCAGGGAGAAAAGCTCCTGAAAAAACGTACAAAAAAAATTAAAAGTAATACAAGTATACAAAAGGCATCGACATACAATATTACAACATTCAGTTAAAGTTTACATAAAAAATTTGTAAAATTGAATTAAATAGTCAAATATGGAATATAGTACTTCAGTATTGAAAATAGTTACTTAAATGAATGTATAAGTGAAGGAATAGTCCCAAAGGGGCTAAGGTATTTAAATATCCAAACAATGTGATTGAGGGAAGTATATTTCACAAAGACCTTTTAGAAGTTTTTAACACATGTGGTCTAGATATATTAAGATGTATGAATGAAGAAAATGTTAGGATTAAAGCTGAACTCTTTAAAGAGATTGATATTTTAAATGAATGCATTAAAAATTACTTGATTTTTACAATTCCTAAAGAAAGAATGAAATATGACAATATTTTTATTGACACAAGTAATGACTGTGATAACTTAGTTAAGAGAAAAATAAAAAAGCTAGAAAGGGACCTTAATGAGTATAAAAATAAGGTAAGTTACCCGAACTCAAAGAAGAAGGGAAGGACATGGGGTAACAATAATATGGAAAGAAAACAGATGGTGATAACCAGGATAATGCAGTAGTTAGTGAGCGGGTTACAGACTTAGATGATGTCTCCGAATACCTCCCCTTGCGTAGGTCTGACAGACTAAGGAATAGGGAGGGTTATGAACAACAATATAAGTACACAAATTTTCAGGGGGGAGGTACTAGGACAACTCAGTACCAACCTCCCCGACTTGGAAAACAATTCCATTCTGCAAGACAAAATGAACCCCTATAGATATACTTTAGAATATTTTAGTATATACAATTTCAGTCATATTTCCTTAACCAAAGAACATTTTAGTCTCTTATCAAAGGGAACTAAGTTCATTCCTAGTAGAAGGGGAGATTTAACCAAAACAATTATGGATGTTAAAACCTTTACTAGGAAAATTAACTTCCAGCTTATATTTGATCAGAATAAAAATTATGAACCAGGAGATCTGGTAAAAAGAAATACATACAATCCCCCACTGCACCCCAAGATAAAAAATCTAGAGAATATACTCGAGAATGAAATAAGAAAGATGTATGGGAAAGTACACTATACAAGGAACTTAAGCCAGGCGGAAAGAAGCATATTTGATGAATTAAGAGGGGATTCAGGCTTAAGAATTATGAAACCGGACAAAGGTGGGGGAATAGTATTGATGAACAGCTTTGACTATGAGGGGAAAATGAATGAAACCTTAGGGGACCCTAACAAATACTCCACAGTTTCAAAAAATGAAATAAATATTAGTTACAGAAGGATAGATATGGCCTTAGAAATTTTATTTTTAGATGGATTGTTAGATTGGAAGACATATGAATATTTAAAAGTGGACAAATCTAAAATTCCTACTATATTTGGAATCCCCAAAATACATAAGAATGGAATGGATCCTCCTTTGAGGACAATAGTTTCGGCTGAGGGTTCCAAAACTTTACCGCTAGCCAAATTCGTGGATGTTATTTATTTTTATTTTATTTATCATTTAACTGTGGCTTAAGAGAACCACCATTTTAAGAGATTATTGGGATCTTCTAAGGACATTGAATCATGATCTATACAATGAGAATTTATGTTTCCTAACAATTGACGTTGTAGATTTGTTCTCAAGCATTCCCCACAGTGATGGACTAAGATACCTGGAAGAACTAATTTTTGAGGATGAGACTTTAACCCATGATGAGTGTACTGTGATGATGGAGCTTATAGATTTGGTTCTAAAGTTCAACTTCATTTACTTCAAAGGTGAATTTTTTCACCAGAAGAAAGGAGTAGTGATGGGTGCCGCTTGTGCACCCACCTATGCTAATTTGGTCTTAGCCAAATGGGAAGAGAAGATGGTAATCAAGCCAAATGGGAAGAGAAGATGGTAATCAATATACAGTAACAACTGGTTACTATATAGAAGATTCCTGGACAACATATGTGTCCCATGGGAAGGGCCAAAAGAAGAGATAGAAACATTTATTGAATATATTAACAACAGTACTAATTTTCTTGAATTTTCTTAAAGAATAAATTATGAGAAGTTGGAGTACTTGGATATAGAAATATATAAGGAAAACTCAAATTTTAATTCCAGGGTGTATAGAAAGAGTACCTATTCTAACTCTTATTTGCACTTTGAAAGTGCTCACCCTTTGTACTCCAAGAAAAATATAGTTAAAGGACAATATATTAGGGCCTGCAGGATGACGTCCAGAGACGAAGACTTTGAAATGGAAAAAAGGTTACTAAGGAAAATGTTTAGGACGAGGAAATACCCAGATGATATGATAGACAAAATTGAGACAGAAGTGAAAGAAAGGAAACCAAATGACTTTAAGCAAATATTAGGATTACCAGTATTTGATATGGTAGGCCTAGTAAAAAAGGCAAATGACAATTTTGGCAGTGCACTCATCTTGGAGTATAATGCTTGTGCAAAAATGGTAAGACAAACTATAGATAAGGAATGGAATACATTTTTACATTTACTGACTTAGAGAAACCAAAGAATGAAAAGCTAAGAGTAGTTTATAAGAATTCAGTAAACTTAAAACTTTTATTGGAAAATGGTACAAACCAAGAAGTTCAGAGACGGAGAAAAAGGAAGGGATCATTTAAATGTGGACATTGTCAACAGTGTGCATACATGAGCAATGCAGAAAGTGTGTATTTTCTGAAAGCAGGGGAATCACCCTGGAAGGCAAGGATTTTAATAATTGTGACTCCTTTGGTCTTGTATATTTAGCGAAATGTTAAACCTGTGAAGCATTCTATATAGGGAAGACAGAACGCAAGCTCAGGAGAAGGGTATACAAACATATGTATGACCTAGAAACAAACAAACAAACTAATTCATTGTACAAACACAAACAAAGCTGTGAAAATGCATGCTATACATTTTTTGTGATGGAAAGGGTGGAAAAGAGTGGCAGAGGGGGTTTATGGGAGGAATGTTTGGAGTACAGAGAATTATAGTGGCAGATAAGTTTGGAGGCCAATAAGCCACCGGGTCTCAATAAACATATCTCCATAGCCCCATTATTAAAATTGAGAGCAGCAAAACTGTGATATGCATTTGCACTTTATGCGAATTTTATTACGTTTTTCCCCATGTTTTCCATTAGTTACAGTAGGTCTTTAAGCTTTTTTGTATTTGTATTTTTATTAAAACGTTGGGTTTATAATATGTTATGAACACAAGTGTTACACTCATTTATCAAAGGTATTGAACTTATTTTCCTGTTATATTTTCCTGTTTTTAACATTGTTTTAGCTGAGTGAGACTATACAATTTGCCTTTGGTTTACAATGCAATTTTTATAATACCTGTAATTTCATGATTAATCCACTAGATGGAGGATCAAGTTCATAGCAAATATTCAAGTTGGTAATTTTAACCATTACGTCCTACTAAATGTGTTTCTAACAGTATTTTAACTTTATAATTTATTCTTTGTAGTCAAGTGTTTTAAGGATTTTTATTTAAAACATATTTTTATTTCTACATATTTATTCGTCAAACATTGTAACATTAAATGTGTTTTAATTGTAGCAACACAGAGAGATGCAACAAGAAAAGTTTTTGGTTTTAAACTAAATTAACCTTTCAATTAATTCATTAACATAATCAATGTAATTAAGTGAATGGTATAAAAGCTCTAGTAGTTTGAACAGCTCAGATCTGAGGAAGTGATTTTTAAAACGAAAACGTATGGTGGAGCATTAGTGTGCTGTGTTTCTGTGGAATAAAGTGAACTGAAGTGTGCTGAGCCATCTGTGGGTTTCTTTCACAAGTTCTAAGCTTGCCCTGTTCAGGGCTTTAGTATTTTGCCTGAAAAGCTGCTTCATTTTGTGGAAAAAATATATATATATATATATATATATATATGTATATATATATATATATATATATATATATATATATATATATATATATATATTTTACATCTGTACATATATATATACATTTATATATATATATATATATATATATATATATATATATATATATATATATATATATATATATATATATATTACATCTGTACATATATATACATGGACACTGCTTACACTCATGCAGCTTACTGTGTGTTACATATGTTTACTGCCGCTTATTTGTGCTTACTTGTGCCTTATTCATTATGACAGTATCACTTTGATTGAAGGGATCTGGTTAATAGTCCCATGCGATACTCATGTTCACTTTTACATGTTATAATGTTGGTTTGACAGCAGGAAAACATTCATTCCACAAGGGGAAAATGATATGTACTATAGTTGAACTTGAACCGTGAATGCCTGTTCATTAGGCGGATGCTCTAACCACTACACTATTGGTGTTTTGCTTCATTTATATGTATACCCATGGTTCATAGTTACCCGAAAACACGCCTCAACACTTCACTAACACAGCAGGCATCCATTCTACTGTTCGGAAAACCGCACTACTACACATGCGCCTTTCCCTTTGCTCTGGACCCGTGCCGCATGTTGACTCACTCCAAGTATATTCAGACCTCCCAAGCCTATAGTCCTGGCACATACATTTGTATGATTGTCAGGGTGTTCATATGGTCATCCGGGTTTAGGCTTGTCTTACTGGAGACTGGGACTGCCCTGTATGCTTCTGAAAGTCAGATTTAGCATGTGGACAAGGTTACTCCCACTGTTAGCATCCTACCTGTTGTTAGAGATGCAGGGATTTTGCCCACCTCTGGCCAGCTTGATATGTCAGCACTAGATAATACAGGTGTTCTGCCGCTTTCATTATGAATGCTTTCTTGTGCCCATGTTCGTTCCATAGATATATATATATATATATATATATATATATATATATATATGTGTGTGTGTGTGTGTGTGTGTGTGTGTGTGTGTGTGTGTATACGCATGCATATACATTTATATGATTAATTACTTTGATCATACTGTTGAATGACTATGTTTGTGATAACATCAGATTTAGGTATGACTGCCGTGGTTTAATGGTAAATCATATTTATTGTGATGTGTAGGGTCCTGGCATCAGGCCTGGCTGAGGCAGTTTATTGTGTTGCTGGGAAGAACAAGGGCCATTGGACAAAGGGTGAGTACAACACTTTTCAGCAGCGATTTTCCGTTTAACTGCCATTTCATGTCATGCGAACACCTTCTTCATTCTTACTGTGATACGTCACCCCAGTTCACATTTCAATGGTATTATATTGTTATACAGCATAAAATTAGCAAGATATGTTCGTATATGGATTATGCATCATAAATGGTATGTGCTGCAGTCGAATTGGCAACGTCTGTTCGATAGGCGGATGCTTTAACCACTACACTATTGCTGTGCTCCTTCATTTGCATGTATACCCATGGTTCATAGTTACCAGAACAAACACAGCGCAACATCACTAACACGGCAGTCATCCATTCTCTGGTCAGAAATAAACCACACCACTATACATGAGCCACTCCCTACTGCTCTAGACACATCCCATATGTTGGCTCACTCCAAGTATATTCAGACGTCCCAAGCTTATAGTCCTGGGACATACGTTCATATAATGGTCAGGATGTTCAATTAGTCTTCTGGTTTTTGGATCCTCTGAATGGTGGCTGGGACTGCCCTGTACCTGTTAGAAAGTCAGAATTAGCACGTGGACATAGTTAGTTCCACTGTTAGCATCCTACCTGTGGTTGGTGATGCAGGAGGTTTGCTCACCTCTGGGCAGCTTGATATGACAGCACTTAATATTATGGGGGATTCTGCTGCTGTTCCCTTCACATTCATTTTGACTGCTTTATTAAGACCATGTTCATTCTTCATGGATATATATATATATATATATATATACACACACACATGCATATATGCATATACACCTACAGGCTTATTTACATTTCCCATACTGTTGAATGAATGCCACTTACCGTTGCACATACCTGCTTACGTCTGCTTTAAAGCGCCTTAATCACCCTATATCTGACTGCCATTATTGTGGGCCTCATATAAAATTAGCCCTTGCATGGCTTGGACCTGGGAATAGGGACACCATAGTCACTGATTTTACCACTAAACCATCCGTGATACATTCTGTATGGATGGTAATTGGGATATATGACTTTACTACAGCCATTCCACAGTACTGGCAACAAATGTGACAGTCGGGTGGTGTACATATGTATAGTACATGTTACTATTCATGTTTCTGAGAGGCATATGTATACATTTGCAAGTATACATATTTATGAATTGGACACATACTTGACAACTACTTATATGCATGTATGTGTGATATGTAGATATGCGAATATAAGTATGTACATTTAGAGATATATGACTACATATCTGGAGTTATACATGTCCATGTATATGAACAACCGCATACTGGAGGTACCTGTACCGTTTGTATACATGGGTTGTGTGCATCATTATGATGAGGAACCTGGACGGGGTGTACAATTTGTGGACATGTACTATTTGGAAGATGGCTATGGGGAAGCTTCATGGGAACATGTGAAAGCTATATATTCCTAATAATGCACATGGGGAGACGTGCATCATGGTCAGGTGTATAATCCCAGGTCTTAGGTTATGCAGGAGCGGCTGGAGGCTGAGCAGGGTTGTGGACAACTACTGCTCATACAACTTGTGTCCAGATGTCTACGGGGCAAGACATTGTGTCATGCCAACAAGTCTAATCTTTAGAACAGACAATTATTCCATGAGTGATGGCCAAAAATTTGGAGACCGATGACCACCATTCTTTTGGCTTTACGAAAATGAGGGAGGGTTATACAAGCAAGGGATACATCGCTTGCAATGCTGACACTGCCTAGAGTGAGACTGCTTACTAGATATGAGTAGGGGTCACTATGTGCAGATATGGCTGCACCAAGCTAGCAGCCCAAGTTTGGGTGGTTTTGGTGGTCGTTCAGGAAGGGGGGGGGGTGCTGTGGAGGGGATGATGGGTATTCAATTATGTATCCAGGTGTGTTGGGGTTGGATGGCTCAGTTCAGGCCTGATCGTTATGTGGGTGTGAGCCGGTAACATTTCCATACATGTGTATCACACTGTTCATA
Source organism: Protopterus annectens (assembly GCF_019279795.1). NCBI lineage: Eukaryota > Metazoa > Chordata > Ceratodontiformes > Protopteridae > Protopterus > Protopterus annectens. Next base: position 989,584,326 of record NC_056741.1, on the reverse strand, counting down.
TGTTTGTGGGATTATGTTCTACAGTATGGCCTGTCAGGCTGTATTGCAGATGTGAATGTTAGTTCTTTCGTTTTCTTTCTGATTCACTCACTGCTCCCTCATATACCTCCAGTTCACCTATTGTGCATCCGACCCAGTCTCCTTTTGGCAAATTTTTACATTACCCGTCACCCCCACCCCCATATTCCACACAATCACCATCCATCCCTTCTCTGGTTGATGGCCCATGGCACAGACAACAGACCACATTGCGTACACTACATATCTCTGGTAACAATATGGTTGTGAGGACGACTCTAGCATTTTTGATCTTCCACATGCTGTACTTCACGCACATAGGTACACGCAAATACTTATCTTACATGACATGGTAGGTAGACCCGGGTAATACCCGTTCATCTTTGGGCCGCCAGACAAGACAACTTGGACCGCGAATGGGCAGATATTGGGTGAATGCTCTGACCATTGGTAGGGTTGCCACTTTTTCAAATGACCAAAGTGGGACATTTTCGGAACACACATCAGATTTTACAGGCCAACAGATACACACGGTCGGTACAAAGGATAGTACTTTAGTTTTATGCCTAAATGAAAGCTTATTGTTGTAGCAGTTTCATTGCTTTTTCCTGTTTCTTGTAACATAGTGGTATTTTACATACAAAAATAACTATTTTATGGAACTATTACATAAAATATGGGACATAATTATGTCCTACAATCGCAGGACAATTGGCATTTTTAATATTTTTGGTAAGGACACAACTGCCCAGAAAGGGACTGTCCCTCACAAAGTGGGACAGGTGGTAACCCTCACCATTGGGCTAGGCTTAGCAAAGGGCAATGGCACTCTATCACTATGTGTTTCACTTCCACTTGGTATAACAATCAATACTAAAATGGAATACGGGCACAGGGTTTTAAATGTCATTTGCCGAGGGATGGGGACTCAATATTCAGCCACGTGCCTTTGTGTTTACTTTTTATTTTGGTATTCACAAAACTGTCTTGTATGCTTTGCATACTTTTCAGTATCCATAGACACTGACAGGAGTGATTATTATTAAAGACAGGCTGTACTAGTCAGCATTTTAGGCTGCACATCTGCGGTCGACATGTTCACGCCTCCGTGCAGCGCTTCGACATGCCCCCTGCACTCGCGCACGAATCCTATGCACGTGGACGTTGCGGCAGCGCACCCTCATTAATATGCATGTGGTGCTGCTGCTGCACCATCTCTATGCCTCACGGTCGGCGCAAGGCTAACGCCATCCTTGCGCCGAGCTTCATGAATCCCAGGGATTATTATTATCTGTATGATAGTATATGACCATAAATCACCAACAGGTGCAGCATTAATGTCAATTTTTAATTGAACTGCGGACATTTTCCATTTCACATGCAAGACCTGTACACTGGTCTGTAACAAATTTTGTTGTCCTCTGCAATTGGTCACTAACTCTAATATATGGATGTTGGCAGGTCCAAGCTGGCAGAAGCTAATTATATAAGATTTTGATAAATAAGAACAAATGCCAATACCTATGTCATAACATTGATTACTTAATCTGTTTTGTGCTAAATGGTGTGCACCTAATACATCATTTTAATGGGCATGCTCATAAGGAAGTACAACAATACAGCAATAAATGCATGAACATCAACTACCCAAAACCCCAAAAAAGTATCATAACATAAGACTAATCACACTTTGTGACCACCTTGCAGCATGACACACATAAAAAAAATGATGAATAAGCCATTCTTGCCTTTAACCCCCATATTGTGAATGAAGTAACTAAAGGCATGCAAAAGTGTTTCCATTAATCCATAGAATAAACAACATCCCTTTGGGGAAGTAAACATTGACTGAAATACTCAGTTGTTACACCTTGCCAGACTACAACATCTGCCTGAGGTTATTCCTCATACAACTGTGTATCAACCATTGACATCACAGCAATAAGTATATCTGCTGTACCATGAATAGCACACTTGAAGGGATTATATCACTACAATTTTGAATGATTATGGCTCCCCAACGTGGATTCTGAGACCTCAAAATTTGCGACCCTCTTAGTGTGCCATATCACCATTCTTTGGGTCATTTCAGTCTTGTCTGCCACAACTGTCTGACAGATATAACTTACCAGATTCAGATCCTTGCTTAGAAGACTCCACACATACTAATGTGTTAACCGCTTCTGCCACAAGACGGTTTAATGAGAAAGTGCAAGAAAGGGAAAACTTGAACGTGTGAACCAAGCAATGCTTTTTGGATGTCATGTATCCATGGACACTTCTTATGAGGGCTCAAAAAGGTTTAGCCATGTGACTATTCTCACAACTGTGAATTAATCCTATTACTGTTTGTTGGCTAAGACATTCTCATCCATCAATAATGCGCGCACACACACACACACACACACACACACACACACACACACACATATATCTGTTTGTGTGTGTGTGTGTGTGTGTGTGTGTGCGTGTGTGTGTGTGTGTGTGTGTGTGTGTGTGTGTGTGTGTGTGTGTGTGTGTGTGTGTGTGTGTGTGTGTGTGTGTGTGTGTGTGTATGTGTGTGTGCGTGTATGTGAGTGTGTGTGTGTCCACAGTCTTGACAATAGTTCATTAATCAAGCACTCAGAAGGAGTATTTCCCAAAGTGTGAGATGGACTATATTTGAAGGGTAGACATCATCATTGTGGTACAAAACAGTAGTTTGGGCTAAATCTATACATCAGAATTGTGGTTGAAGTCATTCCCACCTATCCCTAGAGTTAAACCAAGTCATACTACTCATTCTCTGCTAGAGTCGATCACCTACTTATCTAATTACACAAGCCAGAGGGCATTGTGTAAAACATTAAACATCACAGGAGAAGTCTCAGTGTAAGTATGAGGCAGAGCATATTTTAAGGCATGACATCATCATTTTCTTGCAAGGTATATGAGGGGCTTAAAATTAAGTGAAACAGTAGAGTTTTTTCTCTTTTCACGTCACTATCTTGCAGGAGTGGAGGTTCACACCACTGCTACATGTGATGCATAATCTAGTCATTTCTGTGACTGTAATACAAACAAAATACTTAGCAAATGGCATATTCAAACACATGCTCACCCAAGACGACAACTAGCGAGCATTCCACCAATCTACAGCACCACAGCAGATGACTTACTACAAGGGTCAGATAAAGCACATTTCAATGAAAGGCTTCATCCATGTTTAGCAAAACGTGTGTGGGTTAAAAGTGGTGGGAGACCCTTTTTCTGCTGCAAGTCTACACATCATATCTTTGGGTGAAGTAATTTCCTACCTAGATCTAGATTCACACACTCACTGACACAAGTAAGTGCTGCATTCAAACCACCTACCTATCTAAATACTGAAGCTAGAGGACATTGTATGAACTGCAAGTGCTACAGAAGAAGTCTTACTGCAAGTGTGATATGGAGCACATTATAAAGGATGACACCATCATTGCTTTGCAAAGGAGATGTATGTGCTAAAAGGGACTGAAAGTGGGGGGAGGCAAAGCTTAAAAGAGAAGAAAAGTAGTGGAAGAACTGTCTGAGTGAAAAGCTACCCATCAGATCTGTAATATAAAGCCATTTCTACCAAGGTCAACATTCACAAACACACTCTTACGCTTAGTTAATCACTGCTGGATTGGAACCACTTACCTATCCAGTTACAGAAATTAGAGTACAGTGAATCAAATGCAAGTGCCACAAGACAAGTGTAATTACACGTGTGACATAGTACACATTTGAAAGGATGGCATCATCAGTGTGTTGCTGAGCACATCATTGGGTTAAATGGAGATCAAACTGATGGGAACCCTCTCCCAGTTTAAATGTTTCTCCTGATTAGAACTGTACAAATTGCATCTGTAGGTAAAGCCACTTTTATCTAACAATACAAGCACACACACACACACACACACACACACACACACACACACACACACACACACACACACACACACACACACACACACACACACACACACACGTTAGTCACTGCTAGATTCAAAGCACCTACCTATAAAGTTAAACTAGCTAGAGTACATTGCATGAAATGCAAGCACCACAGCAGACGTCTGATAACAAGTACGATTTAATGCACATTTGAAAAGGTTTCAGCATCTTTATGTTGCAGGACTTCACTGCTTAAAAAGAAATGTGTTTTGGCAAACAAAACATTAATGTGTCGATCACCAGTAATGATGCACTGCTCATATAAGTTGCATAGCCTTTCTTTCATGGATATTGTAGTTTAGTGAGTGAGATGTAAGTGTTTTGACTATGTCCATGATGAATGATAATCATAGTCGTCAAACAGTGGAATGACAACCAAGCATTCATGACTGTTCAGTTCAGGATCATTGTATGCAAGTCTTCATTAGTTGGTATGTAACTGTGAATCTTTTATACTGTGTGAACAATGTGTCATGTAAATACAAAACATACATCTACAACATTTGAAATGACACTACTTAATGTCACTCAGCAAGTATGCTCGCAAAAGTCCCACACCATTGTACATTATTTACAAGTATAATGTTTAATGTAAAATCCAAAAAAGAAAGAAGAATGGCAGGACACTGCTGGATTAACACCTTCTTTTATTAAAACAACCAAAACATCCAAGGATAAGCGCTTTCGGGTGTGATACCCTTCATCAGATAAAGAGAACAAACATTACCACTGTTTTAAATTAAAAGCCAACCAATCAGCAATCAGTAAATTACCCGACTTTTTAGTAGGGCGGGTTTCAAAGGAACCATGTCATTTAACCCTGGGCTCCTATGAGCCCTCAGCTCCAAGATCCATTCAGATTCAAGGGATTCTGTCATCAACCTTATGTCTCCTCCCCTATTATTTAACCTTACTTTAACCACAGCCCTGAAGCTGAAAGTATGTGTTGAGTGCTGTTCAATGTGCCTATAAAGAGCATTATGCTCATTTTTATTTCTAATATTGGAAAGATGCTGTAAAATTCTGATCTTAAACATATTATTGGTCTTCCCAACATAATATGCTGATTGTTCACATGTAGCCAAATAAACTATGTTACTTGTCCTGCAGGTAGCCCTTGCCTTAAGATGGTATAACCTTCCAGTAACAGGATGTTTAAAAGTTGCATTCTTATTGATAGATGGACAGGCTTTACATAAGCCACAGGAACACTGCCTGGGCTCTCCTTAAATAAATTGGATGTAGTAAAAGCCTTTTCATTACAAAGGATGTCCTTCAAATTCTTATTTCTCTTGTATCCAAAGCTGGGTCTGGTTCCTAATAGATCCTTTAACTTATTGTCACTTCTTAAGATGTTCCAGTTTTTAAAAATTATATTTTTTATATCTTTGGTATTGCTACTATAGGTGACAAACAACTTAGGTTCCCTTTTTTGTGGAGCTTTGGCCTTGGATTCAACGAGCTCTTGTCTGATCCATAGTTTGTATTTACTATCCCTTTTCTGCCTGCTATCATTAATGACTTCACTAATCATCCCCTCTTTGTATCCTCTGTCCAAAAAACATTGCTTCAAGGACTCTATCTCTTTCTCATACTCTGTATCATTCATTGATATCCTAGATATTCTGCCTGCCTGGCCCTGAACTATGTTGGGGAACATATGACGGGGATGCATGCTATCAAAGCATAGCAAACTGTTTTTCCAGCAATCCTTTCTAAATAACTTCGATGAAAAACCATTGCTAGTTTGTGTAATACTGACATCCAAAAAATCTATGCTGGTATCAGAGAAATTCAACTTAAATCTAAGGAAGGATGTAGTGGAATGTAGATAGCTGACAAAATCTATTAACATGTCTGCCTCACCCCTCCAAAAGAAAAAAACATTGTCTACAAAACGTGTATGCATATACACATGTTGTTTTCATAATGGATGTTCTAAAATTACATCTTTTTCCCAAAACCAAAGGACCAGGTTGGCGTATGTATTAGCACAGGGGGTGCCCATAGCTACCCCCTGTGCTTGTCTATATATTTGCTTGTTCCCTATAAAGACATTATTCTCTAAGACCAAGGCCAACATCATCTTAACTAAGGATATATTGTTGTCCTCCTCACCCAAGTCACTCAGAACCCCACCTATGGCTTGGATACCAAAGTCATTACTGATCACAGTAAAAAGATTATGGACATCCAACGTCACCATTAAAAGTTTTCCTTGTGGCTTATTATGATTGAACCTGCCTACCCTTTTAAGGAAATCACCAGTGTCTTTCAACACAGAGGTTGCTTTATCTAGAAGTGGTCGAAGTGTATATTCTACCCAGATGGAGATATGCTCCGTGACCCAGCCTCTGCCCGAGACAATGGGTCTGAACGGGGGGTCTTCTACTGATTTATGAATTTTTGGCAGAGCTTTAAAAATAGGTATAACTGCTTTTTCTATCCAAAGAAATTGTAGCATCTCATCACTTATTAGCATATCAAAATGTAACCTCTTCAAGCTGTTGTGTACTTCATCCACTAGCATCTTGACACCTATGGGGTTGAGTGGAACATAGACTTTCTTATCTAATAACAACCCCTGAATTTTCTGTTGGTAAAAGGTGGTGTCCATCACCACTACGGCACCCCCTTATCAGCCATTTTATAACCAAATTGTTGTTAGAGCCCAAATCATGTAAGGCTTGTTGCTGAGGTCGTTAAGTTATGGTATTTTTGTAGTCCTCCCTTTGAAAATATTCTTGTAAATCATTCTCACAGCTATTGATGAACAAATTTAAAGCTGGAGAAGGGTGGCACGTAACTACTAGGTGGTTTTAAAGTAGTCCCTAGCTCATTATTATTACCAAAAATACATTTTAAAGCTAATGTTCTACAAAACAACATAATATCTAACATTACATCACTAAAACCACTTGCATGCCGGGCACAAAGGTAAGACCTTTGTTTAACACATACAACTCATCTTGTGTTAAAGAATGTGATGAAAGATTAAAAACAATACCACTATTGTGATTAAAAGTCATTCGTAAGTCCTCCTCCTCTTGCCTGGATATCTGCCCTCGCTCGAGGAGCGTCTCCATGCTCCTCGCTTCTTGACAGGAGCAGGTAGCTGGTCCAGAAAACGTTGCTGTCCCTGTGAAGTCTTAGGGCGTGCTCCCATGGCTAGCCCCTCTGTAGATGCTACTGCAGCATAAGTGAAAGATTCAGTCCCATCCGTACGACTAGGGTTGAGCGTGGAAATCGAATCTGCTGTTAGATCCTCAGACTCTATCAGCTGCTCCTTGTCTGCTGTTCTTGTTAGAGACCCTCCTGGGCCTCCTGTAGGTGGTGGTGTATTAATTCCTATATTCCCTCCTGTGACGACTGTCGAGCTATGAACGCTGTTGAGTGTAGGTGTAGCCAGCCTGGGAATCAATCACTTCCGGTTGGCGTTTAGGTTGATTCCTATTCATGGCATTGCTCACTGTGTTACGCTCTGTAGCACTCCTGGGCCACACAAAGATGTTCCCTGAAACAAAATCATCGTAGTCACGTTTTAATTTCTGTAACTTCTGTACACGTAGCTTTTCATTATTGTCAGATATGGTGGTATAAAGATGTTGTAAACGTAACGCGATAAGGTTCACAGTAGTCTCTCTCTAATTTATTACACAAAGTCTCTACTTCAGTTTTTAACCGAGCCATTTCTGGTGCAAAAAAGGTTGTTAAGATCTCCATATACTTAAAACTAGTCTGTATGTTTAGCGACTGCCATTGGGCCAGAAGGTCTGGGTAGCGTTAAGCCTGGTGGGCATGCAGAGGATTCTCATTCCTCTGGGAACTATACCATAGGATTGACAGGCTTCCAAGTGGTGAGCCTGCCACTGTAAACGTTGCAGCCTTCCAGCTTTATGGTTTAAATCATGTATTAAACTGTCAAATGATTTATCCATGGCTACAGGTATAAAATCTTTAACTGGAGCAGTTTTATCTACAGAAAACCCAAATTAAGTAAAGGGTTTTCTGTAAAGAATACTTATCAAGGCTATTCAGCTCACCTCTAGTATTCCCATCTCCATCAGCAAGTTGATCAGAGTTCATCTTATTCTGTTGTTCCACAGCAGACATAGCACTATTAGAACCAAATAAAAATCAAAGTCCAAAACCAGAAGTTCTGTGCTATGACAAAGTCCCACCAAACAGCAAACAGCAAAATCCAAAAAAGAAAGAAGAATGGCAGGACACTGCTGGATTATCTCCATCTTTTATTAAAACAACCAAAACATCCAAGGATAAGCGCTTTCGGGTGTGATACCCTTCATCAGATAAAGAGAGCAAACATTACCACTGTTTTAAATTAAAAGCCAACCAATCAGCAATCAGTAAATTACCCGCCTTTTTAGTAGGGCGGGTTTCAAGAACCATGTCATTTAACCCTGGGCTCCTATGAGCCCTCAGCTCCAAGATCCATTCAGATTCAAGGGATTCTGTCATCAACCTTATGTCTCCTCCCCTATTAGTTAACCTTACGTTAACCACAGCCCTGAAGCTGAAAGTATGTGTTGAGTGCTGTTCAATATGCCTATAAAGAGCATTATGCTCATTTTTATTTCTAATATTGGAAAGATGCTGTAAAATTCTGATCTTAAACATATTATTGGTCTTCCCAACATAATATGCTGCGCATTGTTCACATGTAGCCAAATAAACTATGTTACTTGTCCTGCAGGTAGCCCTTGCCTTAAGATGGTATAACCTTCCAGTAACAGGATGTTTAAAAGTTGCATTCTTATTGATAGACGGACAGGCTTTACATAAGCCACAGGGAACACTGCCTGGGCTCTCCTTAAATAAATTGGATGTAGTAAAAGCCTTTTCATTACAAAGGATGTCCTTCAAATTCTTATTTCTCTTGTATCCAAAGTTGGGTCTGGTTCCTAATAGATCCTTTAACTTATTGTCACTTCTTAAGATATTCCAGTTTTTAAAAATTATATTTTTTATATCTTTGGTATTGCTACTATAGGTGACAAACAACTTAGGTTCCCTTTTTGTGGAGCTTTGGCCTTGGATTCAACGAGCTCTTGTCTGATCCATGGTTTGTATTTACTATCCCTTTTCTGCCTGCTATCATTAATGACTTCACTAATCATCCCCTCTTGTATCCTCTGTCCAAAAACATTGCTTCAAGGACTCTATCTCTTTCTCATACTCTGTATCATTCATTGATATCCTAGATATTCTGCCTGCCTGGCCCTGAACTATGTTGGGGAACATATGACGGGGATGCATGCTATCAAAGCATAGCAAACTGTTTTTCCAGCAATCCTTTCTAAATAACTTCGATGAAAAACCATTGCTAGTTTGTGTAATACTGACATCCAAAAAATCTATGCTGGTATCAGAGAAATTCAACTTAAATCTAAGGAAGGATGTAGTGGAATGTAGGATCCATTAGAATGTAAAGGATCTATTAGGAACCAGACCCAGCTTTGGATACAAGAGAAATAAGAATTTAAAGGACATCCTTTGTAATGAAAAGGCTTTTACTACATCCAATTTATTTAAGGAGAGCCCAGGCAGTGTTCCCTGCCGCTTATGTAAAGCCTGTCCGTCTATCAATACGAATGCAACTTTTAAACATCCTGTTACTGGAAGGTTATACAATCTTAAGGCAAGGGCTACCTGCAGGACAAGTAACATAGTTTATTTGGCTACATGTGAACAATGTGCAGCATATTATGTTGGGAAGACCAATAATATGTTTAAGATCAGAATTTTACAGCATCTTTCCAATATTAGAAATAAAAATGAGCATAATGCTCTTTATAGGCACATTGAACAGCACTCAACACATACTTTCAGCTTCAGGGCTGTGGTTAACGTAAGGTTAAATAATAGGAGGAGACATAAGGTTGATGACAGAATCCCTTGAATCTGAATGGATCTTGGAGCTGAGGGCTCATAGGAGCCCAGGGTTAAATGACATGGTTCCTTTGAAACCCACCCTACTAAAAAGGCGGGTAATTTACTGATTGCTGATTGGTTGGCTTTTAATTTAAAACAGTGGTAATGTTTGTTCTCTTTATCTGATGAAGGGTATCACACCCGAAAGCGCTTATCCTTGGGTGTTTTGGTTGTTTTAACAAAAGAAGGAGTTAATCCAGCAGTGTCCTGCCATTCTTCTTTCTTTTTTGGATTTTGCTGTTTGCTGTTTGGTGGGACTTGGTCATAGCACAGAACTTTTGGTTTTGGACTTTGATTTTTATTTGGTTCTAATAGTGCTATGTCTGCTGTGGAACAACAGAATAAGATGAACTCTGGTCGACTTGCTGATGGAGATGGGAATACTAGAGGTGAGCTGAATAGCCTTGATAAAGTATTTTTTACAGAAAACCCTTTACTTAATTTGGGTTTTTCTGTAGATAAAACTGCTCCAGTTAAAGATTTTATACCTGTAGCCATGGATAAATCATTTGACAGTTTAATACATGATTTAAACCATAAAGCTGGAAGGCTGCAACATTTACAGTGGCAGGCTCACCACTTGGAAGCCTGTCAATCCTATGGTATAGTTCCCAGAGGAATGAGAATCCTCTGCATGCCCACGCAGGGCGAACGCTACCCAGACCTTCTGGCCCAATGGCAGTCGCTAAACATACAGACTAGTTTTAAATATATGGAGATCTTAACAACCTTTTTTGCACCAGAAATGGCTCAGTTAAAAACTAAAGTAGAGACTTTGCGTAATAAATTAGAGAGAGACTAATGTGAACCTTATCATGTAGCACGTTTACATCTTTATACCATCATATCTGACAATAATGAGAAGCTACGTGTACAGAAGTTACAGAAATTAAAACTGATGATTTTGTTTCAGGGAACATCTTTGTGTGGCCCAGGAGTGCTACAGAGCGTAACACAGTGAGCAATGCCATCAATAGGAATCAACTTAAACGCCAACCGGAAGTGATTGATTCCCAGAGGCGTTTGGCTACACCTACACTCAACAGCGTTCATAGCTCGACAGTCGCCACAGGAGGGATTATAGGAATTAATACACCACCACCTACAGGAGGCCCAGGAGGGTCTCTAACAAGAACAGCAGACAAGGAGCAGCTGATAGAGTCTGAGGATCTAACAGCAGGTTCGATTTCCACGCTCAACCCTAGTCGTACGGATGGGACTGAATCTTTCACTTATGCTGCAGTAGCATCTACAGAGGCTAGCCATGGGCAGCGCCTAAGACTTCAAGAGGGACAGCAACGTTTTGGACCAGCTACCTGCTCCTGTCAAGAAGCGAGGAGCATGGAGACGCTCCTCGAGCGAGGGCAGATATCCAGGCAAGAGGAGGAGGATTTACGAATGACTTTTAATCACAATAGTGGTATTGTTTTTAATCTTTCATCACATTCTTTAACACAAGATGAGTTGTATGTGTTAAACAAAGGTCTTACCTTTGTGCCCGGCATGCAAGTGGTTTTAGTGATGTAATGTTAGATATTATGTTGTTTTGTAGAACATTAGCTTTAAAATGTATTTTTGGTAATAATAATGAGCTAGGGACTACTTTAAAACCACCTAGTAGTTACGTGCCACCCTTCTCTCCAGCTTTAAATTTGTTCATCAATAGCTGTGAGAATGATTTACAAGAATATTTTCAAAGGGGAGGACTACAAAAATACCATAACTTAACGCGACCTCAGCAACAAGCCTTACATGATTTGGGCTCTAACAACAATTTGGTTATAAAAATGGCTGATAGTGGGTGATGGACACCACCTTTACCAACAGAAAATTCAGGGTTGTTATTAGATAAGAAAGTCTATGTTCCACTCAACCCCATAGGTGTCAAGATGCTAGTGGATGAAGTACACAACAGCTTGAAGAGGTTACATTTTGATATGCTAATAAGTGATGAGATGCTACAATTTCTTTGGATAGAAAAAGCAGTTATACCTATTTTAAAGCTCTGCCAAAAATTCATAAATCAGTAGAAGACCCGCTCAGACCCATTGTCTCGGCAGAGGCTGGGTCACGGAGCATATCTCCATCTGGGTAGAATATACACTGACCACTTCTAGCTAAAGCAACCTCTGTGTTGAAAGACACTGGTGATTTCCTTAGAAGGGTAGGCAGGTTCAATCATAATAAGCCACAAGGAAAACTTTTAATGGTGACGTTGGATGTCCATAATCTTTTTACTGTGATCAGTAATGACTTTGGTATCCAAGCCATAGGTGGGTTCTGAGTGACTTGGGTGAGGAGGACAACAATATATCCTTAGTTAAGATGATGTTGGCCTTGGTCTTAGAGAATAATGTCTTTATAGGGAACAAGCAAATATATAGACAAGCACAGGGGTAGCTATGGGCACCCCTGTGCTAATACACACGCCAACCTGGTCCTTTGGTTTTGGGAGAAAGATGTAATTTTAGAACATCCATTATGGAAACAACATGTGTATATGTATACACGTTTTGTAGACGATGTTTTTCTTTTGGAGGGTGAGGCAGACATGTTAATAGATTTTGTCAGCTATCTACATTCCACTACATCCTTCCTTAGATTTAAGTTGAATTTCTCTGATACCAGCATAGATTTTTTGGATGTCAGTATTACACAAACTAGCAATGGTTTTTCATTGAAGTTATTTAGAAAGGATTGCTGGAAAAACAGTTTGCTATGCTTTGATAGCATGCATCCCCGTCATATGTTCCCCAACATAGTTCAGGGCCAGGCAGGCAGAATATCTAGGATATCAATGAATGATACAGAGTATGAGAAAGAGATAGAGTCCTTGAAGCAATGTTTTTTGGACAGAGGATACAAAGAGGGGATGATTAGTGAAGTCATTAATGATAGCAGGCAGAAAAGGGATAGTAAATACAAACCATGGATCAGACAAGAGCTCGTTGAATCCAAGGCCAAAGCTCCACAAAAAAGGGAACCTAAGTTGTTTGTCACCTATAGTAGCAATACCAAAGATATAAAAAATATAATTTTTAAAAACTGGAACATCTTAAGAAGTGACAATAAGTTAAAGGATCTATTAGGAACCAGACCCAACTTTGGATACAAGAGAAATAAGAATTTGAAGGACATCCTTTGTAATGAAAAGGCTTTTACTACATCCAATTTATTTAAGGAGAGCCCAGGCAGTGTTCCCTGTGGCTTATGTAAAGCCTGTCTGTCTATCAATAAGAATGCAACTTTTAAACATCCTGTTACTGGAAGGTTATACCATCTTAAGGCAAGGGCTACCTGCAGGACAAGTAACATAGTTTATTTGGCTACATGTGAACAATGCAGCATATTATGTTAAGACCAATAATATGTTTAAGATCAGAATTTTACAGCATCTTTCCAATATTAGAAATAAAAATGAGCATAATGCTCTTTATAGGTACATTGAACAGCACTCAACACATACTTTCAGCTTCAGGGCTGTGGTTAACGTAAGGTTAAATAATAGGGGAGGAGACATAAGGTTGATGACAGAATCCCTTGAATCTGAATGGATCTTGGAGCTGAGGGCTCATAGGAGCCCAGGGTTAAATGACATGGTTCCTTTGAAACCCGCCCTACTAAAATGGCGGGTAATTTACTGATTGCTGATTGGTTGGCTTTTAATTTAAAACAGTGGTAATGTTTGTTCTCTTTATCTGATGAAGGGTATCACACCCGAAAGCACTTATCCTTGGATGTTTTGGTTGTTTTAATAAAAGAAGGAGTTAATCCAGCAGTGTCCTGCCATTCTTCTTTCTTTTTTGGATTTTGCTGTTTGCTGTTTGGTGGGACTTTGTTATAGCACAGAACTTCTGGTTTTGGACTTTAATGTTTAATGTAAAAGTGTTTTGGTACCAATTTTTAAGAATAAGGGTGATGTGCAGAGCTGTAATAACTACAGAGGGATTAAACTGATCAGTTACAGCATGAAATTATGGGAAAGAGTAGTCGAAGCTAGGTTAAGAAGGGAGGTAATGATTAGTGATCGGCAGAATGGTTTCATGCCAGGAAAGAGCACTACAGATGCAATGTTTGCTCTGAGAGTGTTGATGGAGAATCACAGAGAAGGTCAGAAGGAGTTGTATTGTGTCTTTGTGGACTTAGAGAAAGCATATGACAGAGTGCCTAGAGAGGAGTTGTGGTATTGTATGAGGAAGTCGGGGGTGTAAGAGAAGTATGTAAGAGTTGTACAGGATATATACGAGGGTAGTGTGACAGCGGTGAGGTCTGCAGTGGGAGTAATGGATGCGTTTAAGGTAGAGGTGGGATTACATCAAGAATCAGCTCTGAGCCCTTTCTTACTTGCAATGGTGATGAACAGGTTGACAGATAAGATCAGACAGGAGTCGCCGTGGACTATGTTGTTTGCAGATGACATTGTGATCTGTAGTGAGAGTAGGGAACAGGTGGAGGAGATCCTGGAGAGGTGGAGATATGCTCTAGAGAGAAGCGGAATGAAGGTCAGCAGGACTAAGACAGAATATATATGTGTGAATGAGTGGGAGGATAGAGGAATGGTGAGGATACAGGGAGTAGAGGCGGCGAAGGTAGATGAGTTTAAATACTTGAGATCAACAGTTCAGAGTGATGGTGTGTGTGTTAGAGAGGTGAAGAAGAGAGTAAGGCAGGATGGAGTGGGTGGAGAAGAGTGTCAGGAGTGATTTGTGACAGAGTACCAGTAAGAGTGAAAGGGAAGGTTTACAAGAGGGTAGTGAGACCAGCTATGTTATAAGGGTTGGAGACAGTGGCATTGACAAAAAGGCAGGACTCAGAGCTGGAGATGGCAAAGTTAAAGATGTTAAGATATGCACTGGGTGTGACGAGGATGGACAGGATTAGGAATAAGTATATTAGAGGGTCAGCCCAGGTTGGAAGGTTTGGAGACAAAGCCAGAGAGACAAGATTACATTGGTTTTGACATGTGCTGAGGAGGGATGCAGAGTATATTGGGAAAAAAGATGCTAATGATGAAGCTGCCTCGTAACAGGAAAAGAGGAAGGCCTAAGATAAGGTTTATGGATGTGGTGAGAGAGGGCATGCAGGTGGTTGGTATGACAGAGCAAGATGCAGAGGACAGGAAGAAATGGAAACAGATGATCCACTGTGGCGACCCCTAATGGGAGCAGCCGAAAGAAGAAGAAGAAGAATGTGTAGGTGTGAAAACATAATTGACATAATGTAGTGTTTAGACAAAATCACAGTGAAGTAATCATGTCTTGAGTACAGCAAGCTATTACAATATACACAGCAAATATAAGCCTCTAACATTACTTTTCCTTTATCAAAACCACTCCATTAAGTGCACCACTGACAAGCACATTTATGTGATTTTGGTAAGTATTACCACATGTGTAGTTATTTTTTGTGATGCACAAATAAGGATTGCAGACATAAAACAGATACAAATCTGAGCCATTTCTGAAAAGATGTGTTCCTTGGGCAAATATATTTGTTTCTATCACATCATTTCCTACTGAAGCCATGACAGAATAATATTCAGCTACATGTCAGATTCATGCTGTAGGATGCTTGAAAATATGTTTAAAAAGAACATTAGATTATGTCTGGCATCCAATATCACTTAAATGTTTTTATATATGCATCTTGAAAAGTCTAGAAGTTTTACCCGCATAAAAAGCAGAACAACATGTGACTAAATATATTGCCCACTGTGAAATACAATTAATACAATTTCTTAATTCATAAACTTTTGAAGTGTTTACTGATATAAATGCTTTGCTTTGAGTAACAACATTACAAGCTATACATTCCCTACATAGGAAACACCCCCTTAAAATCTGACTATTCAATGATTTTTGTGTTCCCCTCACTATGTTAAAGAACTTCTTATAATGATTAAGATGATTACATAGTCCACAGGATTCAGCAAGCTCTGCATGGTGTGCAGGAATAGTGCAAGAGCTGCTGTAGGCAATATGACTGATGTGCAATCCAGGAATGAGCTCCCGGGAACTGCACAAGTGCTCCTGCACTATTCCTGCATGGACTCAGCCTCTGTATGCAAATTATCTCATTTACTGGTGAAAAACATGCAAATGAGTTGAATTAGCAGTCCAGGAAGCAGGCAGGCATCCTTGCAGGAATAGTGTAGACTGCAGAAATGTATTTTGCCAGTAGCTGAATACATTTCTGCAAACTACAAAACGGAGGCATGACAGCTCTTAAAAAAAGCATGTATTATAAGGGTTAGGCAGGCCAACTGCCAAATATGACCATATGCATGAAAAATAGTTTCAAAATTATAAAAAATAACTTTTTTTGGCTGCTTTCGGCCGTTTAAGCATAGGGCAGATGGGATCTGCCCAAAAATAAGAATAAAAAGCTGGAAATAAGCTTTTAAACCAAAATAATTATTTTGCCATAATAGTCAATGGCATGCACATGACAAGACCATGGAATAGTGGTTGCTAAGGGAGAAGGCTGAGTGTCAGTTTTGTAATCAGTTCTACGCAAATGAGAGAAATGATAGTGAATCACAGATTTCCCCTCAGTGTTAGTTTGCACCCAACCGTGTAGGTGCAATAACACCATGGTCTAAACCTAAGAGCTAGATGACCTCATGAGGGGGAGTGTCATGACTGCTGTAAGCTTATTGGAGCACAGTGGCCCGTGCTTGCCCTTAGCTAAGCACAGCTAAGGAAGGGGGTATGTCTGAAGCTGCCTAGCAGTATTTACATTCTCTAGATGGGTGTGTGTGCCATGCACCAGGTTTTAAACAAACAAATAAAAAAAAAAAACAACAGGAAATAGCAGCTCTGTTCACATCTGAGCACTAGGTATGCGCGGTGCATCTCTGGGGTAAAACGGGAAGGCAATGGGAAAGGAAAACAGCAGTAGGAAGGTAATCAAGGAGAACTAGCATAACTATCAGGTGAAATATATCAGAAACAGCTAATTACACAGGCAGCAGCCCAGCACAGCCCAGCACACTACTATAAACTATGCAAACACCTTTCACTCTGGTTTTTCCCACAAACTCTACACCACCACTGTACACAAATGGGGAGATTTCACCTAACAAAACCAACAAACTGATAGAGGCTGCTGTCGCTCTGATAAATCAATAGGTGGAAGAGGCTGAGGGTGGTGAGGATGAGAATGCTGATGACCAACCCACAGTGAGGAGAAAGAGAAGAGTGTACAGACCCAGGGTTACCTACTAGGGCCTACATGTGCTGGAGATAGTGGAGCGCTACAGGGTGGACAGGGATCTCCTACAGCAAATTGTTGAGCTGTGCTGGCCACACCTCTCACACAGAACCAACAAAGAGGAACCCATTCTAGGGGATACCCAAGTATGTGTAGGCTTAAGAATACTAGCCATAGGTACCTTCCAAAGGCCAGCTGGGGATATCATGGGGATCTCACAGGCATCAGCATCCAGGGTACTCCACCAGTTCCTGGATGCCATGTCAGCACATGCCGGTGAGCACATATATTTCCACAACACCCATGAGGTGTTGACCAGCAATATGTGTCTCTACCACCAAATAGCAGAATACCTTGAGGTAGTGGGTGCTATGGACTGCATGCACATACACATCAATGCACCACCCAGCGAGCAGGGTAGGGTCTACATAAATCGCAAGGGCTTCCCTCTCCATCAACTGGCAGGTCTTGTGCAATGCTCAGGGCATTATAATGAATGTGTGTGCTGGCATCTCTGGAAGCTATCATGACTCCCACATCTGGCATATGACACAGCTGTACCAGAGATTTGCCAGTTGGGACATCCCATATGGACACCTAGTGGGGGATGCTGGTTGCGCATTGGAGCCATGGCTGATAACACCCATCAGAAATGCACACACACCTGAACAAGAACTCCATAGTGAGGCACACGCACAAGCCTGAATCATAATAGAGCATGTGTTTGGGGTGCTCAAGTCATGGTTATGGTGCCTGGACATATCCGGTGGAGCCTTGCAGTAGTCTCCAGCTACATGTACATGCATTTTCATTGCATGTTCCATGATACACAATATGATCCTGCAGAAACAGCTGCAGCAGGAACAGCATGGGGCAGGGCCACACAGCCCCCCACAATTGCCAAGGCCAGCACAGGCACAGAGTGACTTGGAGGAAGAACAACCTGAGCTTGCCACTGTAGGCAGAAGGAGGCATGCCCAGTATGCCCAGGCTTTGGCAAAGAGGCAATGCATAGCACATACACTGACACGGTAGGAACCCAGGGAATGACACCTTTCTCTGACTCGCACATACAGTAAAAGGGATGCCAAACATGATACTACCTGTGCTTTACCATGTACAGTGAGTGTACTATGTGCATCCGACATAATCAGCCCTCTAGCACCATCCTCAATACTGGCACAGCCACAAGGTAAGTCACTCTCCCTATCAGTTGCTGAATAGAGTAGTATGTTCTGCTACTTGTATGTATGGTATGGTTGTGAGCATGCAAGGGAATCGGGTTGCTGAATGGGATGGCAGCAGATAGTAGACACCTATATGGGCAGCATGAAATCCATAACAAATACTGGTGTCAACAAAGTAGGCAGTACTAGACAAGGTGACAAATCCCACTGCAGGACACATGGTGGGCCAAATGTGTGCCCACAATCTCAGCCCGCAGGACAGGTACAGATGACCATAAAGAAAGTCTGTGCTAAGGCCTCCAATTGATGGCAATGGAGAACAGCCCCCACTCCAGACCTACACAGACAGACTACAACAGGTCAGGCAGTTGGATGTTAGTTCTGAAGTGTAAGAAGTCTGAAACTGAAATGTAGGTCAATAAAACCTAAGATCTGTACTCCACTGATATGCCTCTAGTCTGCATGATAGGTCAGAATACAGAATGAAATGGAAGCCATCAGAGTACCTGAAATACCAGTATAATCATACCAAATGTTTACAGTTGTCAGGTGTGCCCCCCCCCCCACAATCCTACATAGAAGTGTAGTAACATGTACGTGTGGGTTTAATAACAGTGGAGCACAGATTACCTGAGCTGGCCAAATTAGCAGGATAGATTACTGCACATGTACAATATGCAGGGCTCTGTGTGTTAGGTTGTTTTGTGTTGTATATTGTGTGGAAGTGGTCAGCATGTAGGCATGGAGGGTTGTGTCCCGGTGGCCTACGGCCAGTACTGTTGATGACAGGGCCATGTTCTGACAACTGCAGTGCCAAACACAATGCATCCCATCAAGACCCAATCCAGCAGTCATCCATACTCATTGTCCAGATGTAACATCTGTCAGCATCTGAAAGATGGACATGCCATGAGCGTGGGTTCAGACATACACACATTACACAGGTGGAAGTACCCTAGGCAGAGAATATAAAATGCAACTGTCAAATGCATACACCTTTGGAATTATACATACAGGTTAGCAGCACATTAGTTTTCTGTGTAGTATGGAATACTGATGTAGTCTGGCCAATCACTGCAGATCACAAAAGGCACAGTTATGAAGTAATGAGAAACTGTTTATGTCCCCGCACAAGCCAGCATAAGGGGAATGTCCCAGGTATATCTGTGAGTCAGCTGCAAGAAGCATCCATAGCACACATGCACTCAGCTCACCCCACCATCAGCCACAATTCATCACAAGTCATATCCCTGCTGTTGGGAATGAGTACAGTATGACCTCCACTTCTGTATTGGAATACCCACAGAATGCAGCATGCTGAAGAGGTGTCCCATGCATGTGTGTCCCTAGCTGTAAGCAGCACCCTGCCAGCATCCACACCAATGGATTAATGACAGGAACTATTGCCATTAACACCTCGCACACCTACCCTGTCACCCCAGGGGAATCCAGTGGGTTGCAGCCTGGGACTGCAGGAGTGACAGAATGCACTGGCCTGCTACAGATGGCCTGCATCACTACCAAATGCCCTACAGTCCTCTGTCAATGGCCTGTGCCTCACCCATACTGCCAATGTATGTTATCCCATGGAGTCCCAAATAACAGCATAACACAGTCCACAGAACACAAATGCAAGGCCATGTTGACAAATCCCTGTAGCATGCCCACCATGTCCTACTGCATGAACTTTGGACCAGCCCCTAAATACCACTGGGATGAAGAGATAACTATAGGGATACTTATCAGATATCGCTCATATAATGTTAGGAAGAGGATAGAATAACAGGGGGTGTAGAAGCACGGACGCCATGGAGTGTGTGAAGTCTGAAACTCTGATATGTGCCCCTACTATGCACGCCTGCCTACAAACCCAGCAATGGGTGGCTACAATCCTGCTCGTAAACCACAATGTGAAGGGAACTGATAAGATATATGAGCCCTGCCTCTGGGTAACCTGTGTAAATCTGTACAGCTGAGAGGTATGTCCACAGCAGGATATGGTCATTCTGTCACCTTGATAGATGTATAAGCAGGGGATTTCCAGTCAATACAGTACCAAGGTGATGGAACATTTACACAGACCCATCAGCAAGTGTCTGCAGCTCACCCTCCAGAATGGCATGAGTGTGAAAGAATATGTTAGCTGCAGACCACAATACTGGACACAGCTTCATTCATCTTGTATTCACCCGTAAATTACTGTGAGCAAATAAGTATATCTGTCAGTAGCTGATGACATAATGCATCATAGTGTAAAACAGTACATATGTCTGAATATCTCTTCTAACACCAAAACCATGAAGCACAAGCAGCACAGACACAATTAGTTACAGTATCCCACTATCCTTTGACCATTGTGACTCCATATTGTCAACCTATCTACCGATATACTGCAGAAACAGGTTGCTACTAGTAGGTGTACAACACAAATGCCTGCACTAGAGTACAACCTACCTGTAATGGATTCAACATTCAATACAGAAGGTCATACTGGGCATGCTCCCACACTTACAGAAATGAAGCCCATGTCTGACAACAACAGTGGACTATACATATCTGTCAGTCACAGATTTCTGGACACACACACCACATTGCACACCACTCATGCTTTGCATGCACATCAGCTAGGAATACACACATATATCCAAGGACAACACACTATAATAGGTCAAACATACACAAACAGAGATGTGAGGAAAAGAGAGACAGATAGTGACTAAGAGCTTCCCATCATGAGGCCTGTCCTACCCACCATACATCCAATTGGCCAATATCGCATGATGTGCCAATGTCTATCACTGTAGAAATTTGCTTCTGGTAGCCCTCAGCACTATAGAGTCTGTGGTCCTTGTGATAACTGTGTAACATGACAGTACAAGTCATTATTCCTCTTGCAATCATATACCCAGTCCTGTCAAATGTAAAGTTGTGTGTGACTGAGTGTTGTGTGTGTGTTTCTAGAGGAATGGTTTATGGTCCATTCACACACTTCACTCCTCATTGCCCTAGTTTAGCAAGCCTGTCGATGTCAATCACCTTGAAATACCCCTTTGGACAACAATCATCACTATAAGCTCTGTGGTGCGTGCAATAACTGCGTAATGCTATAGCGTAACCTACTAGTTAGGTAGGAGTTCTAATCCCAGACATGGCAACTGTGAAACTCTGTGTGTGTGTGTGTGTGTGTGTGTGTGTGTGTGTGTGTGTGTGTGTGTGTGTGTGTGTGTGTGTGTGTAGGGATCAATGATTTGGAGGCCATTCACAGTCACTAAACCTCTAATTGCCTACTTTAAGAAGCCTGCTGATGTCAGTCACCTTGAAATACCTCTTTGGAGAAGGTTCAGCTCTGTGGCATGTGTGATAACTGTGTAATGCTATAGTGTAACATGCTAGTTAGATAGGAGTTCTAATACCAGACATGGTAACTGTGAAACTGTGTGTGTCTGTCATCTGTATCCTATGTGGAGGTTGCTGTGATTGTGTAAAGACAAGATGCATTCTGGGGTGGGTTTTGCTAAATTATTATATTGAGGACCTACTATATGTCACAATGTCCACCTTACAAGGACATCTGTGTGTCTGTCATCTATATCCTGTGTGGAGGTTGCTGTGATTGTGTAATGACAGGATGAATTGTGGGGTGGGTTTTGCTAAATTATTATATTGAGGACCTACTATATGTCACAATGTCCACCTTACAAGTACAACAGATGTCAGACAGCAGATAGGCTGGTGTAGACAATCCATAGCCCTACATGTGACATTATGGATCAGTGAACAATATAGGCAACCCTTGTATTATTCAGAGAACACTCTCCACCCATGTCTCACACACAAACACACTTGGCTAGGCAACAGCCACTATATTGGTAGTTCCCTGTATATTGCCCACAGATAGTAACCACAGTGTGATTGCAGTGGACTACATGTCTGTTGACCACAGCACTGCCACTGACATCAGAATGTACTGTGATGTGTAACATCACCTGACTGTGTGTTATCCAGCAAGTAAAATGACATGGCACCATGTTCCTTCCCTACAATAGGTAAATACATGCTTATGGTGTTCCTTTGCTATGCTCCCCACTGGACACCTGCAACAACTGTAGAGTCTGCAAATGTAACCCACAAAGGGAATACCATGCCTTATGCACATGTCCTGTATGGGCAGATGCCACTAACTCCACTGAATACCTGTAGGTGCAGGCATGACCTCAGTTCCATAGCCAGGTCTCACCAAATTAGGTCAGGAATGCCACATCAGATGATAACAATCTGTCCACACAGCATGACCCAGAGACCTCAAGTACACTTCCACACATCACAGAACATGCATGTGGGACATGTGCACAAGCCAGACACTGTCCTTGTTATAGAATATAGATCACATACATGGCAAGCATTGCACAGCACTGGCCACCCACAATAGTAACCCAGATGAGTGGATGGTGAATACAATACCCACTTGTGTGGGCCAATCCAGGGACTACACCCCTAATCCACACTAGAGACCATTGTCATGTGGCCTGATGCCAAGGTATTCCCTTTGCTTAGTCTTGCACAGCCTTCAGGCGCAGTCAACTACTACACACCTGTGAAGCAATGAACCCATGCATGTCAGTACTGGCAAGTGTGTGTGTGTGTGTGTGTGTGTGTGTGTGTGTGTGTGTGTGTGTGTGTGTGGAGATTAATTATTTTGAAGCCATTCACACTCACTACTCCTACCATTGCTCTACTGTAGCATGCCTGCTGATTTTGGTCACCTTGAAATAATCCTTTCACCATATCTTAGCATGATAAGCTCTGTGGCGCATGTGATAAGTGTGTAATACTGTACTGTAGCAAACTAGTTAGGTAGGAGTTCTAATCCTGACCCTGCCAACTGTGATATTGTGTGTGATTCCCTGAGAGAGTGTGGGTCTGTCTTCCTTAACACCTGCTTTTGTGGACAGTCACATGTACTACACATCCCTTATCCCTCCTTTATTACTTTTGCTGATGTCACTCACCTTCAAAGATACATTTGGATAGCTCTCCAACATGTAAGCTCTGTGGTGCATGCAATAACTGCATAACAATGTAATAGCAATATGTAGTCAGGTAGGGGGTTGAAACTCAATACTGGTAAGTGTGTTTTTGTGTGGTCATCAGTGTCCTGTGTGGGTGTTGGGGTGATTGTGTAATGACAGGGTCCATTGCAGTGTGGGTTTTGCTACATTATTATATTGAGTAGCTACATGCCCCATTGTTAAAATTACAAGGACAACATTTTCCAAACATTGTAGAGATTGTTGTAGACAATCCTCAGCCATAAATGTGTATAGCCATGTGCAATTACCATGTGACAGTATGGATTAGTACACAATATAGGCAACCATCATAATGCCCAGATACCACTCTCCACCCATGGGTCATACACAAACATGCTTGGCTCTTACTCTCCTACTCCCTTCCTTTCTTACTTTGTCACTGTCTTTCTCTCTCTCTCACTCCCTCTCTGGTGGATGTGGAAAAGTACATCTGCTTTACTTAGGCAGCAGCCTGAGTTTTGTAAGTGATGCTCATGATCAGCTGATGGCCTGTGCATGAATTGCAGTCCCCCACTTGCTAGTTGCATGTGGAACAGCTGTGGTATCATTCCTATAGCCAATTGCATGGAAACACACTCCTATAACTAAGCACTTCATGTGGGTGTTGGCCCGTTTCCTTCACTGTGAGCAGGACTTCATGTGGGTGTTTGACAAACAGCATAACAGACGGTAGTTGGATTTACCTCTTACAATATACATGGTGGAGAAAGCCAACAAACAGGAGGGGGATGTTCCAGACTTGGGGACAAAATATAAGTTTTGCTCTTCTACATTTAAAGTAATGTTGGTTTAACAGGGTTTGTGTGGATATGGCTGTTCTGCATTATTTAATATCTGGCATGACAGTGTTATGTGGTTGAGGAAACTCTCACCTGTAGGGGTATCTGCAGATTGGTCAGAGTTTGGATTCTTGCATGTGTTGTGCTACTCACACCTTTCCTATCTTTAGAAATGCAGTAGCATACTCAGATGATTGCAGCCAGTACATGGTAACATCCACGTGAGTTACTGACTTCATATCCCTCAGAAGACATATGTCAACACAAACCCTGTTAAACCAGCAAATGTATGTGTACTTCACAGCAACATGTCAATAGTGGTCCTGTGTTTGTGCCTCCATCCTTAAGTCTGTCAACCTTTGTACATATGTCATGCAGTAAAAGGTGCATATGTTCAGTATATCATTAGTTACTGACATTATACCTGATAACAAGCCAGTGAGATAGACTGCTAGACAAGTTATGTATAGTAGGCCTTATTTTTAAGGACAAAACCTGGACATTCTGTTGTAGTGAGGTCTGTGTACTTTGGCGATTTTGGTCTTGTATATTTAGCGAAATGTCAAACCTGTGAAGCATTCTATATAGGGAAGACAGAATGCAAGCTCAGGAGAAGGGTATACGAACATATGTATGACCTAGAAACAAACAAACAGACTAATGCATTGTACAAACTCAAACAAAGCTGTGAAAATGCATACTATACATTTTTTGTGATAGAAAGGGTGGAAAAGAGTGGCAGAGGGGGTTTATGGGAGGAATGTTTGGAGTACAGAGAATTATGGTGGAAGATAAGTTTGGAGGCCAATAAGCCACCGGGTCTCAATGAACATATCTCCATAGCCCCATTATTAAAATTGAGAGCAGCAAAACTGTGATATGCATTTGCACTTTATGTGAATTTTATCACATTTTTACCCATGTTTTCCAATAGTTACAGTAGGTCTTTAAGCTTTTTTGTAGTTGTATTTTTTTAAAACGTTGGGTTTGTAATATGTTATGAACACAAGTGTTGCACTCATTTATCAAAGGTATTGAACTTATTTTTCCCTTATATTTTCCTGTTTTTAACATTCTTTAAACTGAGTGAGGCTATACAGTTTGCCTTTGGTTTACAATGCAATTTTTATAATACCTGTAATTTCATGATTCATCCACTAGATGGAGGATCAAGTTCATTTAAAGCAAATATTCAAGTTGGTAATTTTAACCATTATGTCCTACTAAATGTGTTTCTAATAGTATTTTAATTTTATAATTTATTCTTTGTAGTCAAGTGTTTTAAGGATTTTTATTTAAAACATATTTTTATTTCTACATATTTATTCGTCAAACATTGTAACATTAAATGTGTTTTAACTGTGGCAACACAGAGAGATGCAACAAGAAAAGTTTTTGGTTTTAAACTAAATTAACCTTTCAATTAATTCATTAACCTAATCAATGTAATTAAGTGAACGGTATAAAAGCGCTAGTAGTTTGAACAGCCCACATCTGAGGAAGTGATTTGTAAAACGAAAACGTATGGTGGAGCGTTAGTGTGCTGTGTTTCTGTGGAATAAAGTGAACTGAAGTGTGCTGAGCCATCTGTGGGTTTCTTTCACAATTTTCTAAGCTTCCCTGCTCAGGGCATTATTGTTTTGCCTGAAAAGCTGCTTCATTTTGTGGAAAAAAAAAAAAAATATATATATATATATATATATATATATATATATATAGATATATATAGATATATATATATCTATATTTATATTTATATATATATATCTATCTCCATATATATATATATATATATATATATATATATATATATTACATCTGTACACATATATATATATATATATATATATATATATATATATATATATATACATTTCCTATGCTGGACGCTGCTTACACCCATGCAAGTGCACTCGCATATGCTTACTGTGTGTTACATATGTTTACTGCCGCTTATTTGTGCTTACTTGTGCCTTATTCATTATGACAAAATCACTTTGATTGAAGGGATCTGGTTAATAGTACCATGCGATACTCACGTTCACTTTTACATGTTATAATGTTGTTTTGACAGCTGGAAAACATTCATTCCACAAGGGAAAATGATATGTACTATAGTTGAACTTGAACCGTGAATGCCTGTTCATTAGGTGGATGCTCTAACCACTACACAATTGGTGTTTTGCTTCATTTATATGTATACCCATGGTTCATAGTTACCCAAAAACATGCCTCAACACTTCACTAACGCAACAGGCATCCATTCTCCTGTTTGGAAAACCGCACTACTACACATGCACCATTCCCTATGCTCTGGACCCGTGCCGCATGTTGACTCACTCCAAGTATATTCAGACCTCCCAAGCCTATAGTCCTGGCACATACGTTTGTATGATTGTCAGGGTGTTCATATGGTCATCCAGGTTTAAGCTTGTCTTACTGGAGACTGGGACTGCCCTGTACCCTTTTGAAAGTCAGATTTAGCATGTGGACAATGTTATTCCCACTGTTTGCATCTTACCTGTTGTTAGAGATGCAGGGATTTTGCCCCCCTCTGGCCAGCTTGATATGTCAGCAGCTTGATATGTCAGCACTAGATAATACACGTGTTCCGCTGCGTTCATTATGAATGCTTTCTTGTGCCCATGTTCGTTCCGTAGATATATATATCTATATATCTATATATATGTGTGTGTGTGTGTATATATATATATATATATATATATATATATATATACGCATGCATATACATTTATATGATTAATTACTTTGATCATACTGTTGAATGACTATGTTTGTGATAACATCAGATTTAGGTATGACTGCCATGGTTTAATGGTAAAACTTATTTAGTGTGATGTGTAGGGTCCTGGCATCAGGCCTGGCTGAGGCAGTTTATTGTGTTGCTGGGCAGAACAATGGCCATTGGACAAAGGATGAGTACAACACTTTTCAGTAGCGGTTTTCCGTTTAACCGCCATTTCACGTCATGCGAACACCTTCTGCATTCTTACTGTGATACGTCACCCCAGTTCACATTTCAATGGTATTATATTGTTATACAGCATAAAATTAGCAAGATATGTTCGTATATGGATTACGCGTCATAAATGGTGTGTGCTGCAGTCGAACCGGCAACATCTGTTCGATAGGCGGATGCTTTAACCACTACACTATTGCTGTGCTTCTTCATTTGCATGTATACCCATGGTTCATAGTTACCAGAACAAACACAGCACAACATCACTAACACGGCAGTCATCCATTCTCTGGTCAGAAATAAACCACACCACTACACATGAGCCAGTCCCTACTGCTCTAGACACATCCCATATGTTGGCTCAGATGTCCCAAGCTTATAGTACTGGGACATACGTTCATATAATGGTCAGGGTGTTCAATTAGTCTTCTGGTTTTTGGCTCCTCTTAATGGTGGCTGGGACTGCCCTGTACCTGTTAGAAAGTCAGACTTAGCACGTGGACAAAGTTAGTTCCACTGTTAGCATCCTACGTGTGGTTGGTGATGCAGGAGGTTTGCTCACCTCTGGGCAGCTTGATATGACAGCACTAAATATTACGGGGGATTCTGCTGCTGTTCCCTTCACATTCATTATGACTGCTTTATTATGACCATGTTCATTCTTCATGGATATATATATATATATATATATATATATACATGTATCTGTATATACACACGCATATATGCATATACACCTACAGGCTTATTTACATTTCCCATACTGTTGAATGACCGCCACTTACTGTCGTGCATACCCACTTACGTCTGCTTTAAAGCGCCTTAATCACCCTATATCCGACTGCCATTATTGTGGGCCTCATATAAAATTAGCCATTGCATGGCTTGGACCAGGGAATAGGAACATCATAGTCACTGGTTTTACCACTAAACCATCCGTGATACATTCTGTATGGATGGTAATTGGGATATATGACTTTACTACAGCCATTCCACAGTACTGGCAACAAATGTGACAGTCGAGTGGTGTACATATGTATAGTACATGTTACTATTCATGTTTCTTAGAGGCATATGTATACATTTGCAAGTATACATATTTATGAATTGGACATATACATGACAACTACTTATATGCATGTATGTGCGAATATAAGTATGTACATTTATAGATATATGACTACATATATGGAGTTACACATGTCCATGTATATGAACAACCGCATACTGGAGGTACCTGTGCCGTTTGTATACATTGGTTGTGTGCATCATTATGATGAAGAACCTGGACGGGGGTGCACAATTTGTGGACATGTACTGTTTGGAAGATGGCTATGGGGAAGCTTCATGGGAACGTGAAAGCTATATAATCCTGATAATGCACTTGGGGAGACGTGCATCATGGTCAGGTGTATAATCCCGGGTCATAGGTTATGCAGGAGCGGCTGGAGGTCGAGCAGGGTTGTGGACAATTACTGCTCATACAACTTGTGTCCAGATGTCTACGGGGCTGGACATTGTGTTGTGCCAACAAGTCTAATCTTTAGAACAGAGAATTATCCCATGAGGGATGGCCAAAGATTTGGAGACCGATGACCACCATTTTTTTGGCTTTACAAAAATGAGGGAGGGTTATACATGCAAGGAATACATCGTTTGCAATGCTGACACTGCTTAGAGTAAGACTGCTTACTAGATATGAGTAGGGGTCACTATGTGCAGATATGGCTGCGCCAAGGTAGCAGCCCGAGTATGGGTGGTTTTGGTGGTCATTCAGGAAGGAGGGGGTGCTGTGGTGGGGATGATGGGTATTCAATTATGTATCCAGGTGTGTTGGGGTTGGATGGCTCAGTTCAGGCCTGATCGTTATGTGGGTGTGAGTCGGTAACGTTTCTGTACATGTGTATCACACATTTTAATGTTCATATGTTTGTGGGATTGTGTTCTACAGTATGGCCTATCAGGTTGTATTGCAGATGTGAATGTTTGTTCTTTTGTTTTCTTTCTGATTCACTCACTGCTCCCTCATACACCTCCAGTTCACCTATTGTGCATCCGACTTAGTCTTCCTTTGGCGAATTTTTACATTACCCGTCACCCCCCACCACCATATTCCACACAATCACCATCCATCCCTTCTCTGGTTGATGGCCCAAGGCACAGACAACAGACCACATTGCGTACACTACATATCTCTGGTACTAATATGGTTGTGAAAATGACTCTAGCATTTTTGATCTTCCACCCGCTGTACTTCACGCACATAGGTACACGCAAATACTTATCTTTCATGACATGGTAGGTAGACCCGGGTAATACCCGTTCATCTTTGGGCCGTCCAGACAAGGACGACTTGGACCGCGAATGGGCAGATATTGTGTGAATGCTCTGACCATTGGTAGAGTTGCCACCTTTTCAAATGACCAAAGTGGGACATTTTCGGAACACACATCAGATTTTAAAGGCCAACACATACACACGGTCAGTACAAAGGATAGTACTTTAGTTTTATGCCTAAATGAAAGCTTATTGTTGTAGCAGTTTCGTTGCTTATTCTGTTTCTTGTAACATTGAGGTATTTTACATTCATAAATAACTATTTTTTGAAACTATTACATAAAATATGGGACATAATTATGTCCTACAATCGCAGGACATTTGGCATTTTTAATATTTTTGGTAAGGACACAACTGCCCAGAGAGGGACTGTGCCTCACAAAGTGGGACAGGTGGTAACCCTAACCATTGGGCTAGGCTTAGCAAAGGGCAATGACACTCTAACACTATGTGTTTCATTTCCACTTGGTATAACAATCAACACTACAATGGAATACGGGCACGGGGTTTTAAATGTCATTTGTTCGAGGGATGGGGACTGAATATTCAGCTACGTGCCTTTGTGTTTACTTTTTATTTTGGTGTTCACAAAACTGTCTTGTATGCTTTGCTTATGTTTCAGTATCCATGGACACTGACAGGAGTGATTATTATTAGAGACAGGCTGTACTAGTCATCATTTTAGGCTGCGCATCTGCGTCCGACATGTTCACGCCTCTGTGCAGCGCTTCGACATGCCCCCTGCACTTGCGCACATTTCCTATGCACGTGGACGTTGCAGCAGCGCACCCTCATTAATATGCATGTGGTGCTGCTGCACCATCTCTATGCCTCACGGTCGGCGCAAGGCTAACGTCGTCCTTCCGCCGAGCTTCATGAATCCCAGGGATTATTATTATCTGTATGATAGTATATGACCATAAATCACCAACAGGTGCAGCATTAATGTCAATTTTTAATTGAACTGCGGACATTTTCCATTTCACATGCAAGACTTGTACACTGGTCTGTAACAAATTTTGTTGTCCTCTGCACATTGGTCACAAACTCTAATATATGGATGTTGGCAGGTCCAAGCTGGTAGAAGCTAACTATATAAGTTTTTGATAAATAAGAACAAATGCCAATAACTATGTCATAACATTGATTACTTAATCTGTTTTGTGTTAAATGGTGTGCACCTAATACATCTTTTTAATGGGCATGCTCATAAGGCAGTACAACAATACAGCAATGAATGCATGAACATCAACTACCCAAAACCCCAAAAAAGTATCATGACATAAGTCTAATCACACTTTGTGACCACCTTGCAGCATGACACAGATAAAAAACTGATGAATAAGCCATTCTTGCCTTTAACCCCCATATTGTGAATGGAATAACTAAAGGCATGCAAAAGTGTTTCCATTAATTCATAGAATAAACAGCATCCCTTTGGGGAAGTAAGCACTGACCGAAATACTCAGTCGTTACACCTTGCCAGACTCCAACTCTGCCTGAGGTTATTCCTCATACAACTGTGTATCAACCATTGACATCACAGCAATAAGTATATCTGCTGTACCATGAATAGCACACTTGAAGGGATTATATCACTACCATTTTGAATGATTACAGCTCCCTAATGTGGATTCTGAGACCTCAAAATTTGCGACCCTCTTAGTGTGCCATATCACCATTCTTTGGGTCATTTCACTCTTGTCTGCCACAACTGTCTAACAGATATAACCTACCAGATTCAGATCCATGCTTAGAAGACTCCACACACACTAATGTATTAACCACTTCTGCCACAAGACAGTTTAATGTGAAAGTGCAAGAAAGGGAAAACTTGAAGGTGTGAACCAAGCAATGCTTTTTGAATGCCATGTATCCATGAACACTTCTTATGAGGGCTCAAAAAGATTTAGCCATGTGACTATTCTCACAACTGTGAATTAATCCTATTACTGTTTGTTGGCTAAGACATTCTCATCCATCAATAATGCGCGTGCGCACACACACACACACACACACACACACACACACACACACACACACACACATATATCTGTGTGTGTGTGTGTGTGTGTGTGCGCATGTGTGCGTGTGTGCGTGTGTGTGTGTATGTGTATGCGAGTGTGTGTGTGTCCACAGTCGTGACAATAGTTCATTAATCAAGCACTCAGGAGGAGTATTTCCCAAAGTGTGAGATGGACTGTATTTGAAGGGCAGACATCATCATTGTGGTACAAAGCAGTAGTTTGGGCTAAATCTCTACATCAGAATTGTGGTTGAAGTCATTCCTACCTATCCCTAGAGTTAAACCAAGTCATACTACTCATTCTCTGCTAGAGTCGATCACCTACTTATCTAATTACACAAGCCAGGGGGCATTGTGTAAAACATTACACATCACAGGAGAAGTCTGAGTGTAAGTATGAGGCAGAGCATATTTTAAGGCCTGACATCATCATTTTCTTGCAAGGTATATGAGGGGCTTAAAATTAAGAGAAACAGTAGAGTTTTTTTCTCTTTTCATGTCACTATCTTGCAGTAGTGGAGGTGCACACCACTGCTACATGTGGTGCATAATCTAGTCATTTCTGTGACTGTAATACAAACAAAATACTTAGCAAATGGCAGATTCAAACACATGCTCACCCAAGACGACAACTAGAGGGCATTCCACCAATCTACAGCACCACAGGAGAAGACTTACTACAAGGGTCAGATAAAGCACATTTCAATTAAATGCTTCATCCATGTTTAGCAAAATGTGTGTGGGTTAAAAGTGGTGGGAGACCCTTTTTCTGCTGCAAGTCTACACATCATATCTTTGGGTGAAGTAATTTCCTACCTAGATCTAGATTCACACACTCACTGACACAAGTAAGTGCTGCATTCAAACCACCTACCTAT
Source organism: Protopterus annectens (assembly GCF_019279795.1). NCBI lineage: Eukaryota > Metazoa > Chordata > Ceratodontiformes > Protopteridae > Protopterus > Protopterus annectens. Next base: position 989,551,907 of record NC_056741.1, on the reverse strand, counting down.
CTAAATACTGAAGCTAGAGGACATTGTATGAACTGCAAGTGCTACAGAAGAAGTCTTACTGCAAGTGTGATATGTAAATTTGATATTAGTTATAATGTGAGTAATCCTGTTTCTAACCTAGGTAATAAGAATACTTTAAAGGATCTAATCTTTTTGTTTGGGAAGAAACTTAACAATATCAACGCAGTGAAATTAGATAATGCTTATTTGAATTATTGTTTGTCAATCAACATTGTCCCTATGGGTTTGAGATTCTACAAGTTCCCTCTGGGTATTAAAGTTAATGTTGAAGTGGAAACGGAATTCAATGCATTATTTGATAATTTTGGTTTCCAATTTATGAAGTTATTAATAAAGCATAATGATGTCAAGCTATGTAAATTAATGACAGAGGTTGAAAAGCTTAACAATTTAATTACACAGGATTTAGCTTTTTCACAATGGGAATCATTATTTTATAAACAATTCACTACTGCGGACAATAGAGCAAGCAATGCATATACACGCAAGCAGAAGAAAGTGAATAGGGACAAGGAACAATATAAGAGAAACACATGTTATAAATGGGACTACAATAAGCTTGACAGTGATGTCTATGTACATAAAAATAATGACCAAGCTACAGGGACTCCATTAGATTATACTGATGAACAGTTTTTTTCACTCTCCAAGGGGAGGCACCCAAGGGAAGTGGAAAAAGGTAAGAAAATGGAGAAAGAAATATTAGTTAACACCTTTGACCATAATGGTCTTACTCACATAGCAGCTACAGCATTAGGAAATGAACCCATAAGAAAAAGCAGACCTGACACAATGAGTAATGAAACAATGGTTAACATGCAGGTTAATAACATCAATGAACATGTTACAGACAAAGAACTCATTATTACTGATGGGGTTGTCAGTGAGTATAAAAGTTTTAAAATATACAATTACAGCAGTGTTAAGTTGGAGACAGCTCACTTTAGTCTTTTATCTAAAGGGTTCAATTTCATTCCGACCCCTAAATTTCGGTTGGTAGACAATATTTTGGAATTCAAGAAGTATGTTAGAAAATTAAATTTAGCTTTAATGTTTGGGAATAATAATAACACCAATTTGAATAACAACAAAGGCAATTCAATTAAATTAAAGAAAAAAAGTAGTTACATGCCTATTTGTAACCCTAAAGTCCTAATATTTGATGAACACGTCACCAGGGAAATATATCAAACATATCAACAGACAAATAACCACAAAACAAGATGTAATCTGACAAAAGCAGAACAAGGAACATTATGTGAGTTGCAAACTGATGCTAGTATACGTATCATGAAACCGGACAAGGGAGGGGGCATTGTCATCTTTGACACTCTAGCATATAGTGCTATTATTCACAACATACTGCATGAGTCAGGCAATTATTCCCCTATCTCCCTTAATGAAGTGAATATAGCATATAGGCGTATTGATATGTACCTTGAGGAATATTTTTTGAAGTGTAGGATAACTGAAGAAATGTACAGATTCATGGTAGTAGAATATCCCATTTTAGCCACGATTATAGGGATACCCAAGGTACACAAAGATGTATCACAACCCCCGTTTCGTCCGATTATATCAGGGAGCAAATCAAAGACTTTTCCTATAGGAGTGGTTATTGACACTATATTAAAACCCATTTATGATGACATCAAACATTTAGTGAAGGATTCCTGGGAATTTTTAAAGAATTACCCGGTCGACAAATATCACAAAGGGATTCTGTTTAGTACTATCGATGTCATTGATTTGTTTAGTTCCATTCCTAAAGAAGAAGGGTTAGTTGCATTTACTAATAGTATGAAAAAATACTCGAAATTTACATGGGACAAAATTTTACTCATTTCCGAACTTATGAGTATAGTATTAGACAATAATTTTATTTATCATGATGGTGAGATTTTCAAGCAAACCAGGGGTGTTGCGATGGGAGCAGCTTGTGCTCCCATTTTTGCAAACCTGGTTATGCTTGACTGCGAAGATCAATTTATATTTGACAGTACATATATGGATTCCATCGTGTACTATTCTAGATACCTTGATGATATCTATATACTATGGAATGGTGAACACATCAAATATTTATCGAGTATATTAACTCTAGCAGTGAATATCTTAAATTTACATCTACAGCACATGATGACGGGGTACCATATTTAGACACACTAGTCTCTGTTGACGAGGGTTGTTTAAAATCCACAATTTACAGGAAGGACACGTTCACAAATTCTTACGTGGACTATAACAGTTTCCATCCCAGAAATATAAAAACGAACATTTTTAAGGGTCAATGTATAAGAGCTGTAAGAATGTGTTCAAAGTATACAGATATGATCAAAGAGATTAAGTTTATTATTTCCTTATTTTTGGATAGGGGATATGAACTGGAATTTATGAATGAAATACCCGAATATGTTACCAGCCAATGGGGAAAAAAATATCTACCCCTATTAGGTACAAATAATGGACTGACAGAAGTGGAAAGTTCAAATAATTTATTATGTAATGTAGACAATAAAGCAATTTCCAACAATTACAATAGAGTATGTATACTGGAGTTCAGTCCTTTTAGTTACATTATTAAAAACATTATTATAAAAAATTAGCGGTTTTTAATAAATGATATGGACATAGCTGAAAAATTAGGAACAGCACCTAGATTTGTACATAAAATGGGGAAGAACATTAAGAAACATTTAGAGCAGGGTTCAAATAAGAAGCTGACTACACAGGCACATACATACAAATGTGGGAGCTGCAAGCAGTGTTCCAATATCAATGTAAGTAATGTAGTAATTTTGGGAAATAGGAACAAAACTACTATCTATCCCCCTAGAGGCAGCTGTAATTCTAACATGCTGGTATACGTAGCCACCTGCTCGGTCTGCCCATCATTTTACATTGGGAAGACCGAGAGAAAGTTAAGACAACGTATATATTCCCATTTATACAGTATAAGAAAGAAGGACATGAAAAATGCATTAGCCAGACATACTATACAAAAGGGTAGTGAACATAAATTTAGTTTCACTATTATAGAGCTAATTAAAAGTGACCCCAGAGGTGGGAATATAAAAAATTATTTAGCCTATAGAGAATTGTTCTGGCAAATATTGACTGATGCTACCAGTTTACCTGGAATAAATGATTATATCACAGTTAAACCTTTATTAATGTTAAACAGTTAACAGAAGTTATATAGTATCAATATGTTATTTATCAACTTCATTTTGATTGTCTACAGTTTATTTTAATGTTTCACATTAGTAATATGAGTATAAATTAATGCACTATTTTATATAAAGTAGATTCAGCTACTTTTTTATTGTATACAGCTTTAAGAGTAGCCAAGTTTGTTTGGCGCCAATTCTTTTTTAAAATGGAGAATGTTCATTCTGCAATTTGTTCTGATGAAGCTAGCATTGCCTAGTGAAAGCGCTCAACATTTTCTGTATCATTAAATTCATTTTGGTTTTATTTTCCGGTGGATTTATTTTGCTGAACACAACTTGGGTGAATTTGCTCGTGAGGATTTTGCAGTTTGGTTTACAGTGCAAGTGTGATATGGAGCACATTATAAAGGATGACACCATCATTGCTTTGCATAGGAGATGTTTGTGCTAAAAGGGACTGAAAGTGGGGGAGGCAAAGCTTAAAAGAGAATAAAAGTAGTGGAAGAACTGTCTGAGTGAAGATCTGTAATATAAAGCCATTTCTACCAAGGACAACATTCACAAACACACTCTTACGCTTAGTTAATCACTGCTGGATTGGAGCCACTTACCTATCCAGTTACAGAAATTAGAGTACAGTGAATCAACTGCAAGTGCCACAAGACAAGTGTAATTACAGGTGTGACATAGTACACATTTGAAAGGATGGCATCATCAGTGTGTTGCTGAGCACGTCCTTGGGTTAAATGGAGATCAAACTGATGGGGAACCCTCTCCCAGTTTAAATGTTTCTCCTGATTAGAACTGTACAAATAGCATCTGTAGGTAAAGCCACTTTTATCTAACAATACAAGCACACACACACACACACACACACACACACACACACACACACACGTTAGTCACTGCTAGATTCAAAGCACCTACCTATAAAGTTAAACTAGCTAGAGTACATTGTATCAAATGCAGGCACCACAGCAGACATCTGATAACAAGTACGATTTAATGCACATTTGAAAAGATTTCATCATCTTTATGTTGCAGGACATCACTGCGTAAAAAGGAATGTGTTTTGGGAAACAAAACATTAAAGTGTCGATCACCAGTAATGATACACTGCTCAAATAATTTGCATAGCCTTCCTTTCATGGATATTGTAGTTTAGTGAGTGAGATGTAGGTGTTTTGACTATGTCCATGATGAATGATAATCATAGTCGTCAAATAGTGGAATGACAACCAAGCATTCATGACTGTTCAGTTCAGGATCATTGTATGCAAGTCTTCATTAGTTGGTATGTAACTGTGAATCTTTTATACTGTGTGAACAATGTGTCATGTAAATACAAAACATACATCTACAACATTTTAAATGACACTACTTAATATCACTCAGCAAGTATGCTCGCAAAAGTTCCACACCATTGTACATTATTTACAAGTATAATGTTTAATGTACAAGTGTTTTGGTACCGATTTTTAAGAATAAGGGTGATGTGCAGAGCTGTAATAACTGCAGAGGGATTAAACTGATCAGTTACAGCATGAAGTTATGGGAAAGAGTAGTGGAAGCTAGGTTAAGAAGGGAGGTGATGATTAGTGATCGGCAGTATGGTTTCATGCCAGGAAAGAGCACTACAGATGCCATGTTTGCTCTGAGAGTGTTGATGGAGAATCACAGAGAAGATCAGAAGAAGTTGCATTGTGTCTTTGTGGACTTAGAGAAAGCATATAACAGAGTGCCTAGAGAGGAGTTGTGGTATTGTATGAGGAAGTCGGGGGTGTCAGAGAAGTATGTAAGAGTGGTACAGGATATGTACGAGGGTAGTGTGACAGCGGTGAGGTCTGCAGTGGGAGTAATGGATGCGTTTAAGGTGGAGGTGGGATTACATCAAGAATCAGCTCTGAGCCCTTTCTTATTTGCAGTGGTCATGAACAGGTTGACAGATGAGATCAGACAGGAGTCCCCGTGGACTATGTTGTTTGCAGGTGACATTCTGATCTGTAGTGGAGAGTAGGGAACAGGTGGAAGAGATCCTGGAGAGGTGGAGATATGCTCTAGAGAGAAGCAGAATGAAGGTCAGCAGGACTAAGACAGAATATATATGTGTGAATGAGAGGGAGCATAGAAGAATGGTGAGGATACAGGGAGTAGAGGTGGCAAAGGTAGATGAGTTTAAATACTTGAGATCAACAGTTCAGAGTGATGGTGAGTGTGGAAGAGAGGTGAAGAAGAGAGTAAGGCAGGATGGAGTGGGTGTAGAAGAGTGTCAGGAGAGATTTGTGACAGAGTTCCAGTAAGAGTGAAAGGGAAGGTCTACAAGAGGGTAGTGAGACCAGCTATGTTATAAGGGTTGGAGACAGTGGCATTGACAAAAAGGCAGGACTGGTGACAGAGCCTGAAAAAG
>NC_056741.1:989526349-989545806 GCF_019279795.1 Protopterus annectens | reverse complement strand
AGATTATAAGTGATGTATAACATTTGCAGCTGAGAGTGTGTCAGTATGGTTTATGATGTAAAATGCTTAACGGTGTGGTTTGTTTTTATTTATATAAATATATGATTGCTTATATCGTAAGTAATGGTTTAATAAAGCTGTTTCTTGTTTAAAATAAAGGGGCAGGAATTGAATAATTGATGTAATGTTGCTTCGGTTATATAATATATAGCAATATATGTGAAGCATAATGTTTGCTACTTTTATAAGGTTATAAGGTGATAAGAAACATTTGAAGGCTAGTAAAGATGGTGGGCATACTGCTATATATAGTATGACCTTCAGTAAGAAAAATAATAGGGATAGCAGAGACATTTATTTTGTGATGGTCTATAACATTCTTAGTGACCAAGTAGTATGTCTTTTAAATTTTTATTGGCCAATGTTATTGAAGGACAAGGATTAGGGTAATAAGATACATAGTTTTCCTTGTGTTTCTTTTAGGAAGGGTAGAAGCACAGCTGACATAGTAGTGCATAGCAAATTTGCTATTCCTACAATAAATTTGTATAGGCAAGTTAGAATAAATTATGGGATATCTGAATGTGGCAAATGTTCTGTATATAATCAGGTGGTTAGCTACTTTCCTAAAATTAATGGGATGAATTTTAAACCTGCTCAACAGTTTGATTGCAATGCAGAAGGGGTCATCTGTGCTTTACGATGTCCCTGTGATTTATTTTACATTGAAGAAAGCAAAAGGGCTTTTAAAATCAGATTTCAAAAGCATATTAGAGACATTAAAATGCATTTAGAAAGCCATATTGCTACACATTTTAAGGCTTTTCATCATAATGATACCAAATTGTTCAGTGGTTGTATTTTGGAAAAGGTTTTATTTTAAAAATGGGTGAATTAGGGTCTCTTAAAGATAAAGGGCAGGATTCACAAAGGCTTGCATGGAGTCTAAGAGTAGTGTAAGAGTCCATGCAGCCTTCGCGATCCAGGAACAGCCCAAAGTCCGTGTAAGAGACCAGCTAAAACGTTTCTTACATGGAGTGGGCGTGGATAAGCTAATCACCTCACTTTCAGCCGAATAGCATGCAAATGAGGTTGATTAGCGATCCAGGAAGCCCAAAGCAGCCCGTGTAAGAGCCGTTTTAGCTGCAAAAATGTACTCAGTTGACAACTGAGTACGTTTCTGCAAAAACCACAATGGAGCCATGTCAGCTCCAAATAAAGGGTGCATATGTGTCAGGCAGCATGCCAATGGCCAAATATGTGGTCATTGGCAAGGTACCCCAATGCAAATATGAAAAATAAATATATTTTTTTTCGGCGATCGCCGATGTTTAAACACAGTGCAGCCCCTCACAAACGGGCTGTGCTATATAAAACATAAAAACAAAGGTTATAAACCCACAAATGTGGGTTTTATGCAATACATGGCTTTACAATGCAGGGACCAGCAGACCAAAAACAACATGGCCATCGTTTAGTGGTTGCTAAGGGGGAAAGCTGAGTCTAAGAGATGTAACTAAGCATTAGTAGGCAATCTGATGCAAATGAGTGTTAGGATACTGAATTCCACTGTCACATAGCAAATGAGCACATTCTAAGTAGTGTAAGAGATACATAAGGGGGAGGAATAGAGTAGGAGATAGGTGACATCACAGGGGGGAATGGCAGAAAGAAATGCAGTTCATTGGAGGTCAGAGTTACATGACAGATGTCAGACACATATCATGGAAAGAGGAGTGCCACAACATAAGCATGGGAAAGTCAAGAAATGGAAGGTGTACACTGTTGCCTACACCAAAGTTTCTTGCTGGGCGTGCATGCGCACGTGTGCCCGCCATGAGGCGCAAGTAAGACAGTGTGCGCGCGTGTAAGACAGACTGAGCATGTGGGAGTGTGTTGGGAGACGTTTAACACTGTTTGCGTGGGTGTGCGTGCGTTTTAACCCGAATAAGCAGGTTCTGAACCGTGTAAGCATGTGTGCGCTCGTGTAAGCCACTGTGAGGGTGTTTCTGCTGGTATGCACATGGCTCCCCCCTGAGGAAACAGAAAGGAAAAAGGAAGCAACAGATTTAGTAGGAAGCTAGCAGGGAATACTGCTGGAGCTTGCAGGTGAAACCAATTAGAAGTAGGCAATTAGACAGGCAGAATAGTAGCTCAGCCCAACACTTAAAACTCTGCAAACAGCAGTGCAAGATGTTTCTCTCAAGAGACATTGCAAGACAGGAGTAACCTATTAGAAGTGAAAACTGAAAAAGCTGAACTCAGAGCAGAAATGTTAGGGGCTGCCATAGCTGTCATAATGAGACATAGGCGACTTGCTGAGGGTGGTGACAATGCAGATGGTGCCAGACAACCTACAGTGAGGAGATGGAGAAGAGTGTACAGGCCCATGGTCACCTACCATGGGTTAGATGAGCTGGAGATAGTAGAGCGCTATAGAGTGGACAGAGAGCTCCTGCAGCAAATAGTGGAGCTGTGCAGGCCACGCCTCACACACAGAACCAACAGAGGGGAACCCATCCCAGTGGAAACCAAGGTATGTGTTGGCCTAAGAATACTAGCAACTGGTACCTTCCAGAGACCAACTGGTGATATGATGGGGATATCACAGGCATCAGCCTCCAGGGTACTGCACCAGTTCCTGGATGCCATTTCAGCACATGTCGGTGATCATGCATATTTCCCCAATGCCCGTGAGGTATTGGCCAGCAATAAGAGTCTCTTCCAGCAAATAGTGGAATAACCTGAGGTAGTGGGTGCAATAGACTGCACGCAAATACGCATCAAAGCACCAGCCAGTGAGCGTGTTTGGGCCTACATTAACTGCAAGGGCTTCCCCTTCATCAATTGCCAGGTCATGTGTGATGCCCAGGGCATAATAATGAATGTGTGTGCTGGCTGCCCTGGGAGCTACGATGATTCCCACATATGGCATTTGACACAGCTGTACCAGACATTTGCCAATGGGGACATCCCACACGGACACCTAGTAGGGGATGCAGGTTATGCAGTGGAGGCGTGGCTGATGACACCCATCAGAAATGCACACACACCTGAACAGGAACACCATAATGAGGCACACGCACAAACACATAATGTAATAGAGCATGTGTTTGGGCTGCTGAAGTCATGGTTCCGGTGTCTGGACACATCTGGTGGAGCCTTGCAGTACACACCAACTACATGTACCCAAATTGTCATGGTATGTGCTATGCTACATAATGAGATCTTGTGAAAACAGCTGCAGCAGGACCAGCATAGGGCTGGGCCAAACAGCCCCCCACCATTGCCAAGGCCATCACAGGCAGAGCGTGACTCGGAAGAGGAACAACCTGAGCCTGCCCCAGTAGGCTGAAGGAGGTGTGCCCAGTATGACCTGACCTTGGCAAAGAGGCAACGCATAGCACATACACTGGCTCAGTAGGAACCCTGGGAATGATACCCCCTCTGACTCACTCAAATAATAACAGGGATGCCTAAAATGACATGACCTGCTCACAAACATGTACAGGGAGTGTAATATGCGCATCCGACAGAGGCAGCCCTGCAGCACCACCTGAGGCATGAATGCCATTTGTTAAGTAATGTAACACCATGTACTATATGCACACCTGAGGACCGTGACTAACATCCTACCCTCACCAAGCATCATGCCACAATATGACAATGAGATGATCAAGTGCAATAATTGGCTGAAGTATTGCAGTTAGTCAAAGGTATTCCAATGTGTGCCAGCCTGGGATGACATGCTGAGCATGACATGATGCTCCACCTGCTAAGACTGGCGTGCACCTATCAGTGCAGGCCATATGGATACTGGCAATGGCTGTTGTTACCCACAGCGTGCCCTGAATAGGTAAGGCTCAAAACACAAACCTACCTCCATAGGTATCAGAAGGGATAAGAACCTAGATGTAATGCTACCCAATGCCAGAAGTCTAAACAGCAAGATGCATGTAGTCTAAACTCACCCAGTATGGAGAATGTTGATATCTGTGCTGTAACAGAAAACTGGGTCAAGGCTCAAAACAGCACCCTAACACTACCAGGTTACACCTCATACTGTGCTGTACAGCCTCAAAACATGGAACAAGCTACAAAAGGAGGGTGACTAGCAATAATTGTCAAGGATAACCACACCCCCATGTTGGTACCACAACAAGAAGCAGCATGGACTAGCCATGGTCAAGTAACAGTGGCTAAAACTGCCCCCCCCCCAGTTTATAGCCTGCTACAGACTACCGTCCCAACACCAGGAACTGCACCTTGGCCTATGCTGGAATACATGAATATATCAAGTCCTCCAAACCACATTATATTGGGTGACTGAAAATACCCAGACATAGACTGGGAGCATTATACTAGCTCCAACACTGTAGGACAAAAGTTCATAGAATCCATAAACCAAAATGCCCAGGAACAACGTACCACTCCCACAAGAGGGGTAAGCATACTGGATGTGATAATCAGCAACATGGGTACTGGATGGCAAGATGAGAAGTGTATCCCTCACATGTAAGACCAGACCATAGAGTAATCACACTGGATATACACATCCTGACCACAGTCCCTGGCCAGAAAACCACAGTGAAAAACATGTGTAAAGCAAAATTTGCACTACTCCAAACTGATGTGGAATCCATTAAAGGTCCTGTGCAGGTGCAAAATATGGGCCACACCTCAGAACCTGTTATACAGGCATTCCATGAACACTGCCAGGAATGCTTGGATTATGCAATCCTAAATTAAAACAAGACACAATGCCATACACGCAGGCATCTGGCATGGTGGACACCAGCCATAACCAAACCATGCAAGAGAATGAGGAAGCTACTACATGATAGAGCAAACATAAAAAAAGAAGTAATCAGTGATCAGTAGTATGGCAATAAAATATGTCCACACATACAATCCACTAAGGCCAGCCACAACAAGTTGAATCTGTGAATCTTGAGGCAATGTTACCCCTGCCCCAAGTACACAGACAACCCCCAACTCCCCCCAAGAAATACAAATATATGTGAGAGATGCAACCATCTATCCAAACTGGAGGCTGAGCTCCCTCAACTCAGTACTCCCAAAACTAGTCAGGAGGAGAAGGTAACCACACACACCACAAACCCAGTCCCACATAGACCTATCACAACTCCAAACCAAAAACATAAACACAGAAAAACATTCCCGGAGGGCCGAATTACAAACACACCACACCAACAGAGGCCTCCAAAGCAGACACCCAATCAAACAACCTCCAAATATAGCACATGCAGCACATAGTACACAAAGCTGGTGTGCCAAACAGTCACAGGCCAGAAGGAGAAACAACATGCCTGATACAGTTGTTATAGGTGACTCCATAGTGAGACACGCTGATGTTCCGCACACCAGACTGAACAAGGGAAAGGTACAGTAAGCTGCCTTTAAGCTGCTACAATACGCCACATAACACAAGTATGCAGGTCACCCCAAAGCAAGTAGAAATATGATGCAGTCATAGTCCATGCTGGTGTGAATGACCTGAGATGTACCTCCCTGGACTACATGAAAAGAGACATAGATGAGCTCTCTGATTATGTAGTCCAGGCCGGTATGACACTGACCATTTGCAGCATCCTACCCTCACCAAGAATGATGCCACAGTACAAACACGGAATGATCTGTTCTAAAAAGTGGCAAAATTACTGGTGTCATTCCAAGGGGATCCAATGTCTGTCTGCTTGGGATGTCATGCTTGACAAGCCACGCAGCTGTTCCAGGGATGGCTTGCACCTGTTACCCCTGGGCATCTGGATATTGGATAAGGCTTTTGCCACCTCCATAGAGCCTTTCATAGGCAAGGCTGAAAAGACTAACCCACCACCCTACAAAACATAAGTGGAAAGAAACATAAGGGTAATGCTGACCAATGCCAGATGTGTAAACCTCAATATGCATGCTCCGAGGCCATCCCAGTATGGAGAACATCGATGTCTGTGCAGTGACAGAAACCTGCTGCAAGCCTCCTGACAGCACACCAGCACTACCAGGTTATACCCCATATCATGCGTTATGGCCCCAAAACCTGGAACAAAACATAAAAGGAGGGTGAGTATCCATATTCAGCACAGACACCCATACGTCCAGGTAACTGACAATGCACAAGGCATTGGAGTCCACCCATGTGCAACTAACCGTAGGCAAGACTGCTGTACAGTCTGTAGCATGCTACAGACCACACTCTCACACACAGGCACCCCACCCAGCCATCCTGAAGACACTGGACAGTATGAATGTCCCACCAAATACCAAACAAGGTACTCACAAATTACCACATAGGTGGTAAACCATTATGTATGGAAGGAGTAATCAGGGACCTAGGGACACAGGTGGACAGTAACCTGTTATGTGACACTCACATTGCCAATGTGGCTAGGAAGACTGTCTATATTCGACACCGTATGATGAAAGGATTCACAGCTACATCAACAGTGGTCATTGTGCCCCTATACTGTTCTCTTATCACACCCATAATCTAGTACAATGCCTCATTTGGGATGTACCTTACCTGACACCTGCAGCAGTTAGAAAGACCTCAAAGGTACCTCACCAAGAGGATAAAGGGTCTCACATATATGTCATATGCTGCCTGGCTGTAGACACCCCAGCTGAATGCAGTCACATACTACCTACACAGAGGCATTGTATGTCTGTTGTACAAGGCCATGTCCAACACAGGAGTATTGGACATGCTCCACCCCAGAAAGCTCAAAGCCATCGGAGCTGTGAGAGTGAGAGATGTCAACCTCAACACATAATGAAATAGGATGTGCTGGAGGGACAGATACATAACCCAGAGGCTCCCCACACCCTGGAACAGAATCCCACTCCATGTTAGGCAGAGCCCCTCACTGACACTCTTCAACAGGAACCTTGCCAAGTGGATGGATGATCGTAGAGTTACAGTGGGGGTCTTCACTGTGTCACATTCAGACAGAGGCACTGGAAAGCAAATCATAAATGGCCATAATATTCACATAGCAAGGGGTGGCGAAAGCCACACACACTCTGGCTAGGCTTACAAATGCCCTAGGGTGTATAGCCTAGTATGAACCTATGAACCTATGAAGACACAAATTGTACAGGACACTAAGGATAATCCCAAGGCTTCCACAACTGATGGTAGGAACCGTGTTGGGAATTCACAGATATGCTCTGAATCACACAAATATTACAAACAACATACCAAACACACACACATATTGCCAACATACATCCTGACAGGTGCAGTGCAACCCCCCCCCCCCAGAATGCAAAATATCTATCCCAGCAGACTGCTGCCCCCCTGACATTGCAGATACTGAGGTAACAGCCAGCATCTACAAAGCAAAACACACAGCAGCAATGGTATGAGATGGTGTTCTGGGCTGAGTCCAACATGGACTCCAAGAAGAATGGAATGCCAAATCACACTACTGCTCAATGTCAGCCTTACCACAGGATATGTACCCAAAGAGCAGTGTACAACAACAGTTGTCCTTCTCAACAAAGGTGTTGCCTGAATGGATACTGAAAACTACCACCCCAGAATCCTGAGAAGCTTGGTCTGCACAGCTATGGAAGGGATCAGCATGTACCGCAGACATAAAGATTTTGGGGACCTACTGACACCGGACCCTACCCAGTGTGGCTTTCTTAAGTGCAGATCCTGCCCCTAAACATGTTTGAGTCATTTGAAACAGTAATTAAGGTCATTGATGAGGGCAATGTGGTCCACACAGCGTAGCTGAACCTTGCAAAGGCTTCTATACAATACCCTACGTGTTCATTATAGATATGCTCACCAGCTTAAATATAAACCCCTATGTCAGTAGAGGGGTTGCAAACCAGACCAAGGACAGAACTGACATGGTCAGACATGCTGCAGCCATGTCAGACTACAAACCAGATATAACTGGCATTCCACAAGGCTTGGTCCTGGGACCTCCCTCGTTTGGTATATATGTCCCATAGGTACAGGCCATCATGGAAGGACTGTGTCTGAACATGTTTGCAGAGGACTACAAACTGCCCACCATATCTGACCCTCCAGCTGACACAAGCATCCCACAAAAGGGCCACATAGAAACAGACAACTGGTGCCATAGCCATGTCAGCAAGCTAATTGCAGAAAAGTGTATAGTCAACCCCCGTGGATATACAGTAAGTGCCCACCAATTACCACATAGGTGTGAACCCATTACGCACTTAACATGTAATGAGAGACCTGGGGACACAAGGTGAAAGATATCCTGCATTGGACAAACATGTGGCTGTAGTGTTTACAGAAACATAACATATACCCACCTAATCATGAAGGTTGTCAGATCTAGATAAGGGGAGATCATTGTGGCTCTGCAGTCATCCTTCATTAGGGTTACAATTGACTAAAATAGCCCCTGTGGGATGTACCTCAGCAGACACCTCCATCAGCTGTAAAGTCCCCAACAGTACATCACCAGGAGTATCAAAGAGCTTGCACAGATGCCATGTGTTGCCTGATTAAACAAACTGCAGCTACACACACTGCCATACTGCCCAACCAGAGGCAAGCTGTGCCTGATGTATAAAGCCATGTCCAAGTTGGAATCAATAAACATGCTGCACCTTGTACAATCTGAATGGCAGTGAGCTATGCACATGACAGACCTGAACCCCAGCACTGACATACATAGGACAAGCTGTACTGCATGATCCATAACACAGAAGCCACCCCCACTCATGAGTATACTCCCAGTACAGGCTATCCATAGAGTCACTCATCGATTCACCTCAAGAGGAATCTTGATGAGTGGATGGGAGATGGTAGGTTTACCCTGGGTATCACTGTTATGTCACAGGTAGACAGAGGCACAGTATACTAACCATGAAATATGTCATGGCAAACTCCACTTACAATGTGTGTCGAAGGACAAACACACTCTCCAACTAGCATTAGAAATGGCCTAGGTCACATCGCTAGTGTTTGCAAATGTACACCTATGTTGTGGAATACACTACCAATATTGGACAAGCCTGGTTTAAGTAGTTCATATCTGAACATAATGCAACATGGTCAGATGTGCACAACTGGCTCCTAACCAGGCTGTTGTACTCACTATGGAAATGTAAAGCAGTGATAGGACTAAAGCCCAGGATACTGTCCACCACAGTCAAAGTACTTACTACAGTGTTAGGTCAGTATGAAAGGATGTTGACAACTGTATGCAAAGTATCCCATGCAAACCCTGCAGGCACAGTATAATCCCTGTTGTGTTCACACACAAAGCAGTCGGACAGTAACTACACAACATGACACACAACACACAACCATAAACGGGAGATATTTGTTGAAGTTCACACTCATCCACAAATGTGGTGGGCTGCAGAGTTCAAGATATGGAAAGCTCACACTGGGCATGCTCACACACTTTTATAAATGAGACATATGTCAGACAACATGCCATGGGAAGGCTGAACTGGGCATGCTCACACACTTAGGCCAAATCTCAGTTTAGCAGTTGGCCACACATATCTGGTATTTGTACGTGTTATTCCAGGAACCAACCACATTACAGCAATCTGCCTATTGCACACAGTTAAATGACTACAGAGACATACGTGATATAGTGGATCCCTCCCATACGCAAACATCTTCCACAGATACACAAGTTATTCATACAAACAGGGAATGCTATGGAAATAAAGACCTGCAAACAGTCTATCAGCAACAAATAATGTGCATTTGACAATTAAACATATGGGTGTAGAGGTCAACACTAGGCTGTTTGCCCTAGGGAATGACAGCTTAGCCAGAGTGTGCTTGGCATCTGCCTCCCCACAGGATGCGCATTCCCCTTTCTAAACACTGATGATGTCAGCACCCTATAAGTACAGCAGGAGAATGGAAACTTCCCACTAATGCAAATAGCGTGCTCTGCTAATGTGTTTGTCTTGAGTGTCATAATATAGTAAGATGGGGGTTTGAATCCTGCAAATGCTCAGTGTGTGTGTGAGTGGGGTTGGTGTGTGTCCAAGTCTGTGTGAGGGAAATGTCCCTTTTGGCAACTGGGAAAACAGACTACAGGATGCACATTCCCCTTTCTAAACACTGATGATGTCAGCACCCTATAAGTACAGCAGGAGAAGGGAAACCTCCTAGTAATGCAAATAACATGCTCCGCTAATGTGTCTGTCTTGAGTGTCATAACATAGTTAGATAGGAGTTTGAATCCAGCAAGTGTGTGTGTTTGGATGAGGGGGGTTAGTGTGTGTGCAATTTTGTCTGAGGGAAATGTCCCTTTTGGCAATTTGGAGAACACACTACAGGATGCACATTCCCCTTTCTAAACACTGATGATGTCAGCACCCTATAAGTACAGCAGGAGAAGGGAAACCTCCCAGTAATCTGAATAGCGCACTCCGCTAATGCGTCTGTTTCAAGTGTCATAACATAGTTAGGTAGAGGTTTGAATTCTGCAAATGCTGATTGGGGTTGGTGTGTGTCCAAGTCTGTGTGAGGGAAGAGTTCCTTTTGGCAACTGGAAAAACAGACTACAGGATGCACATTCCCCTTTCTAAACACTGATGATGTCAGCACCCTATAAGTAGAGCAGGAGAAGGGAAACTTTCCAGTAATGCGAATAGTGCGCTCTGCTAATGCGTCCGTCTTGAATGTCATAACATTGTTAAGTAGGGGTTTACATCCTGCAAATGGCAAGTGTGTGTGTTTGGATAAGGGGGGTTAGTGTGTGTGCAATTTTGTGTGAGAGAAATGTCCCTTTTGGCAACTAGGAGAACACACTACAGGATGCACATTCCCCTTTCTAAACACTGATGATGTCAGCACCCTATAAGTAAAGCAGGAGAAGAAAAACCTCCAAATAATGCGAATAGCATGCTCCGTTAATGCATCTGTTTCTAGTGTCATATCATAGTTAGGTAGGGGTTGGAATCCTGCAAATGCTCAGTATGTGTGGAGGAGGTAAGTATCTATGCAAGTCTGTATGAAATAAATGTCCCTTTTGGCAACTAGGAGAACACACTACAGGATGCACATTCCCCTTTCTAAACACTGATGATGTCAGCACCCTATAAGTACAGCAGGAGAAGGAAAACCTCCCAGTAATGCAAATAGCGCACTCTGCTATTGCATCTGTCTTGAATGACGTAACATAGTTGGGTAGGGGTTTGAATCCTGAAAGTGTGTGTGTTTGGATGAGGAGGGTTAGTGTGTGTGCAATTTTGTGTGAGGGAAATGTCCCTTTTGGCAACTAGGAGAACACACTACAGGATGCACATTCCCCTTTCTAAACACTGATGATGTCAGCACCCTATAAGTACAGCAGGAGAAGGTATGTGGCATGGACAATGACTGAGTCATATGTGTCCATGCCTCTGACTGACCTGTATGCTTGTGTTATGTGGTGGACCATAGTGCCCCACGGGCATATCACTGTGACCTTCACCTTGTCCAGCCTGGTGAATGTGACCTCACTGTACCGGACAATATAGGTACCTAACACAACTGTGGCAGGTGTGTTGTCTAGCCGTACAGGCTGTGACGGTTTGGCACACAGGATTTGTGTGCTATGTGTTATGCGTGATGTGTTCAGGCATAATGTATGCCTGTGTGCCAGCTGCAGAGATGTCTGCCGCTCAGGCAGGATGCTATTCTTAGGCTCCACGAATGGCCCAGTGTGTTCACGTGCTTGTATTGCTGTCAGTGTAGGTCTACATCAGACTGGTATTGTAGTTACTGTAGTATTTCATGCCACCTGACAGGTTATGCCAGTACTGGGTTCAGAGTGCTTAGTCCCCAGTTTGCTATGTGGTTCCATCTCATACATGTGTTGTACATCCATGTGTAGGGGAGAGGGTTTACTGTGTAAATGTGGCAGCTGTGACATTGCCACATGACCCACATATTCCACAACTGTATCATAGAGGTGACTAACAACTGACCTTTGCACATGCTACCATAGTATTGTGATTGCCATGGTGATTAACAGCACATAGGGCCAATGGGGAACAAGGTACATAGGTTCATAGGTTCATAGGTTCATACTAGGCTATCTGCCCTAGGGCATTTATGAACCTAGCCAGAATGTGTTTGGCTGTCGCCATCCATTGTAAATATATCTTGCCATGCCCTTTTCCGAGGTTAGTATACTGTGCCTCTGTCTAACAGTGACACAGAAGTGATACCCGGGGTAAACCTACAATGTCCCATCCACTCATCAAGATTCCTCTTGAAGAGAGTCAACGAGGGACTCTGCCTAACCTGGACTGGGATTTTATTCCAGAGTGAAGTGAGCCTCTGGGTTATGAATCTGTCCCTCCGGCATGTCCTATTTATTTCAGTGCTGAGGTTCAGGTCTCTCAAGCATGTAGCCCGATGGGATTTGGATATACTTAGGTGCAGCATGCCCATTAATTCCAGGTTTGACAAGGCTTTATACATTAGGCACAGATCGCCTCTGAACAGGCGGTATGCCACTGAGTAGAGCTGGGGTTTCTTTAACCGGTCAGCATATGGCATCTGTTTGAGCCCTTTGATCCTCTTGGTGAGGTACTTTTGGGGTCTTTACAGTTGCTGCAGGTGTCTGGTAAGGTACATCCCAACAGGGGCATTGTACTCAATTATGGGCCTGATGAGGGATGAGTAAAGAGGCATGATATCCTCCCCTGATCTAGATGTGAATCCCTTCATGATGGGGTGGGCTATATAAAATGTCTTTCTAACCACTTTGGCCACGTGGTTGTCAAATGAGAGATTGCTATCAACTTGGGCCCCCAGGTCCCTAATTACTTCTTCTGTACTTAATGGATTACCACCTATGTGGTACTGTGTGGGCACTTTGTTTTTGCCAAAGCGGATGACTATACACTTTTTTGCATTCATCTTGAGGCCATGTCTCTGGCACAAGTCTGTTTCTATGAGGCCCTTTTGGAGGATGCTTGTGTCGGCTGGAGAGTCGATTATGGCGGCCAGTTTGCAGTCATCTGCATATTTGGTCAGCCACAGTCCTTCCGTGTTGGCCTGTACCTACAATAAATATATAAAAACAAGAGAGGTCCCAGGACTGAGCCTTGTGGGACACCACTTGTAACTGGTTTGGAGTCTGGCATGGCTACAGCAATTCTAACCATGTGGGTTCTGTCCTTGAGCCAGTGTGCAATCCATCTAGTGACATAGGGGCTTATATTTAAGCTGGTGAGCTTCTCTAGAATGCCCGAGTGGGGTATTGTATCGAAGGCTTCTGCGAGGTCCAGGTAGGCTGTGTGGACCACCTTCCCCTTGTCAATGGCCTTGGTGACTGTTTCAAAGAAATCAACCAGGTTTGAGAGGCAGGATCTGCCCTTAACAAAGCCAAACTGGGTATGAGCCAGTGTCTGTAGGTCCCCAATATCTTTATTTATGAGGTCCATGATGATCCTTTCCATAGCTCTGCAGACCGAGCTAGTGTGGCTTATGGGGCGATAGTGTCCAGGATCCGTTGAGGCACCACCTTTCTGTAGAGGGACCACTGCTGCTGTACGCCACTCTTTGGCCACATATCCTGTAGTAAGGCTGGGATTGAACAGTAGTTTTATGTTTGGTTGTAGCTCTTATTGGAGTTCATGTAGGACACAGCCCGGGACACTGTCTGGTCACATTGATGCGGTATGTATTGCTTTGGAGAGGGCGGCTCTTACCTGAGCATCTGAGATGTCAGGGGGGCAAGCACTTTGCTGGGATATATATTTGCCCTTTCGGTGTGGAGGGGGGGAGAAGTTTGCGCTGAACCTGTCAGCTAGAATGTTGGCAATGTCTGTGGGTTTGGTGTTTCTACTGACATTTTGGACTACCTATGAGCATATCTGGGAATTACCACCCAGGTTCGTAACATAACTAAATAAAGCCTTGTGATTATCCTTAATGTCCTGTGCAATGTCTCTCAAAGCTGGCCTTAGACAATCTTATGAGTGCCTGTAGTTATTTGCTAATACTGATCAGTGATGCCTTCCCTTTTTGGGATTTTTCTGTATCATTTAGTAGCTTCCTCCTTCTATTGTGTAGTTTGTTTATGGCTGGGGTCCACCAGACAGGACGTCTGCCTTTGGAGGATTGGGTCTTGGTCTTATTCGGGATCACATGATCCATGCATTCCTGAAGGTGTCCATAGAATGCGTTTATAGAGGAATCTGCGGTCTGGTCTGTAGTTTCCACAGGCCCGGGGGCTTTGAAGGTTTCCACCTCAGTTTTGAGGAATGTGAATTTGCTTTAGAGAAGTTGTTCACTGTCGTGTTCTGGGCAGGGGGTGGGGTTGGGGTGTGAATATCCAGTGAGATTAGTTTATGGTCTGATCTTACCAGTGAGGGATACACTTCTGGTCTGGAGCATAGAGTCCCCATGTTGGTGATGATCAGGTCCAGTATGTTTCCCCTTCTTGTGGGAGTGGTAACAAGTTGTTCCATAGCATTTGAGCTCATATATTCTAGGAATCTTTGGCCTAGGGTGTTGGAGCTAGAGTCATGCTCCCAGTCTATGTTTGGGTAGTTGATGTCGCCCAATATAATGGTGTTTGGAGAGACCTTCATATTTTCCACTGTTTTCAGAAAGGCCGAGTGCAGTTCTTGGGTTTGGGAGGGTGGTCTGTAGCAGGCAATAACCTGGAAGGCAGTTTCACCCATTGTTAGTTGCACATGGATAGTCTCTGATGCTTGGTGCTTTGCCACCAACCTGGAGGTGTGGGTATCTTTGATGAATATCAATAATCCCCCTCCTTTTGTGGTTCGTTCCAAGTTTTGGGGCTGAAAAGCATGGTATGAGGTATAACCTGGTAGTGCTGGGCTGCTCTCAGTAGCCCTGAACCAGGCATCTGTTACTGAACAGATATTGATGTTCTCCATGCTAAGGAGAGTTTCGAGTGCATGCATCTTGAGGTTTAGACCTCTGGCGTTGGGTAGCATTACTCTTAGTTTCTTATCCCTTGTGATACCTATGAAGGTGTGTTTGTCATTTGAGCCTTGCCTAACAAAGGCACTATGGGGGTAGCAAGAGCCTTTGCCAATATCCGAAAGCCCAGGGGTGACAGGTGCAAGCCGTCCCTAGCGAAGCAGGTTGTTCAACAGAAGATGAATATGTGAGGGTGTAGTGCCTGTGATTAGTTAGCAGTAGCATATATGACTGCTCACTTGGACAAATGCCAGGTAAGTCATATGCAATGTGTCACAGGCAACGCACATGTGAACAGGACAAACAGTGACATTCTGTCAAGTGAGACATGGACATACATATCGTAAGCTATGCAGATGTCACTAGGAGTCCACAGAAGCTCTGTAACTATGCATTGCAGGTGGGATCAGTATTCCAGGGTAATTGCAAGCAAACATGCATGCAAACAAAGCTACAGTAAGCAGGTCTGCATGTAGTCCATTGTACAACAAACAAGCTGTACCACTTCCAGTAGGTAACACTGCAAATATGCAGGCACTATGCACATGTACATGGAAATACACAGGTCATATGGCTAGGGTCCAGTCTTAGCGCACACAAGTGTACAGACCATGTACCGTCAGGATGTACAATAACTGAATGGAAACCCATGTGCTCATACCTGCAGTAATACACATGTCAAATAACAGAGACTGAGCCTTCACTCAGTGGTTCCATACTTAGTAGGATGTATGCTAACTGGCTTGCCACCACAGTATCCCTGACATGTATGGGGACTCTCCCTCCTGTGACAGTTAGTTTTGTGTGTTGGGGCTGTCTAGCATGGTATGAGATGTGAGCTTGCAGTGCTAGGGTGCTCCTGTGTGTCCTGTACCAGTCGTGTAGTACTGCACACATATCAACATCCTCAAACATCCGAATTGCAGAGTCCAGTGTGGGCAACATGCCACTTGCAGTTTACATGTCCATCATTGCGTATTAATACTTTCATTACCTTATCCCCTGTGCTACCTATGTATGTAGCCTTCTGTTGACATCCTTACCACCAGTATGCCAACATGTGCAGATGATACACTATGGTACTTACCATGGGTGTAGACAACAGTATATGAGATTCATACCCTTACTGCATCAGGCATGCTGTGATATACCCACAATTATTTCAGCACACAGTACTGTTAACAACATGATACTATTACTCCACGTCTATGTAGTCACCCTGTGCATCAGCAACATGTTAACCTGTACCTGCACTGATGTTACAGATTGCAGGAGGTGGCACAGTTTCATCATATGCACAGGGTGTGAACTTGGTATGCCTGAGTCAGTCACCGATACCACCGATTGACATGTATGTGTATGTGTGTTGGTGAGGGACAGCAGTACAAGGTGGGGCAATGTTGATGCAGTGTGTGCATGTATGCCGTAGCCCTAGGTGTTGTCAATTCGCATGTGTGCATGGATGCACACAGTTCCACCTCATGGCTGCCATATACTGGTGTTTGTGGACAGCCACAGACTGTACCTGCCAGGTCATACAGATCAGTGTCTCTGGCCATGGACACGGTACCTGTGCCTTGCAGGGGTGCTACGGACCATATCCGGTACCAACCCAGACTGGGTACTGTCATCAGAAGCAGGTGTTCATTGACTGGACACAGATCCCTGTCGGGCCTGGCCAGAGCCACGTGCACGTGGTCTCCTGGGGCAGTCTGATGACACACAGACCCAGCATTGCTGGGGCTGCTGCTGGCACTATGGGGGCGGCCGCGGCCCTGTTGTCATCTGCGACAACTGCCAGCTGCTGCTGTTGCTGGCATACGCCCAAGTCGACGCCTCAACCATCCACCATCGCCCTGGCTCATGGACATGTAGTTGTGGAACCGGTCTAATATGTCCCCACAACTTCTGTCTATGACATCGGTGAAATTACGGATGGCAGCCGCAATGTCACGCATACTGTCAGTCATGGCTGTGCGACATGCTGTCAGCTCCCTCAGACCCTGTCTGGTGTACTGTTCCATACGTGACTGTGCCTGCATGACAGCCCGAAACATAGCTGAGGTTGTAAGACCTCTGTGGGCACTTCTGACAGGGCCAGTACGCCCACGGATGCTCCCACGAGAACCCCTGGACATCTGTCTGTGTGGTACCATCTCAGGTCCATGCCCATGGCTGCTGTGTGGGGAGGCATGTGCCACAGATACCACATTACCCTGGTCAATGCCCACTGTATGCTGTCCATCACCTAGGGACATTGGTGACAAAGGGTGTATTGGCAGGATAACTTTGCGCATTGATGGGGTTGACAGCTGTGTACTGTCAATCGGCTGACCAATGATGGACCCTGGCATACCTTCCTGTGCCATTACACAGATGTCATCATTATCAGTACCCATGGCACCTGATTCAGGTTCCCTGCTGCATGACACCAGAGCAGCACCAGAACCTGTGGGAGGGAAACAGGAAACACAGTTTACAATGTCTACACAATATTACCAGTGATGCACACATCCACACATGCACAGGTCCAGACATGCACACATGCACACACATGCACAGGTGCACCGGTGCACATATGCACAGGTGCACATGCACACATGCACACATGCACACATGCGCACATGCACACATGCACACATGCACAGGTGCACACATGCACACATGCACACATGCACAGGTGCACACATGCACACATGTACACATGCACACAGTTGCACACAGTTGTGCACTACTCAGTATGCATGATATCAACACACAGACACAGACACACCTGCATGCATACACAAAGCACTACTAAGTGAGCCTAATATTACTATTACTATCAAGACTATTAAAGGTATTGTTAATACACTCTCACCAGCATGGATAGGCTGCATTGCTGTTACACTGGAGGGACCTGCAGAAGTGAAGAAACTAATGTCAGTGGGCACAACTGTGCCATTGTTACTGAGTATGATACAGGTCAGTAGTACAACAGTCGCCTTTCACAGGTCAGCTGCTGATATTGAGGATATCACACTTGCACATTAAATACTATGATGACAGCTACAAACCAAGGACACACCTCACACATGCATTAACTACCAGTGTACACAACAGTCAACTATACATATGGCATATTACCTGCACGCCCATAGTCTTGCTGCTGCGTGGCTCCAGCCTCCATCATAATGCATGTCTGCTGCTGTTGTTGTTGCTGGCGGACTGGAGCCACTACACTCATGAGTAGTCCCTCCAGTCTGGTGAGTGGGGGATGTGTAGCCACCCCACCACCTGTGGCGACCTGTTGCCTGTGGATATCCGACGCACACTGACGGACATTTCTGATTAAATCACTGCAGTGATGTCGTACCTGCTCATATGTCCTATTATGCGTGCCTATGTCATTTACCCGACGGACCAGGTCTTGCCACAGTGCAGCCCTCTCCTGCTGATTCTGGCTGGTGCGGGAAAAGAGTATTGCATAATCCTGCACCAGGCTCTGGTGTATCTCCTCATCCTCTGCTGTGGAGTAAGCTGGATTTCGTGGGTGAGCCATGTTCCTGAAAAAGAAAATAACCTGATATCAGCAATATATGTCAGCAGAATTTGGCATACATACTACACATGCTACTCGACCGTTATGATACAACATATCTCACATATATAGCATCTGTCCGTCTATTGGTAGATACACATGTAAATGGCCAGGTATCAGTGCTCAGCCAGCAACTGTGCAACAGTACCTGGCACACTCCATACAACATACTACCAAACCCCAGCAGTCAGAACACTGATTCAGGTCCAGAGCACCTCCTCACTCTGGAAGTTTGTATCTAGGTACTGTATGGCCTACATCATCTACTGTGAGCTGACCACAAACTAATTGCCCTGGATATACATATCCCACCTCCACCACCAGCACAAACGACTATAGTGAATAACATTGCAGATGCAAACTTTACACTTTGTAACAGTGACATGGTATCCTTTCAGCCCACTGGGCCAGTGGAAGATACAAACCACAATGCTGACCCCTACACAAATGCTTTCTACGGACATCTCCGAGAATGCATGGATCATGCAATCCCATATATGACCAAGACACTCTCCACAAAGGGCAGCATCCTGTCTGGTGGACCCCAGCCATAGACAGATTGTATTACAAAAGATGGCAGCTACTGCAAGACAGAGCATAATTCCATAAAGGGAAGGCATGTCTGAGCAGCACTAGTAAGGATCTATTTTCCCTCATACAAACATCCATGGGCAACTTTGAGAGGGAAATCAAGAGGGACACTACAGATAACCAGAAGGCCTTCTTCAGTTATGTTAGCAACCTGGTCAGAATCCCTCCTCTATGCTCATAGTTAGTACACAACAACAAATAATTCACTGAATCCACAGATATTGACAACATTGTGGCAGACAGGTTCAGTGCAGGTGTCACCCCTCCCTCTCCCCAAAATAAGACATAGTTATCCCAGCTGACTGTAACCTCCCTGTCATCGCAGATGTCCAGGTGAGAGCCGCCCTCAAG
>NC_056741.1:989511349-989521349 GCF_019279795.1 Protopterus annectens | reverse complement strand
ACAATACCATTTGCAATTAGTTGTAACAGCATGCATTAGTATTCCCATTAACCAAACACCCAGATATTCACACCATTGAACAGTGAGCATAACACATGGGTAATTTGAACAGCAATACACAGTCCAACAACATGCAGGGTTGATTGATGGCAACAGGCCATCAGGTTTGGATGTATGAACAGGGCAGATGCATCAACGGACAAGCAAAAATTTATGACCCATCAGGACAAATGTCCAGGGGTGTTAATTGTGATTGCACATACCAATTTCAATTGGAATGGATTATATGTGGTTATAGGGTGGGGTGAAGAAAATATTATTAACACCTTCAAATACCAATACATTTGCTGTACATTTCTAATAGCTACAGATATATACACACTACTGTTCTAACTACAGTTTCCTATATGATAACTACTTCACTTTGGTGATAGGACTGTTACTGCTACATCAATATACATTTTATTGTTATTCATACACGTTCATATCTGGCTTTGTTCAGCTACATCATCCTGCTACATTTGCTTTATATAGCTATAGACAACTGTGGATGTTTGATATTTCAGACAATCATACTATCTGCATATTGCAGACTGAGAGCAACATATCCAGATTTTGGGATACACATTCCAGCTACAGCAACACTTTGGACACATTTCGCAGTTTGGTTCTACTTGTCACATTCATTTCATTCTGTACTGACTGCAGTATACTTTATTCAGGGGTTATTACTACTTTATTGGTGGATTCATAACTCTTTCTCACACTCTCTCACTTGTTTTTATTTTACTATTCAGGATGGTACTTACTTCTAGGCTTTATTGACATGATTTACCTGTAGTTATTACAATCCTTTCCAGCAGTCTCACTTCTGTCATGCTTCAGTATTTCAACAGGGATATATTTCACACATGTGATTTGCTCATCTTCTGCAGCTGTACTTTTCAGCCTGCTGCAGGTTGTTTACTATTATATTACAGGTGGGAGATCTTTATTTCAGACTTTATTTCAGACATTTTCATTTTTAAGTTTGGATTACAGACTGCAACACACTTTTCTAATCACGCAATACTTGCAAACACTTTTACACTGTTACTTGCACATTTTATTACTTAGTGACTACACTGCACTCTTTTGCTAACTGTCATACTTTGATATTTCTTTACAGTTACTGGGAGTGGATTACTGACCTGCCTGGTGGTGCAACCGCACCAGCCTATCGCCATAGGCTCTGCGGTTCACAGAACGGACACCTGCAGCTCTAATATAAATGAAGTAATATTGGAATACACATTTCCATAATATCAGCTAATTTAATTTCTTACATACATAATTAAATGTAACTTACTCAGTAGTGGGGCGTTGGGCATTTGCCGGGCCTCCTGGATCCAAAGGTTCAATTGGTCCTGCTTGCGTCTCTTCAGGTTCGCATGGTGGTGACAGACCTGCTCACCAATCCTTGGAATCCCTGTGGCACTGGTGAGATCATGAGCCAACCGGTCCCACACCTCAGCCCTATATGCTCCCCACAGGACCTGGCCCTGTATGAGTTGGGCCTCATGATTGTGGACTAGGAGCCAGACCATGTATCTGGACTCCTCAATGCCCCACCTCTGTGCTCGAAAGCAACTACCCTCACCTACACCTGACATTCTGGCTGCAAGGAAACGTGAACAAAAAAAAAACAGAAACAGATTAGCATCCACGGGAACCTTGCTCCAGTAATCAAAAAAATTGCGTCCACACGAAACCAGTAACCTTAACGCAATTTAATGTGAATATACAAGCGTTTTCACCACAACATATGTCGTAGCTTCATCAGAGATAAAATACAAAAAGCAATAACAGTTTAAATAGTTTAAATCAGGTGCAGGAAGTGATGTAAGGTTACAACAGCATTTTAAAACTGTCGCGTGAGGTTTACACAACAATACCTCGCATTACTCATTTTAATTACATATACTCTATTCTGATAGAGTCATATTAAATCATATAAGTTACTAAAAAGATATATATAAAAAAAGATATATATAAAAAATCATATGTCTTACTAAAAAGACATTTCTGAAAGACATCGTAAATTAAAAGAAAACACACCCTCAATATTACCTACTAACATATATCTAAAAACATAATAACCTACCCAAAAATCATAATATGTTGAAAATTTGTGAATATTAAAATTATATGTCTATAACTAGTTAAGACACAAACCTAGTCATAGCATCATATTAATACTAAGTCTAACATATAACACAAGTACAAGGACCAAGTTGTGTGGACGCAATTTTTTTCGACTACTGGAGCAAGGTTCCCATGGATGCTAATCTGATTCTGGCTGCAAGTCAGTTCTACAATCATTTATGCTGTGTATTCCCGCCTATGGGGCCTATATATGCCGTTTTTCCCGCACTTATATGTGATTGGCCATTTTGGAATTGTATCCACTTCACAAAACCTGCTTTGTCATGCTCCACTTTCTATTCATTCCTATATATTTGCTATTACTGCATTTCTGAGTACAGCTGTCATGGCTTAGTGGTTCAGTACCTTGATTATGGTGCATGGTATCCTGGGATCGAACCTGGCCACTGCTTTTTATATTTTATGACTGTCTAGACAGGCTATGGGGTGTGTCTGTGTAAAGGCAGTTTTGTTACAGCTTGCTCAACGTTGCCCGTCGGTTAGCTTGTTTGCACAGTGCGCAGCTCCGCACAAACGGGTTACGCTGGTTCACGCCTCATTTGGCTGTCAGCACGCATATTACGCTCAGCTCAGCTAGGGTCACACAGTTTCAGCATGTGAAACCACTGCTCAGCTACAGGCACTCATTTTGCGCCTGTTAAACCACTGCTCAGCTACGGGCACTCATTTTACACCTGTTAAACCACTGCTCACCTACGGGCACTCATTTTATACCTGTTAAACCACTGCTCACCTACGGGCAGATGCACTCAACTTGTTAAACTGTAGCTCAGCTATAGGCACATCTGACATTTTGTTTATTTATTTTGTTATCTCACATTTCTTCAAAATATATGTCCCATTTCATTACATTTTACATAAAATATAATTTTATATGTGTACATATATGTCAGGGACTTATTTCGTGTTTATTTCACTAAATATAATAATTGATGTTGGGGGGGCTCGAACCATGACTGCCTGCACTTCAGCCGACGTCTCTACCGCTACGCTGTTGCTTCTTGGCTTACTTTGCATATTTAGTTCTTATACGCTTTTCCACTGAGTGCTAACTGTGGCTGTACTACGGGCACGCCCGCGCAAATGAGCGCACTCACGGGCAAACATCTTTACAATTTAGAAAAAATTATAAGATGTTCATTTGTACATTTTATGTTCGTAGTCTGTGGGGGCATGTGTTGTGTTGTATTTATTCACATTTCCATGGACTCTGTCATGGGTGTTTACTTTGGGCCCTTTTACTGTTCTAGGGGCGTGTCCCCTTGCAGGGCTCAGCCTACGGACACACCCCCTACTGTCTTCCACGGACCGTGTTAGCCTTAGGTGTGATTCAGCATGCTCTCATGAATATGCAGAGCATGCTGACATCAATTGCTGACAACCTCCGTGTAAGAGTTATAACTCTTACACGGAGGCTTCGTGAATCCTGGTCAAACTGTTGTACAAAGAAGCTATGTATTTTTTAAAATTTGGTATCTTAGTGTATGCCTTCTGTGGAAGGTTGGGCACCGGGCTTTCAACTCGACACTGTAAAACTCCACTGCCAATCATGAGCGGACAGATGATCCGCTGTGGCGACCCCTAACTGGGAAAAGCCGAAAGAAGAAGAAGTCTCAGAAGGGATAAATAATGAATGTAATTGGATGTACTTAATCAATTAGAACAGCAATTATATGTGATTTTTTTAATATAGGGGACTACTTAAGACTGTGGTTTTTAAACTTGATTTGTACTCCTTGAAGGAATTTGTGAGAGGCGCTAGACAGGTTAATAAATCAATTTGGTTTTATGATTCTGTAGCAATGGTTACCTTTTTTCAATGCTCTTTTTGTGGTTCTGCTATATGAAGCATAATGTTTGCTAATTTTAACTTGTTAATACAATTTGATTACTTTTATATACATGTAAATGTGCCTATGTCACAAGTGATAATTCAATAAAGGGATTAAAAAACAACAAAAAAAACAGAGCCATTCAGCTTTAAACACCACCACAAATTGTTTCCTTTACATACTCAACTAGAATCATCTTTGGCTACTTCCTTCCATGGCCACATGCAGTATACATATGGCCCACCTGTCTCAGATTAAACTCATCCACTTCACTATCCTATCACACACTCTCTTATAGGCAATTCATTTTCCTTGTCTTTCCTTGCCTTTCATTTGCGAGCTTTCTTAGTGTCCTATAAAGTAAAAAAAAAAATGAAAACCAAAGAGTATAAAGGACACACGCACAAACCATTCATAAAAACTGCAAAAAAGAGCCAACCAAGCTATGTCTTCACCATGTAAGTCATTAAACCTGCAGTGGAGGCCCATGAGTTATATGCACATAACCCAAGTACATAACAGCGATTCAACATAATAGCTTCTGAATGCTCATGACTTTTTATAGGTACATTGAAGCCAAAAAGCCAAACCCTACTAGCTAGAGTTATGTTTGTTTCATTGTTCTAACTATCAGTACAGTTTAAGTGGATTTGTTTGTTTATATGTTTGAAACAAAAAACTCAAAATCAAGCCTGATATCCATAAACAACAGGGTGACTGCAAATCATCTGAAAGGAAATTCAACTGAGTGACAAAATGGCCAAACAGAAAACTATTTAGTAAAAACTGGAAGAAATACCCAGCCAAGCTGTAGTCTTCCTTGTGTAATACCTTAAACATCCTGTAGTGAAGACTCATGGGATATATGCAAATGGATCTTTAAAGCCATACAGTGCTTTAGCTACATGGCTTTTGAATGCCAAGACTTTTTAGTTTTTTTCTTTGTAAGCCTTTTGGGTACATTCATGCCAATAAAGACAAATCCCACCAGCTGAAGGCATGCCATGTTTCAGTCTTTTTCTGACCTAGTCAATACAGAATAAATGGCAACTACCACAGGAACTCGTCATCTTGAACTAGACTGATAAGGAGTTTATTAGTTGTTTTGCCCACCATAGTGATTTGGATTTCTTGGTGTCCTGCTTTTTGCCATGTTGCTCATTTTGTGTACTGCAGCTCAATGAGTAAATAAAATACCAAGTTTATGTTCAGTCTTCCATAGCTCAGTCATCATAATAATGGCATATATTTACATTTATAGCATTAATATTTGTTATCTTTGACACATCTCATAAATGACATCTGATAACTTTCTGGAAATGTTGCAGTTTATTTTCACTGATAATTTTATGGAAATATTGCAGTTTGTCAGTTTGATAAGACCATTCTGACTTTAACTCACTCACTAACTTTGGACTGTGTTCAGCAGTTGCATTCTACAAAAGATACTTGCAATTTATCAGTCACTGTATTGAGCAACTTCTGTAAGCTTGGAAACTTGGGGTGTCATTTTGTTCTTCTTACATCGAGACCAGTTTTCAAACTAATGTAGATGCATTCATTAGACTACACTTGAATGCAGAGGAAACAGAAAGATTGCAATTTTCAGGGGAAAAATGCGAAAATCAGCATGTTGCACCTCAGAAACTTTAGCTGTTACTGCTTTCGTATGTGTACAAGCAGAAGGTAGTGTACCCATATGCTAATCCTTTACAGTCACAGTTTAACATAAGTCAAGGGTACCTTTATGTTTGTAGAAGTCAAGATTTCTTATACCATTGTCTTCTTAGTGACCAACCATGTCTGCATACTGCAGTTAATCCACAATGTAAACAATGCCTCCAGTGAATGCCACTTAATCATAAGTAATGAGTCAGTCTTCCTAGAAACTGGGCAAATGTGGGTGAAGCTAAAAGTGCAATATATAAACAGTGCAACCTCCTGCCTTTGCTTGAAAATGTTAGCTATCTGCACAACTCTTGGAGAATGTTGAGACAAGGCAATATAGCTTTACAAGTTATTTCAGTGAAATAAACAATGGGATCACTGCCAAAAGTGAAACACTCAGAAGGAAAACTACCCCAAAATGTTGAATTTTCTTATTTAAGGACACCATGCTCACCATGGTACTGGAATGAATCTCCTTAGTGTGTCACAATGAGAGTAATTTACATGTATGTAAGGCTTTCTTTACAAGGGTGTGACACCATTATGTCTACAACCATAGTCTTGAACCTTGCATAAGATATTATCTGTAGCAAAACAGCACATAGTGCCAATCCATGAAAGGCTTAGATGTATACGTATTATTATTTCTTTGAAAGAGGCATAGCGATGGTTGCTGCTTTCAGAGAAGATTATGGAAATGAGAAGTTACTGAGCTATGTCCTGCAGTCTGGGATACACTATCTGATTCCTTCCATCTCAGCCTGTATTTGCCAGCTGCACCAGTCTGAGAAAGTCACTTAAACAGACAGTGGTAATTTGGAAATAGAGCTGGGCTCCTCAATGGTTTCCAAGATTGCCTGCTTTGTAATATCACAATTAAGAGCATCAATCTCAACAGAACGTAAACAGAGCACATTGGAGAGACAAGTGTATTGCCAATTACCAGTCCCAAAACTAAAACAAATGTTCCTATAATATTAAGTAAACTGACACCATAATCTTCTTCAAAATTAAATCTTGATGAGTATATAGGTATCACACATTTACTCCACAACAGTCCTGCTCTGCCTTTCTTGTGAAAAAGGTACAGCTTTAGGAGGTATTGGCAAGGTAAAAATGGTCTTGTGATTCATGTATATTACATTTCCTATGAACCTCAACTACCTATATATGTCCGGCACCAAATTAGATGAGATGGTAGGTGCAAATTTCAACATGTTATATGAGTTGGGCCACATGGAAATTAAGCTATAACAATTGCTGATAGTAATGCATAGTCTGGCAGTTAGCAGACAGGATTAATAATCTTAATTTTTATTGAATGGCTTTCTTCTTTCAAGGGTATAAGATCAAATACCCTCATCTTCCATTTGCCTACTGCATGACTCCAAGCAAGTGGTATAACCATATGGCACTCTGGAGCAACTAGAAAATTGAGTAAAGTTCCTCAGTGATCTCCAGAACTGCATGACTAGGCGCTACATATGAACCTATCAGGAACATGAAGGAAGTTTACCCAGTAAAAATATAAGAGGAATCATGCAAGATGCTGAGGTCAGCATTCATATACATGGTTCTTAATTGTGTAGGGCTGATATATGCTAAAACTGACATACCAAAACCATGTTCAATTCATAAAAGTGCTTTAAGCCCATAAGATTGTGGCATATACTATAGTGCACCTGCATAAGTCCAGGTATGCAGCAGGTATGTTAGTGAGGAACAGCAGCATGGGCCATGGTTCACAAACATATGAGCAGCAAAACTATACTGTGGATATTCTGCTATACTTTATGGGTGTACATTTGCAGACTTAAGTGCAATGATAGCATGACTGCTCCTCTTAAACAACACTCTGTGTTATCGTGGTGCTGACTCAGTAGGCATGCCATGGCTGAAATAGTACACTATCCCATTCAGATTAGTGTCTTAAAACTGCATGAAATGCATACGTATACATACACATATATATGTATATATAGAGAGATATGTATATCCCAACTATATCTCCATGTAACATGGACATCTATTTGGAGGGGTATGTTAGTTAAGAGATTGCTAAGGCTTAGTGGAGGGGTTTGTTAGTTAGGGGATATATGCACTAATACAAGGTACAAGGTGCTAACCACTTTGTTTGCTCCACACTCCCACAGACGTCATGCAGTAATGACCATCAGCATCCACTACCAGATAGGGTATCTGTATTAAAATAACATGCTAATTTCCCCTTAGTCATAGTCCTATTAATGCAGCTATAAACTGCAGGCAAAGGTGCAAGCATTTATTGTCAAATCTATCTGAGATTTAAATCCAAATGTGCATGATCGTGCAACATTTCCTACAGTTGTCAACACAAAATCCAAAGGAAAATATTCTTAAAAGATCTGTTAGTCAGTACATATCAGGATAGCTTTGAAAACAGCTGCTTTTGTTACTATGTGCTGAAGTCTGCCCATCTAATAGGGAGAATTCTGCATTATTGACTCCATTCCAACTGATATACAGCTATAAGTGTTGGCATCTATCTGTGTAATATCACCAGTGGCTGCACAGTCCACTCCCATTGTATATCTGCTTATATCTGTGGCTATACCTCACTAAACCAAATTTAGTGAATGTAGTAGTTTGTGACATTTTCAGATCAACATAAGCAACAGCTGGACCAGGACATTGGATATTTCTTGAAATTAATGCTGAGGCAAAAATAAATTAAGTATTAATTGAAAAGGAAAACATTTCATGTGGGTAGTAGAAGTAATGACCTGAAGTACCCATAGATCACTTACTAGAACTACCCAAAGACCTGTTAAGATCCTGAGAAAATATTTTGTCAGTGTTACCAACTCATTAGCAACCACTACTTGAAATCATACAAAGTTATACATTTTCTTGTTCAAACTTTTATATAATACAGAAATGAGTGAACTATTGCAGAGAACTCCTTACTTGACCAGGTAGATGGCATACAAGGAGGAGACTGCAGTTGCTTCCCATTCCTAAGATGCACTCAAGATGCTTCCATAATCACTTCTATAGTAAACAAGAAATATCTTACCCAAGACAATGCAATGGAGAAACCTGAAACAGAGATCAAAAATGGAATCCATCTAGGCTTCCATTATTAATGAACTAAAAGCAGGATTTATTGTGATTTTATATGTCACCAAAGAAGTGACTGAAAGTCTTACCACTGCACGTTGGATGATAGTGAGCTCTCGGAGTGTCCTTTTAAGCTAAGAAAAAGACATTTCCCTGTGAGAATTTGCCCCAGTATGACTATGTCTATTCCTAAAATGTTTCCATTGCACCCCTTTAAAACAGCTCACTGGTGACGGAAACAAGTTAAGCTAACCTCTTGCTGTAGAATTCTTACAATCCAACATTTGCAAACTGCTGATGTGGGCAGCTAGGTGGAGAAAATAGATGAAAAGCCACTAATAGGATAGTGTCATAGATTCTACTCACAGAGGCTGGTATAAAATGAAAGTACCAAAGAGTGAAACTACTTACTTAATAGAAAAATAAACTGTACATTTCCAATAAACTGCAAAAATGTACTCAGAAGTCAAAAATATTACAAGTGGAAAGACAACAGGAGGTATGTTTACAGAGTTATTAGGATGTCATAGGGCATGGTATAGCTTTTATCAGTGGAGAAATTCTAATCCCTGTAGTTTTATCTCAGTTGAAAGTGGACGTGGAACGCACTGGAGAATGGAAGTTGAATGCACATAAAAGATCAGTTTTGTATATGTTAGTACATATATATATATATATATATATATATATATATATATATATATATATATATATTTGTGTGTGTGTGTGTGTGTGTTTGTGTATCTGTGTCTGCATGTGTTTATGCATGACAGACAGAGAAAGAGAGATAGACCATTTAGATGTGTTGAGAAGGGGAGAGAGAGAGAGAGAGATTGAGAGAGAGATGCTGAAATAGTTGTATGTTATATCCTACAGAATGTTATAAATGGAAACAAAAAGCAGAAAACAGATTGTGGTGAGCTAACAGACTATTTTGACTTTCCTTTTTATTTAACACAACTGTGGTGTGAGAATAAGGCTACCTATATAGTCTCATAAGTGCCCAAGTGCTACTGGCATAGGTTAACAGGCAGGCATATACAGAGTATTGGAGAGAATCACAGAAAGTGGATGCAGGAACAGCTGTATACTTCCCATGTGAATGAACGCATCTCTCACTGAGGACACTGCATGAACTCTGATAACTACTCTTTGGCTGCAACCAATGAGGCAGGCAATGAACGTCTGATCAAATA
>NC_056741.1:989490523-989510849 GCF_019279795.1 Protopterus annectens | reverse complement strand
CTGCATGATTGACTAGATACATAGCGGGGGTCCTAAAGGCCTATAATAAACATCCAGCAGTGAAGTTTATGAAATCTAACCTGCAGTTAGGCTTGCCACCCCTTCGTTTTTTTTCCGGACTATCAGGAAATCAAACTGATTCTCCGGTAGTCCGGAAAACACTGTACAAACTCCGGTATTCTGTTTCAAAAAGGAAACAGACTATCGGAGTTTGTAAATCAGCTGATTTACTATGCTTTTCTTACAGAAAAGCACAGCAAATCAGCCAAAAGCAGGCGGCGGAGCAAAAAGAGGCGTTCCGTTGATCGGCTGATTTACTATGCTTTTCTTACAGAAAAGCATAGCAAATCAACCAAAAGCAGCGACGAACGAAAAAAGAGGGCGTTCCCGTTGAGTGATGTTGTCGTGACATCACAAAATGGGCGGTATGTTGGCGGGAGAGGGGGTGGGGCGGGCGGGGTTACTGGTGACGCGAGGGGCGTGGCGTGGCTCCGGTTTTAGCCGTGAACGAAGGTGGCAACCCTACCTGCAGTATGCACACAAGCTTGTCTGAAAATTCTGACTCTATGTGAATATGTGACTTACACTACACTAAAAGGTAAACAAAACAGTCTAGCAACCAACTGATTTTAGAAACAAAATAAATGCCCCTTTATAAGAATTGCATTACTGCTGTGCTTTCTAGAGTAGCAGCAGCAGTCTGGTCGTAAAATGTCTGAAAGGCTACTTTTCTGAATGGATAAAATGCACAGATTAGACCAATGAATGGCTCACATGGAAAGCTGTTGTCAGTAGAGCTGCAATTTGAGATGGAATGTGGCTAACACCTTTGAAGTTTCCTGCAGGCAGTCTTCCCCCAACCCCCTCAGCCAAAAGTGAGCATGCTCAGCAATGCAAACCTGAAATGTAAACAAAAACTGAATCAAAACAAAAAATCCCTGGGATTGTCCCTTTAAGCTTTTTTGTAGTTGTATTTTTTTAAAACGTTCGGTTTGTAATATGTTATGAACACACGTGTTACACTCATTTATCAAAGGTATTGAACTTATTTTTCCCTTATATTTTCCTGTTTTTAACATTCTTTAAACTGAGTGAGGCTATACAATTTGCCTTTGGTTTACAATGCAATTTTTATAATACCTGTAATTTCATGATTCATCCACTAGATGGAGGATCAAGTTCATTTAAAGCAAATATTCAAGTTGGTAATTTTAACCATTACGTCCTACTAAATGTGTTTCTAATAGTATTTTAACTATAATTTATTCTTTGTAGTCAAGTGTTTTAAGGATTTTTATTTAAAACATATTTTTATTTCTACATATTTATTCATCAAACATTGTAAAATTAAATGTGTTTTAATTGTAGCAACACAGAGAGATGCAACAAGAAAAGTTTTTGGTTTTAAACTAAATTAACCTTTCAATTAATTCATTAACCTAATCAATGTAATTAAGTGAATGGTATAAAAGCGCTAGTAGTTTGAACAGCCCACATCTGAGGAAGTGATTTTTAAAACAAAAACGTATGGTGGAGCATTAGTGTGCTGTGTTTCTGTGGAATAAAGTGAACTGAAGTGTGCTGAGCCATCTGTGGGTTTCTTTTACAATTTTCTAAGCTTGCCCTGCTCATGGCTTTATTGTTTTGCCTGAAAAGCTGCTTCATTTTGTGGAAAAAAAAAAAAAAATATATATATATATATATATATATATATATATATATGTATATTACATCTGTACATATATATACATTTCCTATGCTGGATGCTGCTTACACCCATGCAAGTGCACTCGCATATGCTTACTGTGTGTTACATATGTTTACTGCCACTTATTTGTGCTTACTTGTGCCTTATTCATTATGACAGTATCACTTTGATTGAAGGGATCTGGTTAATAGCCCCATGCGATACTCACGTTCACTTTTACATGTTATAATGTTGGTTTGACAGCAGGAAAGCATTCATTCCACAAGCGAAAATGATATGTACTATAGTTGAACTTGAACCGTGAATGCCTGTTCATTAGGCGGATGCTCTAACCACTACACTATTGGTGTTTTGCTTCATTTATATGCATACCCATGGTTCATAGTTACCTGAAAACACGCCTCAGCACTTCACTAACACAGCAGGCATCCATTCTCCTGTTCGGAAAACCGCACTACTACACATGCGCTATTCCCTATGCTCTGGACTCATGCCACATGTTGACTCACTCCAAATATATTCAGACCTCCCAAGCCTATAGTCCTGGCACATACATTTGTATGATTGTCAGGGTGTTCATATGGTCATCTGGGTTTAGGCTTGTCTTATTGGAGACTGGAATTGCCCTGTACCCTTTTGAAAGTCAGATTTAGCATGTGGACAAGGTTACTCTCACTGTTAGCATCCTACCTGTTGTTAGAGATGCAGGGATTTTGCCCATCTCTGGCCAGCTTGATATATCAGCACTAGATAATACAGATGTTGTGCCGCATTCATTATGAATGCTTTATTGTGCCCATGGTCGTTATATATATATATGTGTGTGTGTGTGTGTGTGTGTGTGTGTGTATATACGCATGCGTATACATTTATAGGATTAATTACTTTGATCATACTGTTGAATGACTATGTTTGTGATAACATCAGATTTAGGTATGACTGCGTGGTTTAATGGTAAATCATATTTATTGTGATGTGTAGGTCCTGGCATTAGGCCTGGCTGAGGCAGTTTATTGTCTTGCTGGGCAGAACAATGGCCATTGGACAAAGGGTGAGTACAACACTTTTCAGCAGCGGTTTTCTGTTTAACCGCCGTTTCACATCATGCGAACACCTTCTGCATTCTTACTGTGATATGTCACCCCAGTTCACATTTCAATGGTATTATATTGTTATACAGTATAAAATTAGCAATATATGTTTGTATATGGATTACGCGTCATAAATGGTGTGTGCTGCAGTCGAACCGGCAACGTCTGTTCGATAGGCGGATGCTTTAACCAATACAATATTGCTGTGCTGCTTCATTTGCATGTATACCCATGGTTCATAGTTACCAAAACAAACACAGCAAAACATCACTAACACGGCAGTCATCCATTCTCTTGTCAGAAATAAACCACACCAATACACCTGAGCCAGTCCCTACTGCTCTAGACACTTCCCATATGTTGGCTCAGACGTCCCAAGCTTATAGTCCTGGGACATATGTTCATATAATGGTCAGGGCGTTCAATTAGTCTTCTGGTTTTTGGCTCCTCTGAATGGTGGCTGGGACTGCCCTGTACCTGTTAGAAAGTCAGACTTAGCACATGGACAAAGTTAGTTCCACTGTTAGCATCCTACCTGTGGTTGGTGATGCAGGAGGTTTGCTCACCTCTGGGCAGCTTGATATGACAGCACTAAATATTACGGGGGATTCTGCTGCTGTTCCCTTCACATTCATTATGACTGCTTTATTATGACCATGTTCATTTTTCATGGATATATATATATATATATATATATATATATATATATATATATATATTTATCTATATATATATATATATATATATATATATATATATATATATATATATATATATATATATATATATCTATAAACACACATGCATATATGCATATACACCTACAAGCTTATTTACATTTCCCATACTGTTGAATGACCGCTACTTACCATTGTGCATACCCGCATACATCTACTTTAAAGCACCTAAATCACCCTATATCCGACTGCCATTATTGTGGGCCTCATATAAAATTAGCCCTTGCATGGCTTGGACCAGGGAATAGGAACACCATAGTCACTGGTTTTACCACTAAACCATCTGTGATACATTCTGTATGGATGGTAATTGGGATATATGACTTTACTACAGCCATTCCACAGTACTGGCAACAAATGTGACA
This sequence comes from Protopterus annectens, assembly GCF_019279795.1. Lineage (NCBI taxonomy): Eukaryota > Metazoa > Chordata > Ceratodontiformes > Protopteridae > Protopterus > Protopterus annectens. The sequence goes on along the minus strand of NC_056741.1, from coordinate 989,506,948 downwards.
GTCGGGTGGTGTACATATGTATAGTACATGTTACTATTCATGTTTCTGAGAGGCATATGTATACATTTGCAAGTATACATATTTATGAATTGGACACATACATGACAACTACTTATATGCATGTATGTGTGATATGTAGCTATGCAAATATAAGTATGTACATTTATAGATATATGACTACATATCTGGAGTTATACATGTCCATGTATATGAACAACCGCATACCGGAGGTACCTGTACCATTTGTATACATTGGTTGTGTGCCTCATTATGATGAAGAACCTGGACGGGGTGCACAATTTCTGGACACGTACTATTTGGAAGATGGCTATGGGGAAGCTTCATGGGAACATGTGAAAGTTATATAATCCTGATAATGCACATAGGGAGACATGCATCATGGTCAGGTGTATAATCCCAGGTCATAGGTTATGCAGGAGTGACTGGAGGCTGAGCAGGGTTGTGGACAACTACTGCTCATACAACTTGTGTCCAGATGTCTATGGGGCTGGGCATTGTGTCGTGCCAACAAGTCTAATCTTTAGAACAGACAATTATCCCATGACTGAGGGCCAAAAATTTGGAGACCGATGACCACCATTCTTTTGGCTTTACGAAAATGAGGGAGGGTTATACATGCAAGGGATACATTGTTTGCAATGCTGACACTGCCTAGAGTAAGACTGCTTACTAGATATGAGTAGGGGTCACTATGTGCAGATATGGCTGCGCCAAGCTAGCAGTCAGAGCTTGGGTGGTTTTGGTGGTCGTTCAGGAAGGGGGGTGCTGTGGAGAGGATGATGGGTATTCAATTATGTATCCAGGTGTGTTGGGGTTAGATGGCTCAGTTCAGGCCTGATCGTTATGTGGGTGTGAGCCGGTAACGTTTCTGTACATGTGTATCACACATTTTAATGTTCATATGTTTGTGGGATTGTGTTCTACAGTATGGCCTATCAGGTTGTATTGCAGATGTGAATGTTTTTCTTTGGTTTTCTTTCTGATTCACTCACTGCTCCCTCATACACCTCCAGTTCACCTATTGTGCATCCGACTCAGTCTCCCCTTGGCGAATTTTTACATTACCCGTCACCCCCCACCCCCATATTCCACACAATCACCATCTATCCCTTCTCTGGTTGATGGCCCATGGCACAGACAACAGACCACATTGCGTAGACTACATATCTCTGGTACCAGTATGGTTGTGAGGACGACTCTAGCATTTTTGATCTTCCACATACTGTACTTTACGCACATAGGTACACGCAAATACTTATCTTTCATGACATGGTAGGTAGACCCGGGTAATACCCGTTCATCTTTGGGCTGTCCAGACAAGGATGACATAGACCGTGAATGGGCAGATATTGGGTGAATGCTCTGTCCATTGGTAGGGTTGCCACCTTTTCAAATGACCAAAGTGGGACATTTTCGGAACACACATCAGATTTTACAGGCAAACACATACACACAGTCAGTACAAAGGATAGTACTTTAGTTTTATGCCTAAATGAAAGCTTATTGTTGTAGCAGTTTAGTTGCTTATTCTGTTTCTTGTAACATTGAGGTATTTTACATACAGAAATAACTATTTTATGGAACTATTACATAAAATGTGGGACATAATTATGTCCTACAATCGCAGGACATTTGGCATTTTTAATATTTTTGGTAAAGACACAACTGCCCAGAGAGGGACTGTCCCTCACAAAGTGGGACAGGTGTTAACCCTAACCATTGGGCTAGGCTTAGCAAAGGGCAACAGCACTCTAACACTATGTGTTTAGCTTCCACTTGGTATAACAATCAACACTACAATGGAATACAGGCACAGGGTTTTAAATGTCATTTGTTCGAGGGATGGGGACTCAATGTTCAGCTACGTGCCTTTGTGTTTACTTTTTATTTTGGTGTTCACAAAACTGTCTTGTATGCTTTGCATACGTTTCAGTATCCATGGACACTAACAGGAGTGATTATTATTAGAGACAGGCTGTACTAGTCAACATTTTAGGCTGCGCATCTGTGGCCGACATGTTCATGCCTCTTTGCAGCACTTCGACATGCCCCCTGCACTTGCACACGTTTCCTATGGCCGTGGACGTTGCAGCAGCGCACCCTCATTAATATGCATGTGGTGCTGCTGCACCATCTCTATGCCTCACGGTCGGCACAAGGCTAACGTCGTCCTTGCGCCGACCTTCATGAATCCCAGGGATTATTATTATTATCTGTATGATAGTATATGACCATAAATCACCAACAGGTGCAGCATTAATGTCAATTTTTAATTGAACTGCGGACATTTTCCATTTCACATGCAAGACCTCTACACTGGTCTGTAACAAATTTTGTTGTCCTCTGCACATGGGTCACTAACTCTAATATATGGATGTTGGCAGGTCCAAGCTGGTAGAAGCTAACTATATAAGTTTTTGATAAATAAGAACAAATGCCAATAACTATGTCATAACATTGATTACTTAATCTGTTTTGTGCTAAATGGTGGGCGCCTAATATATCATTTTAATGGGCGTGCTCATAAGAAAGTACAACAATATAGCAATGAATGCATGAACATCAACTACCCAAAACCCCCAAAAAGTATCATAACATAAGTCTAATCACACTTTGTGACCACCTTGCAGCATGACACACATAAAAAACTGATGAATAAGCCATTCTTGCCTTTAACCCCCATATTGTGAATGAAATAACTAAAAGCATGCAAAAGTGTTTCCATTAATTCATAGAATAAACAGCATCCCTTTGGGGAAGTAAGCACTGACTGAAATACTCAGTCGTTAACACCTTGCCAGACTCCAACATCTGCCTGAGGTTATTCCTCATACAACTGTGCATCAACCATTGACATCACAGCAATAAGTATATCTGCTGTACCATGAATAGCACACTTGAAGGGATTATATCACTACCATTTTGAATGATTACGGCTCCCTAACATGGATTCTGAGACCTCAAAATTTGCGACCCTCTTAATGTGCCATATCACCATTCTTTGGGTCATTTCACACTTGTCTGCCACAACTGTCTGACAGATATAACTTACCAGATTCAGATCCTTGCTTAGAAGACTCCACACACACATTAATGTATTAACCACTTCTGCCACAAGACAGTTTAATGTGAAAGTGCAAGAAAGGGAAAACTTGAAGGTGTGAACCAAGCAATGCTTTTTGGATGTCATGTATCTATGAAAACATCTTATGAGGGCTCAAAAAGGTTTAGCCATGTGACTATTCTCACAACTGTGAATTAATCCTATTACTGTTTGTTGGCTAAGACATTCTCATCCATCAATAATGCGCGCGTGCACACACACACGTGTGTGTGTGTGTGTGTGTGTGTGTGTGTGTGTGTGTGTGTGTGTGTGTGTGTGTGTGTGTGTGTGTCTGTGTGTGTGTGTGTGTGTGTGTTTATGTGTGTGTGTATGTCAGCGTGTGTGTGTCCACAGTCTTGAAAATAGTTCATTAATCAAGCACTCAGGAGGAGTATTTCCCAAAGTGTGAGATGGACTATATTTGAAGGGCAGACATCATCATTGTGGTACAAAGCAGTAGTTTGGGCTAAATCTATACATCAGAATTGTGGTTGAAGTCATTCCTACCTATCCCTAGAGTTAAACCAAGTCATACTACTCATTCTCTGCTAGAGTCGATCACCTACTTATCTAATTACACAAGCCAGAGGGCACTGTCTAAAACATTAAACATCACAGGAGAAGTCTGAGTGTAAGTATGAGGCAGAGCATATTTTAAGGCATGACATCATCATTTTCTTGCAAGGTATATGAGGGGCTTAAAATTAAGTGAAACAGTAGAGTTTTTTCTCTTTTCATGTCACTATCTTGCAGGAGTGGAGGTGCACACCACTGCTACATGTGGTGCATAATCTAGTCATTTCTGTGACTGTAATACAAACAAAATACTTAGCAAATGGCAGATTCAAACACATGCTCACCCAAGACGACAACTAGAGGGCATTCCACCAATCTACAGCACCACAGGAGAAGACTTACTACAAGGGTCAGATAAAGCACATTTCAATGAAATGCTTCATCCATGTTTAGCAAAATGTGTGTGGGTTAAAAGTGGTGGGAGACCCTTTTTCTGCTGCAAATCTACACATCATATATTTGGGTGATGTAATTTCCTACCTAGATCTAGATTCACACACTCACTGACACAAGTAAGTGCTGCATTCAAACCACCTACCTATCTGAATACTAAAGCTAGAGGACATTGTATGAACTGCAAGTTCTACAGACGAAGTCTTACTGCAAGTGTGATATGGAGCACATTATAAAGGACGACACCATCATTGCTTTGCAAAGGAGATGTATGTGCTAAAAGGGACTGAAAGTGGGGGGAGGTAAATCTTAAAGGAGAACAAAAGTAGTGGAAGAACTATCTGAGTGAAAAGCTACCTATCAAATCTGTGATATAAAGCCATTTCTACCAAGGTCAACATTCAAAAACACACTCTTACGCTTATTTAATCACTGTTGGATTGGAACCACTTACCTATCCAGTTACAGAAATTAAAGTACAGTGAATCAACTGCAAGTGCCACAAGACAAGTGTAATTACAGGTGTGAGATAGTACACATTTGAAAGGATGGCATCATCAGTGTGTTGCTGAACACATCCTTGGGTTAAATGGAGATCAAACTGATGGAGAACCCTCTCCCAGTTTAAATGTTTCTCCTGATTAGAACTGTACAAATTGCATCTGTAGGTAAAGCCATTTTTATCTAACACTACAAGCACACACACGCACACACACACACACACACACACACACACACACACACACACACACACACACACACACACACACACACACACACACACACACACACACGTTAGTCACTGCTAGATTCAAAGCACCTACCTATAAAGTTAAACTAGCTAGAGTACATTGTATCAAATACAAGCACCACAGCAGACATCTGATAACAAGTATGATTTAATAGGTTCATAGGTTCATACTAGGCTATCTGCCCTAGGGCATTTATAAGCCTAGCCAGAGTGTGTTTGGCTTTTGCCACCCATTTTAAATTAATTTTGCTATGCCCTTTTGCGAGGTTAGTATACTGTACCTCTGTCTAACAGTGACACAGAAGTGATACCTGGGGTAAACCTACGATCTCCCATCCACTCATCAAGATTCCTCTTGAAGAGAGACAATGAGGGACTCTGCCTAACCTGGACTGGGATTTTATTCCAGAGTGAAGGGAGCCTCTGGGTTATGAATCTGTCCCTCCAGCATGTCCTATTTATTTCAGTGCTGAGGTTCATGTCTCTCGAGCGCGTAACTCGATGGGATTTGGATTTTCTGAGATGCAGCATGTCCATTAATTCCGGGTTGGATATGGCTTTATAGGTCAGGCACAGATCGCCTCTGAGCAGGAGGTATGCCACTGAGTAGAGCTGGAGTTTCTTTAACCGGGCAGCATATGGCATCTATTTGAGCCCTTTGATCCTCTTGGTGAGGTACTTTTGGGGTCTTTCCAGTTGCTGCAGGTGTCTGGTAAGGTAAATCCCAAAAGGGGCATTGTACTCAATTATGTGCCTGATGAGGGATGAGTAAAGAGGCACGATGACCTCCACTGATCTAGATGTGAATCCCTTCATGATTAGGTGGGCTATATAAAATGTTTTTCTAACCACTTTGGCCACGTGGTTGTCAAATGAGAGATGCTATCAACTTGGGTCCCCAGGTTCCTAATTACTTCTTCTGTACTTAATGGATTACCACCTATGTGGTAATTTGTGGGCACTTTGTTTTTGCCAAAGGGGATGACTATACACTTTTTGGCATTTAGCTTGAGGCCATGGCTCTGGCAAAAGTTGTCTGTTTCTATGAGGCCCTTTTGGAGGATGCTTGTGTTGGCTGGAGAGTCGGTTATTGCAACCAGTTTGCAGTCATCTGCAAACTTGGTCAGCCACAGTCCTTCCATGTTGGCCTGTACCTCCGAGAAATATATACTGAACAAGAGAGGTCCCAGGACTGAGCCTTGTGGGATGCCACTTGTAACTGGTTTGGAGTCTGACATGGCTCCAGCAATTCTAACCATGTGGGTTCTGTTCTTGAGCCAGTTTGCAACCCATCTAGTGACATAGGAGTTTATATTTAAGCTGGTGAGCTTATCGTTAATGCCCAAGTGGGGTATTGTATCAAAGGCTTTTGCAAGGTCCAGGTAGGCTGTGTGGACCACCTTCCCCTCGTCAATGACCTTGGTGACTGTTTCAAAGAAATCAACCAGGTTTAAGAGGCAAGATCTGCCCTTAACAAAGCCGAACTGGGTAGGATAAAGTGTCTGTAGGTCCCCAATATCTTTATTTATGAGGTCCATGATGATCCTTTCCATAGCTTTGCAGACCAAGGTAGTCAAGCTTATGGGGTGATAGCTTCCGGGATCTGTTGAGGCACCACCTTTGTGGAGAGGGACCACTGTTGCTGTACGCCACTCTTTGGGTACATATCCTGTAGTAAGGCTGAGATTGAACAGTAGTTTTATGTTTGGATTTAGCTCTTCTTGGAGTTCATGTAGGACGCAGCCCAGGACACTGTCTGGTCCCATTGATGCTTTGTTTTTTGCTTTAGAGAGGGCAGCTCTTACCTGAGCATCTGAGATGTCACAGGGGAAGCACTCTGCTGGGATAGATATTTGCCCTTTTGGTGGGGAGGGGGGGTTGTGCTGAACCTGTCAGCTAGGATGTTGGCAATGTCTGTGGGTTTGGTGTATTTTTTGTCATTTTGGACTAATTCTGAGCATATCTGGGAATTCTCACCCTGGTTCCTAACATAACTAAAGAAAGCTTTGTGATTATCCTTAGTATCCTGTGCAATTTTTCTCTTGAAGCTGGCCTTAGATGATTTTATGAGTGCCCGTAGTTTTTTGCTAATACTGATCAGAGATGCCTTCTCTTTTTGGGATTTTACTCTATCATGTAGTAGCTTCCAACTTCTGTTGTATAGTTTGTTTATGGCTGGGGTCCACCAGACAGGATGTCTGCCTTTGGAGGATTGGGTCTTGGTTTTATTTGGTATTGCATGATCCATGCATTCCTGAAGGTGTTCAGAGAATGCGTTTATAAAGGATTCTGCGGTCTGGGCCGTATTTTCCACAGGCCCGGGGGCCTTGAAAGATTCCACCTCTGTTTTGAGGAGTGTGAAATTTGCTTTAGAGAAGTTTTTCACTGTGGTTTTCAGGGCAGGGGGTGGAGTAGGGATGTGAATATCCAGTGAGATTAGTTTATGGTCAGATCTTACCAGTGAGGGATAAACTTCTGGTCTGGAGCATAGAGTCCCCATGTTGGTGATGATCAGGTCCAATATGTTTTCTCCTCTTGTGGGAATGGTAACAAGTTGTTCCATAGCATTTGAGTTTATAAATTCTATGAACCTTTGGGCTAGGGTGTTGGAGCTAGAGTAATGCTCCCAGTCTATGTTTGGGTAGTTGAAGTCACCCAATATAATGGTGTTTGGAGAGACCTTCATATTTTCCAGTGTTCTCAGGAAGGCCGAGTGGGGTTCCTGGGTTAGGGAGGGTTGTCTGTAGCAGGCTATAAACTGGAAGGCAGTATTACCTACTGTTAGTTGCACATGGATAGTCTATGATGCTTCGTGCTGTGCCACCAACCTAGAGGTGTGGGAATCTTTGACGAATATTGATACTCCCCCTCCTTTTGTGGTTCGGTCCAAGTTTTGGGGCTGAAAAGCATGGCATGAGGTATAACCTGGTAGTGCTATGGTGCTCTCGGGAGCCTTGAACCAGGTTTCTGTTACTGCACAGATATCGATGTTCTCCATGCTAAAGAGAGTTTTGAGTGCATGCATCTTGAGGTTTAGACTTCTGGCGTTGAGTAGCATTACTCTTAGTTTCTTATCCCTTGTGATACCTATGGAGGGGGGTTTGTCTTTTGAGCCTTGCCTAAAAAAGGCACTATGGGGGTAGCAAGAGTCTTTGCCAATATCCGAAAGCTCAGGGGTGACAGGTGCAAGCCATCCCTAGTGAAGCATCATGGCTTATCGAGCATGTCATCCCAGACTGACAGGCATTGGATCCCCTTTGAATGACACCAATACTTAAGCCAATTGTTGAAATTGATCATCTTGTCTTCATATTGTGGCATCATTCTTGGTGAGGGTAAGATGCTACTCAAGGTCAGGGTCATACCGGCCTGGGCTACATGTTCAGAGAGCTCCTCTATGTCTCTTTTCATATAGTCCAGGGAGGTACGTCTTAGGTCATTCACACCAGCATGGACAATGACTGAGTCATATTTGTACTTGCCTTGGCGTGACCCGAGTGCTTGTGTTATGTGGCGGATCCTAGCACCCGACAGGCAGCTCACCGTGACCTTTTCCTTGTTCAGCCTGGTGAGCGGGATGTCAGTATGCCTGACGATAGAGTCACCTATTACAAGTGTATCAGGTGTGTTGTTTAGCCTTAAGGGCTGTGACTGTTCGGCACACTGGCTTTGTGAGCTATGTGTTGCACGTGCTTTGTTTTGGGGTAGTGGTTGCTTGGGTGTCTGCTTTGGAGGTCTCTGCTGCTAAGGCAGATTTTTATTTAGAGCCTCCGAGTATGTTTTTGTGTGTTTATGTGTTTGGTTTGCTGTCATGGTAGGTCTATATGAGACTGGAATTGTAGTGCATGTGGTTTCCTTCTCCTCCTGACTGGTTTCACCAGTACTGAGTTGAGACAGCTTTGCCTCCAGTATGACTATATGATTGCATCTCTCACATGTGTTGGAATTTGTTGGGAGGAGGAGAGGGTTGTCTGTGTACATGAGGCAGTTGTAACATTGCCTCAGGATTCCCAGATTCACCAGCTGGACCAGAGAGGAGATTGACTACTGACCTTTGGACACGCTAGAATAGTAATTGGGAATTCCTTTATAATTGAAAAAAAAAGGTCCAATGGGGAACAAGGTACTCAAGGGGAGTTTGTGAGGGTGTAGTGACTTCAATTTTTTAGTGCTGACTTATATAATTGCTTTAGTGAGCAAGTGCCAGGTAACTTAAATGCAAAAACGACAAACAGTAACTTTCTTTCAAGTGAAACAAGGAAATAAGTACAGTAAGCAATGCAGATATCACTAGGGATCCACAGAAGCACTGAAAAGCCGCGTTTTAGGTGGAATTAGCATTTCAGAGAAATAACAAGCAAACAAACAACAAGCATACAAACAAAGCTAGATTCAGCAGGCCTGGATCTAGTCTATGCTACATCAAATAAGGTGTACCAATTTCAGGAAGAAACAGTTCAAATATGCAGGCACCATAAGCCTTTAACCAGAAATTCCCAGCTCAGAAGGGCAGAGTGCAGCATCTCCTCCCACAAGAGTGCAGACCACAAACCTTCTTAATGTAAAATAGCTGGCCTGAAGCCCAAGTGCTTAAATCAGAACTAATACACTTTTAGAATAACAGACACTGAGCCCTCAATCAGCAGGTCCCAACTTAGAAGGATGTAAGCTACCTGTCCTGCCACCACAGTGCAGGCCACAAACCTTCCTAATGTAAAACAACTGGTCTGAAGCCCAAGTGCTTAATCCAAAAGACTTAGAATGATAGCTACACTTTAATCAAGTTACTACCAAGCAGTAATAAATACAATTGAATACTTTAAAAAATGCCTGGATTAGTGCTCAAGTTATACAAACAAAGCTAGATTCAGCAGACCTGGATCTAGACTATGCTACAGCAAACAAGGTGTACCAATTTCAGTAAAAAGTAGTTCAAATATGCAGGCACTATAAGCCTTTAACCAGAAATTCCAAGCTCAGAGGGGCAGAGTCCAGCCTCTCTTCCCACAAGAGTACAGACCACGAACCCTTTTAATGTAAACAACTGGCCTGAAGCTCAAGTGCTTAAACCAAAATTAATATACTTTTAGAATAACAGACACTGAGCCCTCAATCAGCAGTTCCCAACTTAGAAGGATGTAAGCTACCTGTCCTGCCACCACAGTGCAGGCCACAAACCTTCCTAATGTAAAACAACTGGTCTGAAGCCCAAGTGCTTAATCCAAAAGACTTAGAATGATAGCTACACTTTAATCAAGTTACTACCAAGCAGTAATAAATACAATTGAATACTTTAAAGAATGCCTGGATTAATGCTCAAGTTATACAAACAAAGCTAGATTCAGCACATTTGAAAAGGTTTCATCATAACTACAGAGGGATTAAACTGATCAGTTACAGCATGAAGTTATGGGAAAGAGTAGTGGAAGCTAGGTTAAGAAGGGAGGTGATGATTAGTGATCAGCAGTATGGTTTCATGCCAGGAAAGAGCACTACAGATGTGATGTTTGCTCTGAGAGTGTTGATGGAGAATGACAGAGAAGGTCAGAAGGAGTTGCATTGTGTCTTTGTGGACTTAGCGAAAGCATATGACAGAGTGCCTAGAGAGGAGTTGTGGTATTATATGAGGACGTCAGGGGTGTCAGAAAAGTATGTAAGAGTGGTACAGGATATGTACGAGGGTAGTGTGACAGCAGTGAGGGCTGCAGTGGGAGTAACGGATGCGTTTAAGGTGGAGGTGGGATTACATCAAGAATCAGCTCTGAGCCCTTTCTTATTTGAAATGGTGATGAACAGGTTGACAGATGAGATCAGACAGGAGTCCCCGTGGACTATGTTGTTTGCATTTGACATTGTGATCTGTAGTGAGAGTAGGGAACAGGTGGAGGAGATCCTGGAGACGTGGAGATATGCTCTAGAGAGAAGTGGAATGAAGGTCAGCAGGACTAAGACAGAATATATATGTGTGAATGAGAGGGAGGATAGAGGAATGGTGAGGATACAGGGAGTAGAGGTGGTGAAGGTAGATGAGTTTAAATACTTGAGATCAACAGTTCAGAGTAATGGTGAGTGTGGAAGAGAGGTGAAGAAGAGAGTAAGGCAGGATGGAATTCTATTCCAGAGTGAAGGGAGCCTCTGGGTTATGAATCTGTCCCTCCAGCATGTTCTATTTATTTCTGTGCTGAGGTTCAGGTCCCTCGAGCGCATGGCTTTAAGGGATTTAGATTTACTGAGGTGGAGCATGTCCATTAATTCTGGGTTGGACATAGCTTTATATGTCAGGCATAGATCGCCTCGAAGTAGGCGGTATGCAACTGAGTAGAGCTGGAGTTTTTTTAACCGAGCAGCATATGGCATCTGTTTGAGTCCCTTGATCCTCCTGGTGAGGTACTTTTGGGGTCTTTCTAATTGCTGCAGGTGTCAGGTAAGGTACATCCCAAAGGGGGCATTGTATTCTGTGATGGGTCTGATGAGGGATTAATAAAGGGGCACGATTACCTCTCTTGATCTAGATGTGAATCCTTTCATGATGAGGTGGGCTATGTAGAAGGTCTTTCTAACCACTTTGGCAATGTGGTTGTCAAAGGAGAGATTGCTATCAACTTGGGTCCCTAATTACTTTCTCTGTACTTAATGGGTTACCACCTATGTGGTAATTTGTGGGCAAATTGTTTTTGCCAAAGAGTATGACTATACACTTTTTGGCATTTTGCTTTAGATCGTGGCTCTGGTACCAGTTATCCATCTCTGCGAGACCTTTTTGAAGGATGTTTGTGTCAGCTGGAGAGTCAATTATGGCTCAGGGCATTATAATGAATGTGTGTGTGCTGGCATCTCTTGAAGCTGTCATGACTCCCACATCTGGCATATGACACAGCTGTACCAGAGATTTGCCAGTTGGGACATCCCATATGGACATCTAGTGGGGGATGCTGGTTGCACACTGGAGCCATGGCTGATAACACCCATCAGAAATGCACACACACCTGAACAAGAACTCCATAGTGAGGCACACGCACAAGCCTGAATCATAATAGAGCATGTGTTTGGGGTGCTCAAGTCATGGTTTTTGTGCCTGCACATATCCGGTGGAGCCTTGCAGTAGTCTCCAGCTACATGTACATAAATTTTCATTGCATGTGCCATGCTACACAATATGATCCTGCGGAAACAGCTGCAGCAGGAACAGCATGGGGCAGGGCCACACAGCCCCCCCACAATTACCAAAGCCAGCACAGGCACAGAGTGACTTGGAGGAAGAACAACCTGAGCCTGCCACTGTAGGCAGAAGGAAGCATGCCCAGTATGCCCAGGCTTTGTCAAAGAGGCAATGCATAGCACATACACTGACCCGGTAGGAACCCACAGAATGACACCTCGCTCTGACTCGCACATACAGTAAAAGGGATGCCAAACATGATACTACCTGTGCTATACCATGTACAGGGAGTGTACTATGTGCATCCAACATAGTCAGCCCTCTAGCACCATCCTCAATACTGGCACAGCCACAAGGTAAGTCACTCTCCCTATCAGTTGCTGAATGTAGTAGTATGTTCTGCTACTTGTATGTATGTCATGGTTGTGAGCATGCAAGGGAATCGGGTTGCTGAATGGGATGGTAGCAGGTAGTAGACACCTATATGGGCAGCATGAAATCCATAACAAATACTGGTGTCAACAAAGTAGGCAGTACTAGACAAGGTGACAAATCCCACTGCAGGACACATGGTGGGCCAAATGTGTGCCCACAATCTCAGCCAGCAGGACAGGTACAGATGACCATAAAGAAAGTCTGTGCTAAGGCCTCCAATTGATGGCAATGGAGAACAGCCCCCCCCTCCAGACCTACCCAGACAGACTACAACAGGTCACTCAGTTGGATGTTAGTTTTGAAGTTTAAGAAGTCTGAAACTGAAATGTAGGTGAATAACATAAGATCTGTACTCCACTGATATGCCTCTAGTCTGCATGATAGGTCAGAATACAGAATGAAATGGAAGCCATCAGAGTACCTGAAATACAAGTATAATCATACCTAATGTTTACAGTTGTCAGGTGTGCCCCCCCCCCCACAATCCTACATAGAAGTGTAGTAACATGTACGTGTGGGTTTAATAACAGTAGAGCACAGATTACCTGAGCTGGCCAAATTAGCAGGATAGATTATTGCACATGTACAATATGCAGGGCTTTGTGTGTTAGGTTGTTTTGTGTTGTATATTGTGTGGAAGTGGTCAGCATGTAGGCATGGAGGGTTGTGTCCCGGTGGCCTACAGCCAGTACTGTTGATGACAGGGCCATGTTCTGACAACTGCAGTGCCAAACGCAATGCATCCCATCAAGACCCAGTCCAGCAGTCATCCATACTCATTGTTCGGATGTAACATCTGTCAGCATCTGAAAGATTGACATGCCATGGGTGTGGTTTCAGACATACACACAGTACACAGGTGGAAGTACCCTAGGCAGAGAATATAAAATGCAACTGTCAAATGCATACACCTTTGGAATTATACATACAGGTTAGCAGCACATTAGTTTTCTGTGTAGTATGGAATACTGATGTAGTCTGGCCAATCACTGCAGATCACAAAAGGCACAGTTATGAAGTAATGAGAAACTGCATATGTCCCTGCACAAGCCAGCATAAAGGGAATGTCCCAGGTATATCTGTGAGTCAGCTGCAAGAAGCATCCATAGCACACATGCACTCAGCTCACCCCACCATCAGCCACAAGTTCATCACAAGTCATATCCCTGCTGTTGGGAATGAGTACAGTATGACCTCCACTTCTGTATTGGAATACCCACAGAATGCAGCATGCTGAAGAGGTGTCCCATGCATGAGTGTCCCTAGCTGTAAGCAGCACCCTGCCAGCATCCACACCAATGGATTAATGACAGGAACTATTGCCATTAACACCTCGCACACCTATCCTGTCACCCCAGGGGAATCCAGTGGGTAGCAGCCTGGGACTGTAGGAGTGACAGAATGCACTGGCCTGCTACAGATGGCCTGCATCACTAACAAATGCCCTACAGTCCTCTGTCAATGGCCTGTGCCTCACCCATACTGCCAATGTATGTTATCCCATGGAGTCCCAAATAACAGCATAACACAGTCCACAGAACACAAATGCAAGGCCATGTCGACAAATCCCTGTAGCATGCCCACCATGTCCTACTGCATGAACTTTGGGCCAGTCCGTAAATACCACTGGAATGAAGGGATAACTATAGGGATACTTATCAGATATCGCTCATATAATGTTAGGAAGAGGATAGAATAAAAGGGAAGGTGTAGAAGCATGGGCCCCATGGAGTGTGTGAAGTCTGAAACTCTGATATGTGCCCCTACTATGCCTGCCTGCCTGGAAACCCAGCAATGGGTGGCTACAATCCTGCTCATAAACCACAATGTGAAGGGAACTGACAAGATATATGAGCCCTGCCTCTGGGTAACCTGTGTAAACCTGTACAGCTGAGAGATATGTCCACAGCAGGATATGGCCATTCTGTCACCTTGATAGATGTATAAGCAGGGGATTTCCAGCTAATACAGTACCAAAATGATGGAACATTTACACAGACCCATCAGCAAGTGTCTGCAGCTCACCCTCCAGAATGGCATGAGTAAGCTGCAGACCACAATACTGGACACAGCTTCATTCATCTTGTATTCCCCAGTAAATTACTGTGAGCAAATAAGTATATCTGTCAGTAGCTGATGACATAATACGTCATAGTGTAAAACTGTACATATGTCTGAATATCTCTACTAACAGCAAAACCATGAAGCACAAGCAGCACAGACACAATTAGTTACAGTATCCCACTATCCTTTGCCCATTGTGACTCCATATTGTCAACCTATCTACCGATATCCTGCAGAAACAGGTTGCTACCTGTAGGTGTACAATACAAATGCCTGCACTAGAGTACAACCTACCTGTAATTGATTCAACATTCAATACAGAAGGTCATACTGGGCATGCTCCCACACTTACAGAAATGAAGCCCATGTCTGACAACAACAGTGGACTATACATATCTGTCAGTCGCAGATTTCTGGGCACACACACCACATTGCACACCATTCATGCTTTGCATACACATCAGATAGGAATACACACATATACCCAGGGACAACACACTATAATAGGTCAAACATACACAAACAGAGATGTGAGGAAGAGAGAGACAGACAGTGACAAAGAGCTTCCCATCATGATGCCTGTCCCACCCACCATACATCCAATTGGCCAATATCACATGATGTGCCAATGTCTATCACTGTAGACATTTGCTTCTGGTAGCCCTCAGCACTATAGTGTCTGTGGTGCTTGTGATAACTGTGTAACATGACAATACAAGTCATTATTCCTCTAGCAATCATATACCCAGTCCTGTCAAATGCAAAGTTGTGTGTGACTGAGTGTTGTGTGTGTGTTTCTAGAGGAATTATTTATGGCCCATTCACACACACACACACACACACACTGCACTCCTCATTGCCCTAGTTTAACAAGCCTGTCAATGTCAATCACCTTGAAATACCCCTTTGGGCAACAATCATCACCATATGCCCTGTGGCACGTGCAATAACTGCGTAATGCTATAGCATAACCTACTAGTTAGATAGGAGTTCTAATCCCAGACATGGCAACTGTGAAACTCTGTGTGTGTGTGTGTGTGTGTGTGTGTGTGTGTGTGTGTGTGTGTGTGTGTGTGTGTGTGTGTGTGTGTGTGTGTGTGTGTGTGTGTGTGTAGGGATCAATGATTTGGAGGCCATTCACAGTCACTACACCTCTAATTGCCTACTTTAAGAAGCCTGCTGATGTCAGTCACCTTAAAATACCTCTTTGGAGAAGGTTCAGCTCTGTGGCATGTGTGATAGCTGTGTAATGCTATAGTGTAACATACTAGTTAGATAGGAGTTCTAATACCAGACATGGTAACTGTGAAACTGTGTGTGTGTCTATAATCTGTATCCTGTGTGGAGGATGCTGTGATTGTGTAAAGACAAGATGCATTGTGGGGTGGGTTTTGCTAAATTATTATATTGAGGACCTACTGTATGCCACAATGTCTACATTACAAGGACAACAGATGTCAGACAGCAGATAGGCTGGTGTAGACAATCCATAGCCCTACATGTGACATTATGGATCAGTGAACAATATAGGCAACCCTTGTATTATTCAGAGAACACTCTCCACCCATGTCTCACACACAAACACCTTGGCTAGTCAACAACCACTATATTGGTAGTTCCCTGTATATTGCCCACAGATAGTAAACACAGTGTGATTGCAGTGGACTACATGCCTGTTGATCACATCACTGCCACTGACATCTGAATGTACTGTGATGTGTAACATCACCTGACTGTGTGTTATCCAGCAAGTAAAACAACATGGCACCATATTCCTTTTCTACAATAGGCAAATACATGCTTACAGTGTTCCTTTGCTATGCTCCCCACTGGACACCTACAACAACTGTAGAGTCTGCAAATGTAACCCACAAAGGGAATACCATGCCTTATACACATGTCCTGTATGGGCAGATGCCACTA
>NC_056741.1:989370523-989485523 GCF_019279795.1 Protopterus annectens | reverse complement strand
TTGCTCCACTTGTCATTTGTCTGGAGCTGGATTTTGAGTCAGCTACTTTTACAGTGTGGGTTCTGTCAGTAAGCCAGTTGGCAACCCATCAAGTGATGTAGGGATTAATGCCCAGCTTAGTAAGTTTATTTATGCTTCCAGAGTGGGGGATGGTGTCAAAGGCCTTGGCGAGGTCCAGATAGGATGTGTTGACCACCTTACCCTCGTCCATGGCTCTGAAGACTGATTCAAAGAAGTCAATCAGGTTCAGGAGACAAGATCGGCCCTTCAAGAACCCAAACGCAGTGGAGTCCAGTGTGAAGGTTGCCAATGTCTTTGTTTATAAGTTCCATCATAATACATTCCATGGCCTTGCAGATCAGGCTTGTCAGACTGATGAAAAGGTAGTTCCCGGGATCCAAGGTGGATCTCCCCTTGTGGAATGGGATAACTGTAGCTATGCGCCACTCAGTGGGTACGAAGTCTGAGGTGAGGCTATGATTAAACATGACACTTAGGTGAGGTGCCAGTTCATGTTGTAGTTCATGTAGTACACAGCCCAGGATGTCATCTGGTCCCATGGATGCTGTATTCTTATCTTTGGAGAGTGCATTTTTTACTTGTGTGGACATTATTACCGGAATATGATAATCTTCTGGTATTGAGATCGGCCATTTAGGGAGTGAGGGGGGGTGAAGTTGGCACTGAATCAATCTGCCAGGATAATGGCAATATCCTTGGGATCAGTATATTTAATGCCATTCTGTTGTAGCTCAGAGCAGATCTGAGCATTGCCATTTAGATTCTTGACAGTTATAAAATGCCTTGTGGTTGTCTTTGGAATCTATGGCAATTTTATTTTTGTAACTAGCCTTAGAGAATTTTATGAGGGATCTCAACTTCTTAGTGAGGCTGGTAAGGGAGTTTTTTTGCATCGTGGAATTTTCCTCTTTTCTGCAACAGTTTCTTCCTTTTGTTGTAAAGTTTGTTTATGGCAGGGGACCACCAGATTGGCTTCATTTTTTTGGAGGAGAGCATCTTGCCTCTATTTGGGATGGCATAATTCATGCATGAGTGGATGTGCTCATATAGTGCCTTAGTGTAGGACTCAGCAGTTGAACTTTCAGTTCCCGTCTACATGGGTGTCATGAAGTTTGTCACTTCTGACTTGAGTAGCATGAAGTTGGCTTTGGAGAAGTTTTTCATGGAGGTTTCCTTACTGGGGGGGTGGGGGTGGGATGTGGATGTTAAGGGTGATTATCTTATGGTCTGACCTGACCAATGAGAGGGTGGCCATAGGTGTGGAGCATCGATTTCCCATGTTGGTAATGACCAGGTCTAGGATATTGGAGCCCCTGGTGGGATAATGGATTAGTTGATCCTGGGCATTGGAATTTATTAATTCCATGAACCGTTGGGGAAAGGTGTTGGTACACGAGTAGTTTTCCCAGTTAATTGCAGGGTAGTTCAAGTCACCCAGTATTAGGGTGTTTGGTTGTATCTTAATATTTTCCAGTTTATTTCAAAAGGTGAAGTGAGAACCTTGGGACATGGTGGGGGATCTCTAGCGAGCTACAATTTGGATTGCAGTCTTACCTAGTGTTAGTTGCACCTGGAGAATTTCAGAAGCATTGTGTTGGGCAACTAGCCTGGTGGTGTGAATATCCTTGGTGAAAATGGACACTCCTCCACCTTTAGTGTTTCAATCCTGGTTTGCTGGCTAAAAAGTGTGGTAAGAATTGTAGCCTGGTATTGCAGGGGGTGATTTCTGGAGCCTTGAACCAGGTCTCAGTTACTGCACAGATATCGATGTTCTCAATTTTTAGGAGTGCCTCTAGAGAATGCATTTTGAGGTTTAGACTTCTAGCATTGAGTAGCATTACCTTCAGATTTTGCATGCTTGTACCTGTTACAGTGGTAGTTTTGTCCTTTGAACTTTGCCTAAAAAAGGCACAATAGGGGTGGCAAGATCCTTAGCCAGTAACCTGAATCCCAGGGGTGACAGGTGCAGACCGTCTCTGGCAAAGCATCGTGGTCTGTTGATCATGCCGTCCCAGGCAGACAGATACTGGATCCCCTTTGAATGACATCAGAAGCTTAGCCAATTGTTGAAGTCAATCATTTTGTCCTTATATTGTGGTATCATTCTGGGCAAAGCAGGATGCTACTCAGGGCTAGCGTCATACCTTCCTGGGCCACATTATCTGAGAGCTCTTCCATGTTTCTTTTCATGTAGTCCAGGGAGGTACATCTCAAGTCATTCACTCCAACATGGACAATGACAGAGTCATATCTGTACTTGTTGTGGAGTGACTTGAGTGCATGTGTTATGTAATAAATCCTGGCACCCAACAGGCAGCTGACTATAATTTTCTCCTTGTTCAGCCTGGTAAGTGGGACATCAGTGTGCATGACTATAGAGTCACCTATGACTAAAGTGTTAGGTACATTGTCTTGCCTTAGGGGCTGTTGCTGGGTGGCACACTGGTGTTGTGAGCTATGTGACACTGGTTGTGACTGGTGTTTGTTTGCATTTCAGCTTCAGAGGTCCTTGTTGCTTGGGCAGGTTACAGTTAAGAGCCTCCACATATGTAGATTTAGTGTTGCAATGTGTGGATGTTGATGTGTGGGTTTAGAAGGGCTATGTGTTGCTTGAGGTGTAGTGTGGGTGTTAACCTTCTCCTCTTGATTGTCTAGCACAGTCTTGGGTGGAGAATGCTTTGCTTCCAGTTTAGCTATGTAAGTACATCTCTCACAGGTTGTAGTGTTGGGTGGTAGGAGGAGAGGGCTGTCTGTGTACATGAGACGATTTATGCATTGCCCCAGTATACCCAGATTCACCAGGTGGACAGGAGAAATCACTGGAAGCTGACCATTGGACATGCCTGGTTTTGTGTTTTTTTCTTGTAAAGTACAGGAGCTGTTTTCCCTTACCTTAGCAAGCTACTTTGCAATTATAGGCTGTTTAGTGCCTATGATTAATTTCTCCTTATTAACAAGGATAGTTGTGTGCTTGTATCAGTTTAAGGCTTCCTAGTGCTTTCCAGCAGGTATTAGAGCAAGTGCTAGTCACAGGGATGTTTAAAGGCAAAATGAAAAAAAAAATGTTTATCCTAAACACTGCAGTGTGCACTAGAGAAGTTAGATGTGGAAGTAGGTAACTTGCGTCACTGTTTTTAAAACAGCAAGATAGATTGAAAGGGGGTGGCCACTTTTGTATTCTGGTACTATGGACTACAGTAGGATGGCCAATAAATTTAAATAGTTGAAGGGGAGTGATTTCACAAAATGATAATGTTGCGCTTACTCACACAAGCCAGTGAAAGAAGAGAGGAAATGAGATGTATGGTCAAATTAACATAAGAGGCAGGCAACTAGAAAGAAAGTAGTATTTAAGGACAGAATAACAACAGGGTGGGAGGGTGGGAAAAAATGTCTGCCTGACTCACAAGAGACAGAGCTGTGGTCTCTTTTGAAGTTTTAATATGCAGTTAAAAGCAGACTACAAAAGTAAAACACAAGATAAAGAAAACAAATCACGGTATTCAAAATATAAAAAGGCAATAAAGTAATACAAAATGCAACAAATAAAAATCAAACTAACCTTTCCTTCACTGCAAAGTGAAGCAGAGTCTGGGAGAACCTTTCCTAGTAACATATATATATATATATATATATATATATATATATATATATATATATATATATATATATATATATCAATATCCTTGTTATGTGTAAAAATTTGTGTTGCATTTACCTTACCAGTTGTATCCCACCATATTTATCTGATATGTGTTTATATAGATATATAGCAGCATACTGATTCAACAATATTTTCACTAACAAGTACTACACAATTGTAGAAACAAAGCAGTTGTTCGCTACTATTCAATATGTGTACTGACAGATATATTGGGAAAAACAACAAGCTTCTTCATAGCTGTGGTGGCTTAGTGGTTAACTGCTGTGACTGTAATGTACAGGGCCTGAGTTCAAGGGCTGTTTATTTTGTTGCTAGGCAAAACAAGGACTGCTGGATACAGAGTGGTTAAGGCAGTTTTGATCAGCTTTAAGGGGGTTTGAGCTGGTTTGCCTGACGGTAAGTGTTGTTAACGTACAGTTAAACAAAAAGACGCTTACACCATGTAGGCGTCACTTGCCAGTGTGCAAATGTGCTTAGCATTTACATTTATGCAATGCTTACACCTGCTAAGCATAGCTCAGCCCTTGTAACCAGTGATCACATTCCAGTTTGATAAACTAGCAGGGTAATGACATCTTTAATAAGTGTATTTAATTCCATGTACATACTATGCTTTTTTGTGCTGTCATTACAGTAGCAAAGGGTGTGAGTCTACTGTCTGGGACACCTGAATATATATGGCTTGTACAACAGTCTTTTCTGTTTGAATGTGTTTCATACAAGGTAGTATCCCAGGTTATATGCTGTCACACTGGCATGTAGTGTATCATTACGTTATAACTGTTAACAGTGCTTTCCCAAGTAAGAGTAGATTGCAGATTGTAGTACTTGAACCAAACACCCCTGCATGCAAAGATGGACTCTGAGTCCTGACTATCGTGTTCTTGATGTGTGAGCTGTGTGTCATTAAGTATTTGCTACTGTATATTGATCTGACATGTGGATATTAACTGTAGACTACTGTGTGAATAGGACATGTCATTGAGGGCTGCTGTCATGTAATGGCATACCTATCAGTGTCAGATGTCTATCTGTCAAAACATTCATCCTAATGCACCAGTAGGCTAGCTGATGTCTGTCAGATGTGCAAATGTCAGGTATCCATCTTGGCTGCTTACAGGCAATCTATGCTTGAAGGACACTGACATGTCTGCTCAGCTGTGTTATGAATGCCAAATCTAGGAAACCTCACCCTGTATGCACCATATGCCATGGATACCTCGACTACACTGCCACAGTCAACACAACATGTTTGAGTACAGGTCTCCAAAACAGACACTGACCCTTTTATGTAATATATGTGGCATACATGTCAGTTTGAGCACCTCAGTGGCCCTCTGCAAGAGTCAACCAGATGATTGGATGTTGCATTTAAATCTCACCCTGAGGATCACTCATGTGGCATCAGTTGATAGATGGCCTGCTGACAAATGGCAGGTGGCATGATACCACCAATACTGACAAATGTGTACAGTGTGCATTACTGAGAATAACCATGTCTGTGTGTTTGTAAACCTGTAGTTGATAATATCTGGAGGGCCTTCTCACCCATTACACCCCCATTGCCATAGTTGGAAATGGCTGCTGCTGTAATGGACATTACATGTACCTTGTTACACTCTTCACCCTATGGGCTACCTGGAGCTTGCAATACCAGCACAACACTGTTGTACAAATGGGTAGATAGGCATGGGTTCCCTTCTGAGTCCTGGCAAGTGTGTGTATGTGTGCAAGTGTGTATATTTGTAGGATACAGTATTCTGAGGCCGCATTCTCCTAATACAATACACCTTGCCATACAGTATAAGGGATTTTGATGTTGCTGAATATAGGAGAGCCATGACAAAAAATCACCCTGCTATCCCTTTGGCATGTGCAATACATGCATATCCCTGTAGTAGTACTCTTGAGATAGACAAGGGGTTGTATTGCTGACCTGGTTAATATGTGATTGTGGGTATGTCAGAGTATTATCATGAGTTTCTGTGAGTAAAGTATCCAATGTGAGGTGTGGGTGCTGGGTATACTGTCTTTACACCATGGTTCCCCCAGTACATGTCCCAATGTCCACTGTTTGGGGATCACTGTCGTACTCAACCATGCAGGTAACTGATTACACTATCCAGCCCAATGATGCATGTGCTGTGTGCAAATTATCTGTAACAGAATGGACTCACTGACAAGGTAGTTAGCACTGATAAACCCAAGTCTCTCAGATGTGTTTATGACTGTTATGTATTTGCCAATGTGTATATGACAGTATGTCATACTATGTATTTTTCATACTGTACAAGGCCTGGTGATGTTCTTCATTTAACAAGTAACCTGGGACACATCTCATCCTAAAGATGTGTGGTGTGTGCAATTAAGGCCACACACATTAGTAGCGATAAGTACCTAGATAGGGGTTCTACACTCAGTGTTGCAAAGTAAGAGATTGTGTGTATGTGAAGGGATCTACTTCAGTTTGCAGAAAATACATGTCCCAGGAGGTCATATGTCCGAGAACTAACTGGCAAATGCTAACATTTCAAAGGTATCATCTTGTGGAAATTCATTCCATCAAAACTAGTAGTAGATATGTAAATGCCCTCTTCCTTACTGTATAGCTGTACAGCGATACTGGGGTTGGTATATATATATATATATATATATATATATATATATATATATATATATATATATATATATATATGTATATATAGTTGGGTGTGGATCTTGTGGACACAGCCACCATCATTGGGGTTATTATTGTTTGTATCCCCCTGCTTAGTTGGCTGTAATACTGTACAGTTTATGTTAACAGGTTAAGTAGTTTTCAGTCACGCTATCTGCAGTTCTACAACACTCCACACCCTCCAAAGGGTAGGGCTGTGCCACCCACACTAGCACACCTATGTTTACCAAGTTGAGGATTGTACTAAATTGGGGAAGGGGACATATGCACTGCCAGTACCATCATCAATGACATTAAACTAGTAGACTGATATTTCCTGATGTGATGCTGTGCCTATTCTGTCTTGGTGGAATTACATATGCTAAAATGGGTTCCCTGCAAAAGTACATACATCCATGTATACCGTATTCTCTGTGTACTGCATCCACACCAAAGCCTGTGTGTGTGTGTGTGTGTGTGTGTGTGTGTGTGTGTGTGTGTGTGTGTGTGTGTGTGTGTGTGTGTGTTATACACAAACATGTGGTGTGTAGTAACAAGTACACTTACCATTGTCCACTGTAGAAGGACTGCTGACATCAGCAACCCTGCAATCACCTGTATACACCCCTCAGACCTATCAGCCATGTGGCACATGTAGTAACCATTATACAGACCTGTGACTTGTGTTCAGCTGTACCCAGGATATGGCACAGTCAAGATGTCACCACAGTGCCATACCCCTTGTAGGAAACAACAGCAGACCAACATCCTGCTGGCACATAGACACCTACAATCCAAACAGAATACATTATGGAGACCACAATCAGTCAGTGTTAATAACAGCTATAATGCATCATGGCTGGACAGCTACACATCCTGACATGTAAGCAGTAAACTTTAGTGCTGAACACATGTTGCACAGCATTACATTGGTACACCTTAGTACATTCACCCTCTGCATCAGAACCATATTAGCCTGTCCTTGCATCAGTGTTATGGATGACAGAGATGTGGTACAGGTATCATCATATGCTCAGGGTGTGTTGTGGATTTGCCAGAGACCTATGCTGAGCCATTTGGTTGACATCATGTGTGTGTGTTAGGGGGTTTCATTATTAATTGGGCTGTGCAGATGTGGTGTGTGTACTATGGGATTGCTCTAGTTGAGTTGGTGATATGTGTGTGTATGCATGCACACAGTTTGACCATGTGGCTGCCCTATACAGGGATTTGTTGGACAGCTGCAGACCGTACCTGGCAGGGTGTTCAGTTCACCATCTTCAGCAATGGGCACAAGAACTGTGCCTCCAGGGGATCCACAGGCACTACCAGGTAAAAGGCTAGATATGGTACTCTCCCCTGATGATGACAAATGTCTGCCGGACCTAGCACATGACCTGCTATGTTGTGGTGTGGACAGCACCCCACCTGCAGTGCTGGTGCTAGTACTGCCACTATGGGAGAGGCTCTGACTTGTCACACGTCCATGTCATCCTTCACATGTTGGTGTTGCTGACCTATGTCCACGTGGCTGTTGCACTACTCCCACCATATGCTCAAGCACAGACATTGCACGGTTGAGGATTCCCACCATCTCACCCAACCATCTATCCAGGACCACTGCAAAATAACGGTGGGCACCTACAAGATCATGGATGTTGTCAATAACAGCAGAATGAGTAGCCCTCTGGAGCCTCAGACCCTGTCTAGTATAATGTTCCATACACGTCTGTGCCTCCATGACAGCCTGAAACATGTGTCTGGTGACACCTGCTGTGATAATTCTGCCAGGGGCATGATGACCAGCAGCCCTCCTACAAGCACTCCTGTACATCTGCTTGTGTGGTACCTCCCTGGTCATCTGGCTATGGCTGCTGTGTCCAGACACACTTGCCATAGTCACCACACTGTCCTGTCCCATGTCACTACTCGCCAACTGTTTCTCATCTATGGCCACTGCTGATGGGGCATGAATAGGGAATGTGAATGTGTGCGGGGATGGGGTGGATAATAGTGGGATGTCAACCGATAGCACAGCTTCAGCCCCTGACAATCCTGCCAGTGCCTCACCATGCCTATCATCATTATCAGAGTCTGTATGGACACTAACATCAGTTTGCCTGTAGGAGGGACCCTGACCCACCTTGCCACCTGTGAGGGGAAAACAAGAAATGCACTTTAAGACCTGTACATCATTGCTTAACTGTACACACACTCACACACACACACACACACACACACACACACACACACACACACACACACACACACACACACACACACACACACACTTACAGGTGAGGTTGCACAAAGATATCACACACAGACCTCTCATTACCCAACTGTCAACGTGCATTGAATATGTCACTCAACAACATGCACTGCAGCTATAGTCAATCCCTAGTACCAACATTATACATCTCCGTGATGCAAGATTTGTGTTAGTAGGTAATGCCTCTTCCCCTGGAACACACTGCACCCATGTACACAGTATTGCTGTGCACCTCTTCAGCACCCTGGTATGTACTGTGCACCATACTTCACAGGTGTACACGCCATAGCTGGATGTGTATATGTGTGTCAGTTATGTTTGCTCTGCTGCTCACAGCCCCATGTGTTTGTCTGACACATACCTGAGATGATATGAGGATAGATGTCAATAGTGAATGCCTGATGTCTGATTTGCAGAACTCATCATCAACGGTGCATGTATGAGCAATAGAATACAATTACACTGACAACCTTCAAAGCTTACTGTGGTTATGAGGAGTGTACACACCCTTATTGGCATGGCACCCTCTTCCCTGATATGCCATGGGGCCACAATACTGCATATGTTAACATTACAAAAACCTGATATGTGGCATATGACCTGTGCAGTCAAATGCTATATCAAACAAATGTGCTAGTTGTGAAGATGCTGATTGAAATGCATACAATATGTGTGTGCATAAGTGTGCACTCCCTTAATATGATGGTTTTTGCATCAACTGTTAAGTGTACTACAGCAGTCACTATTCCTAGAATGGGTATACTAGCATGGCCCATTTGCACTTGCCAGAATTTGGTCACTCTGCCCTACAAATGTTCCCCAACTCTACCAGATTGGAAGGTCAACTCGTGCACAGCCCTTGGAGGTCACACAGTGCCTTCACTGTTGCTGTGGAGTCAGGGTTATGTCTGACACAATTCATGACCTTGACTGTGTGCAGATACAACCATTCTTAGTGAGCTTTTGATGTCTGCTTCAGTTCACTGTTGTGTTTCAGGATGACATCCCTCCCCATCCTCAGCCTTTTTGCAGATGCTTGACAACTATGGGCCACACATGAGTGTCATTTTGCAGTGTCCCAAATTCAAACCACCATGTCTACTGGTCTAGTCCTTGCTAATGAACAGCAAACATACTGGTGTACACTAGCACCAGCAAGGTACAGATGGGATGGTGGGCCTGAGGTGGGTGAGGTGTTGCTTGTGCAGCACATGTATCTTTATTAATACTGTCTGTAGGTTTCAAACTTGGTCTTGGTACACCATTACACATTGCAACACATGCCTTTGGGGGACTTTTGAATTTATGCATATGCTACCTGTAGAGAGTCATGGATGATGCTTTCTGTGGAACAACTTTCCTATCTGATTACACTAACCCATAGGCCACACATATGCAGAGTCCAGGCAATTGTCAACACAGGTACTGTACAGCCAGTAGTTGCTAGACATTCCTGCAACTTCCTCAGTGTTGTGGCATGTTTCTAAGCAGACTCCATGACCAATTTACAACATGTGTCGTCATCTGTCTTGGATGTCCATCTGTTTATTTTCCACATTAATGTTGTCCCATACTTCCATGTCACATACATGACTGTCTGCACTGTTTGTCATGGTGTATTCAATGGTGAGGTAAGTCTACATCTCCCACTCCTGAGTGCTACCTGTTGGATATGGGATCCATTCCATGGTTTGTAAGATGTGTGCAAGCCACGGCTGGCTCTGTTGCAGGTGAGTGGGCAAATTTCATGGACATGCACCTTACACAGCAGACCATTCCCTGGTGTGACAATGAGGACCTGAACTTGATGGAAGGTGCATTCTCATGAAGAGTGAATGTTGTCAGTACCTTAAAAGCTGCTTTCACAATACATTATTTGGAATGTGTGCACACATATGCTTCCAGCATTTGTTAAGGTATGTATTCCCCATATTTGCTGTCCTAACATAGGATTCCATACTACACATTCATTGATCATGTTAGGATCAGATTACAGGTTGTAAGGGCTGTGGGATGTGGTATTGTGATATGCCGTTGTGTAGATCTGTAACAGTTGCAATTGTAATAATGGTATATACACTGTTGTAGCCACTGTATAAGGGTAATGTTTCAGACATGTTCCTACTGTAGGCCATTTGTCACACCATTATGTTCATCTCTGTGCACACATCTTGCAATGACAGGTGGTTAGTTACATTGCAGAACTCTTATATACCCTTCAGATATGCCACCATGGTAACCACTGTGATGCAGTGTAGTTAGCAGCAACAATAAATGAACATGTTCAGCATGCATTATGGGTAGGTGTGTTAAATGTGTGCATGGCAAATACCATGGCCATAACATGGCTGTTGTATTGGCAAACTTAAACAATACACACCATACTCACCAGTTACAGGCTGATGCCCCAGAGGTATACCAGAGGGACCTACATAGTTGAGTAACAGATGTGATGTCAGTAGCCACACCTGTGGCATTGGTACAGGGTGGGAACAGCATTTCAGTACATCAACAGTACAAACCCACAATACTACAGAATATGCACATCTGTTCATTACTACACTGCAGCAACAGACTATATATATTTTATCTCACATATGCATGATGAAATTTTACAGATGCAGATGGATAAGCAACAGTGGTCTACTGATGTGCCCTGTGGCCTTACCTGCACACTCCTCATCCATTGTGTGGGTAGCACCCACCTCCACAATCCTATCAGCTGGGTCTTTGCTTTGCAGGCGGGCAGGTGCCCCAAGGCTGGCGAGAAGCTCCTCAACATGTGTCGGGGGGATGGATGGCATGATGCCACCTGTTGCTAGCAGGGCCCTCCTAACTGGAGCAGCACGCTGACAGGTGTGGCTGATGAGGTCAGTGCAGCGATGTCGGACCTGCTCATAACTGTGGTTATGCAGGCCAAAATCGTTTACCCAGTGGATGAGCACATTCCACAGGGCAACCCTCTCCTGCAGATCATGGGCTGTATTGCCAAAGAGGGTTTGGTGGTGCTGCACCACGTAGTTTATTATGACATGATTTTCCTGGGGGAATACACTGGAAGACACTCTCTAAACTTGGTACCTGAAAGACATAAAGAGGAAAAAAAGGTTTGAGGACCTCATACTGCAAGGATATAATAGCTGTTAATTGACATCTCTGTCCCCCCCACCATATCTGCAACAATAATTTGAACACACAACTCAGTGGGTATGTTTACAGCAAACCTACTGCTGGGACATATATCATATTGTATGACAAATATTGCAATGTGTTTTTAGTCATGTTCCATGTTGAAACACTATCATTGGTGGCCTGTTGCTAATAATGTCACCTGCATGCCATTGTAAGGGCCACTATGGTTCCATATATGCATGTGTTCTGTTTGCTATGTGACTGTTCCAAATCTGGTGTTTTGTGTTAATGGGGATATCTGTTCATGCTATTAGAAGTAATACTGGATTGTGTGGACTACTACTACCCTCATTTGTTCTAAAACTGCAACACATAAGCATGTTTGGGAAGGCTAATTCCAGCAGAACCACCTCTCCCACCTCATCTGGCCAAGTTACCAGGCCAAGGCACATCTGGGATCCACCCAGAGACCTCATCATCTGCTGGTTCTGCAGTACCTTTAGGTGAAACCACCTCAGGGGATGCTGCTTGCCCCCCTATCGGGAGTCTACACAGACAGGATCCTGTCAACTGAAGTCAGGTCCAGGGTCTGGTGCATAGGGAGCTCCATAGAGAATTGGGGGATCTGCTACACCACCTTGACATCCTTGATACACAATTACAGGTTCTGCATGCTCCTTCTACTCAGCCCCCAGCTCAGCCACCTTCAAGTCCGTGGATATGCAGTGGTGACTGCTCATGGGTGCAGATCTTGGTTCCATTGTTTCCATTTGTTGGCTCATGGGCTTCCACTTTCCAAACACCCCCTCCCCATTCAGGGTGTTTACCCACCACATGTGTCATATACCACCCCTGTATGCTGTCTTGTCTGTCATCCAACCCAACCTACCTACCCAAATATCCACCAGACATAACTGTCAATTTTGCACCCGCTTACAACTGTATATATATATATATATATATATATATATATATATATATATATATATACATACATACATATGTGTGTGTGTGTGTGTGTGTGTGTGTGTGTGTGTGTGTGTGTGTGTGTGTGTGTGTATAGATATGTGTGATGTTTTCTCAAACATATCGTGAAGCACAGTCATTCAACAGTAGGGGCAATGTATATATATATATATATATATATATATATATATATATATATATATATATATATGCATATAGATATATATGTGTGTATGTATGTGTGTGTAGACATACACATATGTATGTATATATATATATATATATATATATATATATATATATATATATGTGTGTGTGTCTGTATATCTGTAGATATACATGTATACATATACATTTCTTTTTGCTTTTTATGTCTAACCCACTATTCTAAATCTGCTATACCTATTCTTCTATAGTTACATCTAATGCTCTTAATCTCTTTATACCATCTCTAACATTATTTTATTTTTTTATTTTTTTCTCTCACTTTTTTATATTGTTATCTCTTTTTCTCTTTCCCTTTTTTCCTCCTCTCACCTACTAACTTAAATTAAATCTATGGTAAAGTGTTTTTTTTTACATAATTTGGTGTTATAATGTTTTCTTAAAGTAGATGCTTTGTATCTTTATTCAATTAAATTAATACTGTTTTGGAGCTTTTCTCCCCGGGCCTCTACTGAAAATGGACATATATCCAGCAGATGCACTGTTCTGCCTTGCTACAAAACAGAAGAGTGACACAGCCTAACATTAGGAAGGTATATATAGAGACAGATGATGGGTAAGCCTATTACAAACCTATGAAGTTTGTGCATGATACATTTCACGTTAACATGACTGTCCTGAAGGTGGTGGGGTCTGAAACTCATGTGTCTATCATGACCTAATTACTTCCACCTTCAGCTACTTGCCACACTAATATACATGTCTTGAGGTACAGAACACACACTATGATGGCTTACACCTTGTCATTCAGTGCTGATCTGCACAGTTGACAGGTATGGCCTTCTGCCCACAGGGACAGATGCTATGTCCATAGCAGTTGTTCAGCAGGACATCATTACAGCAACAAGTCTTGATGGCACATATAAATCTTTCCAAATCATCTACCCCATTATTACAGACCAAGTACTACATTCAATTACATGCATACATGTTTGATATACCTGTTTTAGTATTGTCCTCTCTTTTAATTACACTTGTAGTTGCCCCTTGTTTTATTTTTGTTTTGGTTTGGTTTGTAGTATTTTTTGTTTTTCTTTTTTTTTCCACTCTCTCTCCTCACTACAGGGATTGAGATGGTTTGATTAGGTTGCAGCATGGATATTTTAGGTGATGCTCATGATCAGGTGATGGCCTCTGCACCAATCAGTGTTCACCACTTGCTAAATGCACGCAGCCAGCTGTGTAGTATTTCCAATTATCAATGTCATGGCAACCCACTACTGTAAATGACTACATCATGTGGGTGTTGTCCCTTTACCTTTCCCATATTGAATACATCCTTCTTGTGTGTGGGCAGCAGTGTTACAGACAGCAGGTAGCAATACCTCTTACAACTGGTCTTGCAGACACAGGCCAACTACATATTTATATAAGGTTCCAGACCTATGGACAGTGTGAGTATTGCTGTTATGTGCATTGAATACCACTCGTTTTACAGGGTTTGTGTGTACATGCTAGTTTTGCATGGAATGCAGTATGTCTGCATAGCTTTTAACTGTGGGCCTATCCACATGATGGCCAGCGGATTGGCTGTTATGTTTTGTCTGTTCACCACACAGGTCTTGTCTCTGACATATCAGTGGCATTCTCTCTGTTGAGTGCTATCAGTGCATAGAAACATCCATTTGTGTTTCTGACTTCATATTCCTGAATAAGGGTATGTTACAAGCAATCCTGTAACACCAGCAACTTTCACAGTGTATAACAGCAATATTGCAAATATGGCCTTGTGTTCCAGCCTCTGTCCTCCACATATATACCAGGCTTTGCCAGATGTCATGCAGTAAAAGATTAAGTAGTGGCCTATCATTATTTAGTGCTGGCATTCCTGCTATAATTCCAGTGATGTTATAGACTCCCACACAAATTGCTGGGTAGGGTCCATATATACGATGGCTACAGCAGGACAAAACTTGTGTGACCTTGTACAGTCCAGAGGTCAGTGTATGTAAAAACTGTTATATGCCATTGTAAGACATTTTATGAGGGAGATTATGAATTGTTTTTAACCTAGGCTGTTACAACATGTGAGGGATATCAGTAGTAAGACACATTAAGATATATGGCTGTACATTTTCATACATTTTACCATGGGAACAGTGGTGGGCTAGAGCTTTCTGTCTTACAGACAGTTATATTTGTCAGTGTGATAGTGATGTTTTAAGTTAAGCATTGTTATGTAACAGATACATTTTCATTGTTGCAACTTAATTCTTTTCCCCCTAGGGGTTGTGTACAGAGTGTAATTGGAGGCTGCAGAACTACATCTGTAATTAATAAGTGTTGATTGGCTCTTATCTTCCAGGCAAGTATTTTTTTTTTTTTTACTGTTGTACTACTTGAAAGCTTTAGCCTGGGCAGCAACATATGTGATGTTTTCAGATTACTGTATCAAATGTTTTGTTTGACAGTTGCATTAGTCAGTTATTATGTATTTCAAACACCTAACTGCTATAAGAAATGGCATATACAACTGAAATAGTATACAAATAAACATTTCTATGTATGCAAACTTGTGTGTGGTGTCATGTTCTTTGTATTGTCTGTGGGTATATGTTTCATGCAATAATTGTCTTTTGTATGAAAGAATCAAACACTGGCCATTTTAAAAGAATCAAATCTGCAAACGCAATACACAATTTTATATATATATATATATATATATATATATATATATATATATATATATATATATATATAGGGTCTATATCAGATTATCAAAGTTTTACTACTTCGAATCACTAAACATTGAACCTTAGTGATCGAAGTAGTAAAACCTCGAAATCCGATAAAACCATTTAAAAAAAAAAAAGGTGTAAGCAGGGGGGTAAGCCCCCCTGCACCCCCACACCCCCTGCGCTACTTAAATATACCAACTCCGAGATTGCACTACAGTGTAGAAAATGGAAATCTTCCATTTCCACACTGTATTGCACTGAAGTGCAATCTCGCAGTTGGCATATTTAAGTAGAGCGGGGTGTATGGAGTGCAGGGGGGTTTGCCCCCTGCTTACACCTTTTTTTTTTTTATTGGATTTCGAGGTTTTACTACTTCGATCACTAAGGTTCGATGTTTAGTGATTTGAAGTAGTAAAAGTTCGATTATTTTATATATATATATATATATATATATATATATATATATATATATGTATATATATATATATATATATATATATATATATATATATATATATATATATATATATATATACATACATACATCAAATTAGTGTAGTGGTAGATTACTTTGGTCGTAGTGTGTAGAGGCCTGGGTTTGAGACTTGCAATAATTGATTATTTTGTTGCTGAGCAGAGCAGGGGCTGTTAGAGACAGAGTGATTAAGGCACTTTAAAGTAGTTGTAAGCAGGTTTGTACAGAGCTAAGCGATGATTACATAAGTTCAGCTTCCATTTCGCGCACTTACGGCCACTTAAACCTGTGCTAATTTCAAATAAAGAAAAGAAAAAAGGGAGATAGGAAAGTGGTGAAATTGGGGCAAGCAGGGGAACAAACAAGAGGAGAAATAGGTAGGGATGTGCAGGACGGGTATAGAAAAGGGCCATAGCTCTGCATTTCTTTGGCAGCAACAGCTGCTTAAAATGCGGGCAATTTAGAATTTGGAGCCTCACACCCTACAGGGAGGTGTGCGGGCATCACACAATACGGATGACTGGTAGGGTTAGATTGTGTGATGTGTACATGTCTCTGGGGGAAATGCAGAGCAATTTATGGGATGTGATTTTTTTGTGGGAGAGATGCCCTTTTTTAAGTTGGGAGTGGGATGTTAAGGAAGGATTATGGGTAAGTGTGGTGAGGGACATTTGGTAGGAGAGGTTGCATTTGCAGACAGACAAGACAGACAAAACAGCAGACAGGGGAGGTGTATGACACATGGGGGCAAACACCTTGTTGGGGAGGGTGGTTGAGAATCTTAGGTTCATGAGCCCCCCCAGATGGTAGTAGTGGCACTGATGCTCCCACCCTCTGGCAGTCACCACTACTCCTTCACAGCCCCAAAGGTGGCTGTGCTGGAGGGGCCACCTGACCCTCTAGCTATGCCATCCTGCCCTCCACATGGTGTAGGGGATCATCCAGCTCCATCTGAAGGACACTGCGCACTATTCTGCAGACCTTGTCCTGTGTGACAACGCCCCCCAGCCAGGAGGCGGTTCCACCCTGAGGGTGCCACACAGACACAGGATGGGGGAGTCTGGGTTGGGTTCCAGACATGCTGGGGGATCTTCCTTTGGAAAGGTGTAGGAGGAGAGGCCTCTCTGGGATCTGCCTTCCCATATGTGCTATGATGTAGAAATTAGCAATGAATATTGGTTAGTCATGCACAACACATTACATTAGTCAAAATAGCATGCATGGATTTACCAAGTGCATTTATTTTAAACAGTGCCAAAACAGAACTCATGCATATATATATGGAATGGCATTCAGGGATGCAGCAGCATGCCAGTTAGTGGTATGTCAGGCAGGCAATAAAATGATTATTCAACAGGGAGTATTGATATGCACAGTCTAAACAATGATAATTTTTTAGGAACCTACCCTTGGTTTCAGTGTGATGATTGGATGAGTTGAGTGGGAGGGGAAGGGAACAGATTCAATTAACAACTGCTATCAAGTATATTTCTGAGTACACTTCTATTCACTACTCTACATTCTGACCACACTTACAGTCTACTTGAGCCATGGGGCTGCTAGAGCACACCAACAGCTGTTGATATCAACAGAGCAATTGCACCCTTATTTTAGTTATACACATCAGACCTGTTTCTATACCAATTTCGTTACCTTTGGGCCCTGTGTAGATGAACTGTGTGCATATTACATTGCTGTTTCTACACATATTTCAGATTCACATATTAGTTGCAGGCCCTGGAGGGTGTGTTGTGCCTTTCACATACATCTACTGTGACATTCTATGTGTGCAAGTTTCATGGCAACTGGGGAAACTATCTGTGACAGCATGACACTTGAGGGGCTTGCCTGGGCCAGACTGCAGAGTGTGGCTATCTAGCTTGCATCTATTTGTAGGACTGCGGCTGATCAATACAGCAATTGTACACCTTTCATAGTTGTACACTTCATACTAGTATTTCTATTCAGATTTCTTTACCTGTGTGCCCTGTATGTACAATTATATATACAGGTAGTACTACCATTACTATAATTTTGATTTCTTACTGCTAATATTAGGTGGTATTCTGTATTAACCATACTGCCAATGCAGCTGGGCCAGTCACTGGGCATGAGCCTCAACATTCTGGGATCTCTCCACAGCAGCTGTATGGGGAGACATCACACAATCACACCTGCACAGTCACAATTTGAACTTTTTCCATATGTAGTTAGAGATATATAAGACTGCATACTTACAGTCAGGTGGTACATCCTGTGTTCGAGCTTCTTGGATCCACTGGTCCAAGAGTGCATCCCTCCTCTGCTTCAGGTCATTATGGTGGTGATGTTCCTGCTCACCAGTCCAGGATATGCCAGTGGCACTGGTGAGATTGCATGCAACCTGGTCCTAGTCCTATGCTTTGTACTGCAACTCCTGGTACTGGCCCTGCACCAGCCTTCCTTCATGTTTTTTTTTTACTAAGGAGCCCAACCATGACCCTAGACTCCTGGATGCCCCAACATTTTGCTCGGAAGCAAGCAATTTCACTGACACCAGACATTTTGATCCTGCTGTGAGAAATTACAAATGGTTATGGCTGTATTCCTGCCTGTGCAGTTTAAATAAGGCAGTTTTCCCGCACTTATTCTTGATTGGCTGGTTTTAATATGTTGAACTATGCTTAGCTCCATGCAAATCTGCATAGCAATGCTTACACCAGGTAAGCACAGCTGAAAGCGGGCAAGCAATGCTTACACTGGCAAAACGTTGCTTAAATCTATTTTTTCATTAAATTTATAAAATGTACTTTTTACAGTTCTATTTTATATATTCCTACCCCTACTGTGCTATACATGAGCCATATGATTGACATCTATCATTCAATTTCCTTAAAAGTTTTTAAATAAATTGGCAGAGGGCATTCGAACCGAACATGTTCTATATACTAAACCATGGCAATACCACTACGCTACAGCTGCTTGATGATGTTTTGTATCACAGTAGCACTTGTCTATTATTTTCAGGATTTCCGCCAGGATAAGCATAGCAGCATGCCTTGCAAGCAAGCTTCACACCACTTAAAGTTTGGATTTATTTGATGAAAAAATAAACATTTTTTGTATTTTATTGCTTTCCTCTTGCCCTGCTGCTTCCATGCATATAGGCAAGAGTGCATACATTTGGGGTATGCACTTGAAGGGTGCTGCCTTGTAGGTGATTGTGTTTTTTTTCAGTGTTGTCAGACACTGAATTGTTAGCTACTTGCATTTCAGTGTCTGTGGACACTGGTTTAGTCTATAATATTAGAGCCAGGCTCTAATATTATATACATTGACACTTATCTGTGTCACAAAGTGCAGTACGGCACTTTCTGAGGGAAGGGGGAGTGTTACATGTGCAGGCACTGCTGACACATGCCCTCTTCACTTGTTCCTGGTTCGTATCCATTTAGATTAAATAGCAGAGTACCTTCATGCATATGCTAGCTGCACTGCTATTCTAAATGGTCAGAAACCATTCCATGCAAGAATTATCTTATTCTTGCAGAAAGTTTCATGAATCCTGGGGAGTGTCTTACCTCGTCTATAAGTGAAGGAAACCTTCTCAAATGATGTGACATATTTACTAATAAGAGATTTGAATGTGGATGCCCTAAATTAGAAAACTGGCCTGATTGTTTTGTTCTTTGTCCTTAAAAAAATAGGACAAATTTAGTTGATGACAGAAAAGCTTTGACATCTTATTAGGCAAAATATGCATCAGATTATCATCTGTTACCAGGATATTCCAATATTTATAAACGGACTCTCAAAAAAATTCAATATTGCTACCAAAAGTTGTAGCTAAACATAATTTATGAATAGTATCTTCAGGTTTATCAGAAAGTTTTAAAAGATCATTTCTGGATTTTTTATCTGTATTTTTCTGGGCTAGATCAAGCAATTCACTATTGTAGCCCCTGTTAAGAAATCCTTTGAGTTAAATCAGATGAAAACTGATTGTAATCATTCACTGTCAAACAAATTCTTTTAATCCTATAATACTGCGATAAGGGAATGTTATTAATAACATGACTTGGATGACAACTTGTAGCCTGTAATAAAGAACTTCTATGAAACTCTTTCCTAAACAGTTTTAATGGTTTTATCATGTTTTTTCCCAGCCAATACATCTAAAAAGGAAATATTTAAGATTATAATTCAACATAAAGTATATATCCCATTTATTATCATTAAGGTATTGTACAAATCATTCAAAAACTCCATATCAGATGAACAAACTAGCCAACAATCATCTAAATATGGATGCTTAATGTCCATAGAGTGGATGTAGATGTTAGACTAGCATCATAAATCCAATTTTTTCCAGATACTCCATAAAAAGATCTGCATATAATGGGGCAAAAGAAACCTCCATAGTTGTCCGCTGAAGTTGTAAATAACAAACTTGTTCAAAATAAAAACAAAATACATTTTTATAAGAACATGTTCAGTATGGCATAGAATATATGTAGTAAATCCAGGACTATATAAATCTGTCCTATTCAAACACTATCCGAGGCTTGTAGTCCAGCCCAGTAAAGAATGTTGGTATTTAGTGCCTTAACATCTAACATGCACATGTACCATACAGTTTCCATCTGAACATCCTGTAAAATATTTTTAAAAAGTGCATAGTATGACTAAGACCCACAGGCAAAAGGGGTTTCAAACAATTAGGAAATATGAAAGAGGCCCAGTCAAATATCCAAAGCTCAAAACAACATTGCACCCAGGGGGCTTCTTAGAATTTTTATAAATTTTAGGCAACATATAAAAACATTGCATTTGTGGATCTTCAATCAAAAGTTGCTTAAAAATGAACACATAATTGTGAACACATAATTCTACAGATCATGACAGAATAGTATTTAATGATACCTTCTTCAAAGCTAATTTCAAAATCATCAGTTTCCATACTGAACTTTTTAGTGGGGTATAAATGCATTTTTTGATGAAATTCATGACCATTAATTTGAGAATAAGTTTATTTTTATGTATCTCATAATCCCACATCACCACTGCCTCCCCTTTGTCTACTGAATTAATAACAAGCTGCCCATTATTACTTAACTTATTTAAGGGTATCCTATCCTTCTTAGTTAAATTACGATGAACATTTTCATTATTAAAGTTAAAATGTACGTCCTTCAATACAACCTTCTCAAATGACATGACATATTTACTAATAGGAGGTTAACCTTTAACCATGCTAATATAACATCTTCACCCAACTACCTAGTTGGAAAGTATCATATAATACTACATATTAAATATAACACACTTAATCTCAGGAAAAATCTACTTCTATACAACAAATTCCCTAACCCAAACTATATAGGATTGCTACTCTCAATAAAAGATGGAGATATCCACCCTAACCCAGGCCCAACAGGAACTCCTAGTACTCTCCACAGCCAAAATCCCTACCCTATTAATTCCCTTAGTAAAACATCTAACTCCCTCCAAGTAGCTCATCTTAATATACGTAGCATAAACAACAAAGTACCTCAACTCCAAGCTCTAGTAGAAATATATTCCTTTGATATCCTCTGCTTAACAGGAACATGGTTAAAACCTGCTACCAAAGACAATTAAATCCTTCCACCTGGATATAACATACTAAGACTTGACTGAGTAGCCAAGAAAGGAGGACGGGTAGCTATTCTATTTAAATCAGGCTTACAGTTAACCACCTACAACTGTAAAATACCTCTTGATTCCAATGCAGAAAGTATCATCTCCAAACTTCACATTAACAATGCCAAATCCATCTATATCATCTGTTTGTATCTTCTTCCTGGTAATAACATTTCCACCATGGAAAATATTTTTTGCTGGCTATCCCAACACTTACCTCAAGAAACCACAATCCTAGGAGATATAAACATTGACTGGAACTGCTATTGTAGCAGCCTCCCTACAACTCACATTAACCTATATGGTGCTTCTCAAACTGTTACATCCCTCACCAGGATCAGTAAAGCTAACCAGAAAGCTAGAATATTAGACTGGATTCTCATAAACCATCACCCTCACAATTATGATTC
This sequence comes from Protopterus annectens, assembly GCF_019279795.1. Lineage (NCBI taxonomy): Eukaryota > Metazoa > Chordata > Ceratodontiformes > Protopteridae > Protopterus > Protopterus annectens. The sequence goes on along the minus strand of NC_056741.1, from coordinate 989,463,363 downwards.
AGGAACCCACCCTGATGATATAAGTGACCACTCACTTACCTATATTATCAGGCACAAAACCCATACTCCCAATCCAACATCTGTCAAAAATATCAGATCCAAAAAGAACTTTAACCCTAAGCTATTCGAAAAAGAACTAAGAGCTTGCAATTAGTCTCCATTAAAACACCTCCCTTTAGAAGAAGCCATCAATTACTTTGACTCTAACTTCCTTGCCATTCTCAGCCAACATGCTCCAACCAGATTAATTGGAGTTAAAACCAAGTCTTCCCCATGGCTTTCAAAAGTAACCAAACATAAAATGCACCTTAGAAATAAACATTGGGCCAAATGGAGAATGACTAAAAGCCCGGTTGACCAACAAACCTTTAGACAGTTAAGAAATGACACTAAGAAAGCTATACTCTCTGATAAAAGAAATTACTACCTACAATTCCAACAAACTAATCAAAACAACCCTCAAAAATTCTGGACTAGCATTAGCCAATTACTCCACCCAGGTCAATCCACCACACCTAACCCTCAAAATACTGACCATATTAATCCCATGAATACAGCCAATATAGTCAATACCTTCTTTACTAATACTATCCAAACACTAGCTAGTCCGCTATCACCTAATAGCTTCACTCTACCTTCCTATAACTCTACCCCACCCCCTCCCTTTCATTTGCAACCTGTCCCAACTACATATATTCTAACCCTCATACAAAAACTACAGCCATGCACTCCCTCAGCAGACCAACTACCTGCTGATTTTCTACGGCTATCAGCCAAAGCTATAGCTTATCCTATTTCCATTCTGATCAATAGGACTATTACTGAAGGTCACATACCTGGCGTATGGAAAGTATCTCATATTATCCCCCTCCATAAAGGCAGACACTCCAATGAGCTCTCCAACTACCACCCTATTGCCCTTCTTTCACCTTTGGCAAAGATCATGGAGAAATGTATCCACAGGCAATTACTTGACCACTTAACCTAAAATAACTTACTTTCCAGCTGTCAACATGGTTTCAGACCCTCACACAGCACTACCACTGCCCTCCTTTCCTTTACAGATTGCATAAACAAAAACCGTAACCTTAATAACCTTTCTTCAGCACGATTCATTGACCTGTCCAAAGCATTTGACATGGTCAATCATCAGATTCTCATCAACATACTCAAATCCCTATCATTAGATACACCTTCCATAAAATGGTTCCAGTCCTACCTAGATAAAAGACAACAGGCAGTAATTTGACATAAGACTCTTTCTACCCTCCAACCAGTTACCCTAGGTGTCCCTCAAGGGTCCATACTAGAACCTCTCCTCTTCTCAATATTTATTAATGACCTTCATCTAGCCATCCCCCAAGCCACATGCATTCAATATGCTGATAACTCCACACTTATATGCTCAGCCAAATCCATATCTGAACTTCTCTCTCTTACCCAGAAGGCATTTAACACAGTTGAACAATGGTTTACACAGCGTTGCCTTCTTTTGAACCCCCAAAAAACTAAACTCCTTCTCTTTAATCTGACTCACAAGTCCTCTCCACTTGATTTCTCAATTACATCCACTAATGGTACATTATATCACCCGACCCAACCACCAAACTACTGGATATCACCACTGATAACAATCTGAACTTCGACATTCATATCAACAATACAATAAAAACTGTCAATAAAAAACTTGGCTCCCTCTATAGGATTAAACCTTACCTTTCCCCCACAGCTAGAACAACCATAGCTCACACTCATCTAATCGTTACTCTCCTCTATGCCTCACCTATTTTTACTAACCTTTCTAAAAATAACCTCAACAAACTGGAAACTTCCTACAATAACATTGCTAGATTTGCAACAGGAAACCCTTACAGAACACACCATTGCATAAATATAAAGCAGCTTGGATGGCTTGAACTACAAAATGTGATTAAATTCCATCAACTACCCATTGCCCATAAAACTCTTTATAAACCTTCCAGTACTCCTTTATTCTATCTACCGTCATCACTCCATATACAAATCTGAAATCACTACGTTCCTCACACAAAAATCTTCTACATACCTCTAAACCTAACAACAAGGCTGGTGAATCTCTCTTCTCTAATGCTGTTGGAAAAACTTGGAATCTTCTCCCTAGTGACCTTTCCTCTCTTCCCTCTCTATCACTCTTCAAAAATAGACTGAAACTCTACCTTAGAACACACTGGTCCTACCCCTGTACTAAACCTGACTAGGCACATATCCATCTGATTAAACTTAGCTCTGCCTATCCCAGACTACTCATAAACTAGTATATATTCTTTTACCGATAAATATAGATTTCCTCCTAAAGTACACTGTGTCCAGTCTCTCTAAATACCTCCTACTGAAGAATATATATTTTTATTTTTTTATTTTGTATATAATTAACCTGTCTTCTCTTTTGACCTTAGTCTTTCTTTTTATGTATTATACCTGCATATTGTATAGTATAAGCATTCTTGCACTATAAGTATGTTGTTTTTATCCTCACAGAATTTTATGTTGTAACCTGTAATATGCATTGTTTACAATGAATGCTGCTATTTAGTAAGTTTTTTTTTTTTCTTCTCTTGTTGTACCTGGAATCTGCATTGTTTACTATGAATATTTTTATTTAGTCATATTTTGTGTATTGATTACTAAGTTTTTCATTTATCTGTCTTGGAGCTTATCTACCTGGGCCTCCACTGAAAATGGACATGTATCCAATTAGACTAGCCCAGTCAACAAATGGAAAATAAATAAAATAAAATAAAATAGAATGTGGAAGCCCTAAATTGAAAACTGGCCTGATTATTTTGTTCTTTGTCCTTAAAACAATAAGACAAAGTTAGCTGATGACAGAAAACGTTTACATCTTGCACCAAAATAATTTTAAGAACTGGGGCATTAGAAATAAAATTCAAAACTTTATTTAATAAAGAAATGTCAACATCAGATACATTTGAGGGTAAAATATTATGTAAAATACTATGAACATTTATATCTGTCCCATCAGATGTTGCAAAACTCCAAGAGTCCCCTGACTTATTCCAATGTCTGGGTCATACTCTCTTATATGATGCTTTAAAGGGTTGAAATTATTGTCCATTTTGGCAGATAGTAAATCCAAAGACACATCAGTATCAGTATTTACAGCTAAAGAAGAATCATCAGCTGAGGTAATCAAAAATATCACTGTTCTTTAGAACAGATTTACCCATCTGTGATCTCTTTCTTTCTTCTCTCTTGGAACCACCCTCACAACTATTAGGTGCAGAACTGATTGATTCACAATGTTGCTTCCATGCTATTTGTCTATTTTTGGCATAATCCTGAATACCACACTGATATTTTTTAATTTTATGTTACATCGATTCACTTTTCAAGTTATCCAAAAAGCTGGAAAGAATCTCCAACTGCTGACCATATTCACTATTGATTTCATGTGTAGCCGGTAACGACCACAAAGGGTTAACTTCTTCTCCACATTTAACATTTATCTATCATATAATGGAATTGTGGTCCTAACAAACAAAAGTGCAGCTTCTTGTTGAATATCTGTCCACTGTTTCAAAAACTCATCATCAGGCTCAAAGACATTACGTTCCACCATGAAAAATTTCATTTCGCTTACACATCATATGTCTTTGTGTAATGACATTTATTAAAGAAGGGACCAAACATAAGTTTACATATGGTTATTCTGTAGACAATAAGTTTTATACCTGTTTATGTTAATGTCTTACTTTGATGATTATTTGCTCTGACATTTTACAATGGTTTTAATTGTGTATCCATATTTCATTAGTAATTATCTTACTGATTTTACTTCCACACACTTTATTCCATGTCATATCTTAATAGATTTTGCATATAAACATGTGCTATTACTATAATGTATAGTTCTGTTTTCAGGAAACAAACATTTCTTTAGTTATGAATATTAACTTTAAAATATCAAAAGCTGAACTCAAACCCTGCTTGTTTGGAGCTGTTTCTGATATCTTACTGCATTAGTACATTGAGCCACTGAGAAAGTTATATAACAGGTTGAATGGGATATTTTCACAAGTTATGCTACTGATGAATATCACATTACAAACAAATGTGTGCAATACAAACATGTGTTCTTCCCTGTCTTTGGAATGAATTGGCCAATTTTAATGTATGTATAATATGCTTGCATTCTAAGTTGCTTTTATTTTGAATTTTCTGTTTGTATATTCATGTTTTATGTACTTTATATGACTTTATATTACTTAACAGATATGTTTACTCATTGGCATAAAGTTATCTCTTGAGCATATTTTAATAAAACCCACCTATAGGTTATCTTCTAAGAGAGTCACTTTAACCGCAAACTTTGCGGTAAGCCTATTCTGTCAGATACACCCTCTGTAAGTGTACATCAAGGTAGCTGGATAGTTAAACACTTAATTAGCTATGATGTGCTGGTATTGAGTCACACTTGCAAGTCTTAAGCTAGCCCCACTTCTGAACACTCACGTTTGTACTGGCATGTGCACAGCATTGTGTAGGTGCTCTTACCATGTTACCTGCCCTGCACTTTGAGCAGATCGAGTGATTCAGGAATAATAATGAGCTGACACCTGGTTTCACATTCAGTATGTCAAGAGAGGTTAATTTACAGTATGTACACATAACCTGGAGATAAGTAACTTGTGTCATAGCAGGGTTGATTAAAGGTCATATTGTGAATACAGAAGCCTTGGGACTATTTTTAAACATGCTTGGATTCTCTTACATAGGATACTGCTGTTTTACTGAGATAAAGGTGCCCCATTTTCATTAATTTTAGAGAAATATCTACAATTCCTGTCAAGATGTGACCTACCTCCTTGGGGAGGGTCAGCATCCACCTGGCCAAAGAGTCTGTATATCATCAGATGTTACCTGATGTGGCTGTGCCAGATCCCACTCCTATAGTGGTACTATTTTCACTGTTCCATCAGTGATTGAGATGTCCAGGCCCAGAGGTGGTAGACCACTTGACCTTGTATGTATCATAATGAGAGCTTATCTAGCAGACATCATTCATGCTCAGGTATCACCCTGACTTGTAGCTAGGATCATAGAACTAGCAATGTGACTTCTGACACAGGTAGCTCATGTGGTTGAGGGTGGTAGCAGTAAACTGAATCCTCTACCATACGTGGAACACACCTGTCCAGGATTCCAGGGAATGGTTCTAGCAGAATTGCTATGGCTGTGTTCCTGCAGACTCCTGCAGACTCCCTTCCATGCATATACATAACATTTACACACACACACACACACACACACACACACACACACACACACACACACACACACACACACACACACACACACACACACATATATATAAATCATTAATACTGATGTCTTTACATCTGTTGCTACTGGCTCTAACAATACATGACTGTTGTTAACCTCATTTCTCATTCACACACTACCTCCTGTTACCTCTCCAAACCTGTGCAAATGATGATGACTGTAACTATCCCCCTGCCCTTTGTACATTTCTTTCTGACATAGGTTTGCCTATGTGTATTGCACAACCTGGATAGTTAAAGCTTGTTTAGTCAAATGCTTGCTTTCATCTACTGTAATAAATTTCACATTTTTTTTGTTTTTCTGCTAAAGTTCAACAGTTCAACAGAGTATTATTTAGGGTATGCTCATAACTGTGGCTGTAATACTGTTAGTAGTAATACAGTCCTATTAATCATGGATTTACTGCTTGCTCAACACCATGTACAAATGATGCTTTGACATTGCCCTGACCATTGTTGGATTATCTAACTTGGACAAATGTTATGCATGCTGCACAACAGTGACCAGGTCAAACCTATTTATTAATCTTTTTATTTATACAATGTTTTTAATGGGCTATAGCACTGATCCCAATCTACCAGTTTCAGTCTTAGCACCAAATGTGAACACACATCAAGTGGAATAAATAAAACATAATTTATACACTAAAAGAACACACTAAAACAACAGAATAGTTAGTATACAACAGGAAAAAAATATTTTAGAAGGTAGTCTGCAGAAACCACTATGCACAATATTTTCATCAATTAGAGTAGTGACATGTTATGAATTAGAGAAGAGATACTTTAGGGAAAATGATAGGCAGTATGTGTCAGATATTAGGGTGACTAGTTTATGTAACCTGAAGCAAAGCATTAACAAGCAACATGTGCTGTGGGATGTTCTTTAGTTTTGCCCAAAAGGAGGAGTAGTTAGAGAGGTCTTTAACATTTGAGAGAAGATCCCACCAAAGTTTGGCTCCAAGGGTGGAAAGGGAGTGGTTAGAACTCTGAAGACTGGTTTTAGGTGCTTTCAAGACAGGTCCTAAGTGGCTATGGTATCTAAGGTTATGTGATGGAGCCTGTCTGAGTAAGCTAGAAGAAACAGAAAGGCAGGAGTTTTCTTTCAAAGGCTAGAAACCTTAAGAGTCATAGACTAGATTGGCCTGTTGTTGAATCAGCAGCCAGTTGACATTGGCTAGTGTAAGATAGCAGTGCTCATACTTTAGAGAAAGGGTAATGATGTATCAAATGAAGATGGAGATTGTTTGGATGGTAGTAGCATTTCTTTTGGAGGCAAATGCTATAAGAGGTAGGCAGTACACAAGTTTGGGCTGGCAGAATCCATTTGTTAATAGCATTTCATGTTGGGCAGGAGAGGAAGGAGGACAGTTTGCTGGCCCAGAAGAGTAGGGAGTTTATCTTTTTCTGGGTGTTTTCAATGTGATGGCGGAAGTTAAATGAGAGATGAAGCCAGACTCCTAGGTATCTGAATACATTGATTTACCCAGTTGCATTGTTATGGTGGTTTAGAATAAGAAGACAGAATTCTTTTGCCTTTTTGTGGAGATTTTGAAGAGCATAGTTTTAGTTTTTTGAGAAGTTGTCATAGCTTTTTTTATAATTGAGACAGTTAATGAAGAAGAAGAAATCTTTTTACAGATCATGTTGAACTGAATGGGTTGTTTGGCTGCAGCAGAAGATAACCATTTCTTCAATGTATTGTAAGGTTGGAAGGCGGGGAAGATCCAGTGTAAGCTTATTTATAAAAATGTGGAAAAGAATTGCCAATATGGAACTTTGAGGAACTCCTTTAAGTAAGGGAATGGTGGCTGGTGTACTGTTTTTAAAATATACTGAGAAATGTCAATTGAACATGTAATTTTCAACCATGGAATAGAGCCAGAGTAAATCCCAATCCAGTGAGGTGGTTAGGTAGGATTGGGTGGTCAGCCAGGTTAAAGGCTTTGGCATTGCCTATAAATATGGCTCTGTTAAGGAGGCATTTGCGCATAGCTAAAAAGGTATGATCAGTGTAGTTCCAAAGTACAGTGGAAGCAGTGTAGCCAGATCAAAAACCATGTTGCTTGGAAGGAAGAAGACAGATTACACTTACATAGTTTGAGAGCTGATTATAGACATTCTATTTTAAATATTCCCAGGGGTAGGGAGGATGGAGATTGAGTAGTAATCATTGGGTAGCTTGCTGTTGGATTTTTTTAGGTAGAGGTATGATTTTTGCTGTTTTCCATGTATTGGACATACCGTTTTGGGTTAAGCAAGGTTGTAGCTATGTGGCAGAGGAGTAACACAGGTTGTAAGTTTGTAGCAGAGGAGTAACAAAGGTTTTAGATATGCAGAGCAGATAAGTAACAAAGGTTGCAGATATATAGCAGTCAAGTAAAAAAGGTTGTAGATATGTAGCAGAGGAGTAACAAGGGTTTTATATAAGTAGCAGAGAAGTAACAAAGATTGCAGATATGCATCAGAAGAGTAACAAAGGTTGTAGGTATGCATCAGAGGAGTAACAAAGGTTGTATATATGCAGTAAAGGAGTAAGTATATACTCCCTTCACTGGGATATGAAGCAGGGGGAGAGGGTTTTGAAGAGGAATAATATATTTGGTTACAATGTTTTTAAAGTAGAAGTGGGGAGTATAGGGTGGTGGGTGAGGGAATGATTGATTGAGGTAGTGAAGTATGTGAGCTGATGGAGGGGATGGTTGAGAAGTCTGAGGATGAGAGGGAAGAGGAGGAAGACTGAGCAGTGTTGGGAGTTTTAAAACCTGTTAACTCACTGACCTCTTCCCAGGATTGTTTAGAAGATTTAAAAACATTTTATTTATGTGTTTTCATATGAGTTATAGATTAGTACTAGGCTAGCTGCCCTTGTGGGCCATTTTAAACCTAGCCAGTTACCCCATATGAGAAAACCCTGCACCTTGTCTTTGTAAGGTAAACACCTTACCCATTATGCCATCCTCCCACCATGAAGTCTACTTGCTTGTTTGGACAAGTTTATGGGAAGCCAAGAATGTGTAAGTGCACATATATAAACTTGTAATCACACAAAAGTGCACAGAGCTCAGGCAGCCAGAAATGAATCATTCCAATAAACAAAGAAGACACATAAAATCTGAGTTTTTAAGGAAAATTTGGATCCAAAAGGACTAAAGACAGCCACTCATGAAGTACTTCTTGTTGAGCTAAATAGCTTTCAGTCCACAAATTAAAACATGGTCTTCATCAGAACTGATGGATTTCCTGGCTGTCCAAGTGCTGTGCAAGTCTGTGAAAAGGTTATAGTACTGTCTGGGAGGAAGAGTTGAGTCAGATTTCCAGGTGTGACATGATTTTTGTGTGAGTGATAGGAAGGTTCTGAGTTTATGAGTGAGCCTGGTGTTTTCTTCAGCTTACATAGTCTTGTGTTTGGTCAATGCATATTTGGATGGCACATTCCTACTTTATGTCGTGTATACTAATGCTGTGTTTTAAATTTCTTAGGGATTCATAAGTATGCTTGACCATGTACCTCTGTGAATGATTGTGAAACCTTACTGAAAATTTTTGGGGTTGCTTTCATGTGGGCCTTCTTTCACTTGACACACCGGTCATGTACATGTGGTTGTAAAATGTCATTTACATACCTTTTAATAACTTATTTGTTTGTATACACTTACATTGTACATATCACTCATAAGTTACTGCTGACATTCTTGTACAGTGGATAATGTTTTATCTTACTAAAGTACAATACTTGCATATGAGGGTAATCATTTATCTCTTCCTTACAGGTTCATCACCTTCCTTGGTTAATGCTGCTGATACATGTTGTCTCTTCTGAGGTTGAGTCTGTCTGATGTTCAAAAAATGTAGCCAGTACATGGGTAAGTAAAGGTTGTTAATTTTGCATGTATCACTCTTACTTTTTATATATCTTTAGCTTCTTAATGTTTCCCTTAGGTAGTGAGTGTGTGCTCTATTCTCTGTCTGTTAACCAGGGCCATTGAATATTATGTGCACCTCCATCTGCCAGATTCTTCCCCAGCTGCTGGTTCTTCATGAAACTCTTCATCTTTATCTGCTGGACCTGCTTGTGCTGCTGGAAACTGTGGTCCCTTACCTTGTTTTCCCTATTGCAGTTGTTTCCCAGCAATGATATTATGTAATATAGAACAGGCTATCAGTAATTTGGCAGAGGTGGCTGTGTCATACTGCTTGGAACCCCCACATGTATCTAGACATTGGAAACAAGACTTGAGCAAGCCAAAGGCACACTTTATATTTTAAGTTTCACATTGTGCATCATTGTAACCTTACTCTGTGGAGTTGTTTCTCATGGGTGCCATGAGCCAATGTTCCAGAGCCTAGCCTGCATCTCCCACTAGATGCCTTGTGGGTAGTTTACTCTAGAAGACCTTAGATACAAATCACAGGTGTGACATATGTGGAAGTCATGAAAACTACATGGGTTACCTACACAGACATTATAGCTCAGCCCTTGTGCATTACCGACCACCTGATAGTTGATAGATTTATAGCTTTTTCTGTTGCTGTACCTCCTTCCCTATTTACCAGGTGGGGCTTTTGTTACTATGTTTGTGCAGTCTATGGTGCTCAAAACCTCAAGGAAGTGTGCTATGGCATAGAAAAGTTGCATGGTGGTAGCTCTTCCTCTGGGTTATTTGGAAACCAGATATACTCCCTTACATGCTACAGCATTACATTGAGAAATTGGTGTAATATTCATGAGACTGCAGCCCGGCTATACCCTCAATAATACCCTGTTGGTTTCTAAAATGTGCCTGTAGCTAGTATACATGATGCCATATATACTTTGGTTTCACTGGAATAGGTTCTCCATGATTTCCTGAGGGCATCAGGTGAGGGTGGCAGATGACTATTTGCTCTAAATTTTCTTTGCCCATCCTTTAGCTCTCGATTAATTGAATTAGCATGATGCCCATGCTAAGTCAAACATGGTCTAAGTACACTTCATTTTCTAGGCCGAGGTCTGGCAGCAGCAGCACCTTGTACTAAAGCTTGTTGCACATACAGATTAATGATAGCAGCATCACCTTGTATTAAAGCTTGTTGCACATACAGATTAATGATAGCAGCAGCACATTGTATTAAAGCTTGTTGCGCATACAGATTAATGATAGCAGCAGCACCTTGTATTAAAGCTTGTTGCACATACAGATTAATGATAGCAGCAGCACCTTGTATTAAAACTTGTTGCACATATAGATTAATGATAGCAGCAGCACATTGTATTAAAGCTTGTTGCACATACAGATTAATGATAGCAGCAGCACCTTGTATTAAAGCTTGTTGCACATACAGATTAATGATAGCAGCAGCAGCAACTTTTATTAAAGCTTGTTGCACATACAGATGTTCAATGAATCACAATCAGCAGTCTAGTCACTGCTTGTTATGCAAACATGCTTAGCATGATGTGTAGGCTTCACAGATCCCGGTCATTGTTTTTATAACGCATTGTTGTTTTAGTTAATGTTTTTTGCAGAACATGCAGTTTACTGCATTAGGTAAAAGTATCTAAAATCAGTGTATCATATATATATATATATAAGAATGTTAGATAAAGTTTTAGCTATTTATTTACATGTAAATTGTCTCACATATCTGAAGAGAGTTTTAAATATAGTATAGTTGTTTATTAAGTGTACGCATTTTGAGTAATTTAGATTTGTTATAGCTATATATATATATATATATATTTTTTGTTTTTTTGTCTTTTTACCAGGAAATGCCTATATATGGGATATTGAATGCATTTAATGTTTTTAATTGAATAATTACAGATTAATGATAGCAGCAGCACTTTGTATTCAAGCTTGTTGCACATACAGATTAATGATAGCAGCAGCATCTTGTATTAAACCTTGTTGCACATACATATTAATGATAGTGTCAGTAACCCCTAACATTTTTCCAACTGTCTTATTGGCTGTATTACAAAGAGTTTTGGAATTTAGGGATAAAGGGAGCGTGGTGTTTAGACGTTGCTTTTATATGTTCCTGAATCACTTCTGCATGTTGATTTCTTTCATTAGCATGTAATCCCCCTAATTATACCTTCATTAACATATTCTGTGACGTATCTTTGTTTTGTTGTCATGGGTGGCACATACAGATGTTCAATGAATCACAATCAGCAGTCTAGTCACTGCTTGTTATGCAAACATGCTTAGCATGATGTGTAGGCTTCACAGATCCTGGTCATTGTTTTTATAATGCATTGTTGTTTTAGTTAATGTTTTTTGCAGAACATGCAGTTTACTGCATTAGGTAGAAGTATCTAAAATCAGACTTTTGTTTTCTATTTTATTTACTTATCTGTAAAAATTGAAAGCATGCTTGAGTCAAACCAATAAAATCAGACGTATTCACTCACCAGTGGTTAAAAAAAAAAAAAAAAAAAACATTTGAAGAGTTTATTCTCTGCTGAAACACTGAAACAATTGTAATATGATACAATATGATGGAATGTGAATTTTCTGTTCATGTCATAGTGAAACTAATTCTTTTAGTTGTTTTTTTTTTTTTAATAAATATGCATTTGGTAAATAACGAACACATCCACATCATAAATATAGCAGTTACTTTTGTGCATGTATGCATGTGTTTAAACTAGGAATATTTAGCTGGTAGGGACCATAATAGTATTATAATAATGTTACTAACAATCTTTTCCCCTCAAAAATACATAAATGTATGGCTCTAGATATCTTTACAAAACTATCCAGTTTTTTTACTGCCTAAAACTATCCAGCTTAACTACTGCCTAAATTAGACAAAATGGTGGTATTTGAGTAGTATTTGAGTGAAAAGCAAGAGTGTAAAGCAATTTTCAGTTTAATGGGGTCTATAGGTTGTGTATTGAACAAAAGATAGAAGCAGCACAGTCTCTATTCTAATACTGAGATATTAGAGACTAAGGTAATCACATAACAATATATGTATATTACAAAGGGCACAGGAGCACTGACATGAGTTACGAATGTTAAGTTATTAGCTTTTGAATTGAAGAGCGATGAAGAACTCTACAATGGTAATGCCTAAAAATCATATATAGAGTAGAAGGATGAAATAACGTTTATGTAGACAAAAGTCTGAAAATAAAAGACATGATATGACTGTCAGGAAAATATGTTTATCCATGTAGTATCGTTATTTTTCAATAAAGAAGTACTGATTTTTAAACAATTTATAAGTGTTTAATTAATTTAAAATCTCAGCTGAGCTTGTTAGTGTTTGTGGTTCTTTTCATTTCAAGGAGTCTCAGACAGCAACATCATTGTTCATGTGAAAATTAGATTTCTCAGAGCTTTAATGTTTTTTCCTTATGGTTGGGAGAAAACCTACTCCCAAAGGTTAAACAATTATCTAATGGAAAACCTGCAGAAGTTTGACCATTACTTAATTTGACCAGCACTGATAAAAAAATCACCATTTCAGCATGCGACTAAATACATGCAGCAACAAGTCATGTAATGCCCAATATTAATGTACAAGTAATGTCCACTGAAAAAACATGCCTGCCAATTCATATCAACATATTAAAATGCCACACCTCCCCACCTCTTAAAGCAAGAAATCTGAACAAAGTCATACATAAAAGTAGAACAAAGGCTCAACAATAGGGGCAACTTTTAAATATTGTTCTTACAAACTTAGAAATTGAATAGAATAAGAGGTTGTGAATTAGAAACAATTTTCTGAAGGGTATGAAATCTGTAACTCAAATGTCTGTCATTATTTTCTAACTTCATTCTTTAATTATTTGCCACAAATTTGTAAGAAAAAACAAAATTTTATGCAAACAGACCAAAAATATGAGACAAAAATCTAGACATTCTGCAAAACTCTGTAGAGCTGAGAAGTATGCCATAAAGCTTGGAGAGAAGAAAAAGAAATGGCTGCATTTTCTGCACTCACTAAACAATACTTTGCTGTTTAGTTAGCATAAAATTAGCAAAAGGGAAATAGGTGAAAGAAAGAAATGCTTGTGTGTGTGCATGCATGCATATGTGTGTGTGCCTGCATATGTGTGTGTGTGGACTGTGTGTGTGTGTGTGTGTGTGTGTGTGTGTGTGTGTGTGTGTGTGTTCATGTGTGCGTTTATGTGTGTTTGTGTGTAGACATTAAATACTTAAATTATATTTTGATGTAAAATGCTTCCTTTAACAACAATTGCCCATGTTCCTGCAAGTGTAATACATTAGAGAGAGGAATCTACCATGTAGACAGTATCACTGCTCAGGCATTATTTTCTCAGTCATCCACATTATTACAGTGAATAACCCATCTCTCTCATAGATGGGGAGCTAACAGTAGCTGAATAATTAATGAATAGCAAGCCATCATATGCACCGCCTCTGTTGTTGTACTGTTACCATTTCCATTCTTCTAGAAATACAGAACAAAACCTGCTTTCTTTCAAAGCATAGCAGCTACTGCCCCAGGATTCAGCAAACTTCCATGCAAGAATGGCTTATTCTTGCACAGAAGGGACTGTTCTCGTGGAGCATGGCAGCGCCCATGCATCTTCATGAATGCACACTACCGTGCTCTAATATGGACATGGTGCTATGTACGAGTACAGTGGGTGTGTCTGAGAGCAGTGCTCTCACAATACACACATCCCCTGCACTCCATAATTGCCATACAGCATTGTAAATGTAGCAAGAGTGTCCGCGGACACCATTACCTCCAACCTCACAAGAAATCTGGACAAAGGTATAAAAATCAAGGGACAAATAGGGACAAATGTGAGATATTGCTCTGACAAACTTTTAAAGTCAATAGAATGACAAGCTTTGCATTAGCATGAATTTCCAAAGGGTAAGAAGTGTAAAACTCAAATGTCTGTCATTATTTACTAACTGCAGTCATTAATGCTTTGCCACAAATCTGCCAGAAAGCCATAGTTGCATGAAAAATGGACCAAAAAGTATAAGGTAAAAATCTGGACATTCCATGAAAATCTGTACAGTTGAGAGGTATTGTGGATGATGTTAGTGTCCGTGGAGCATACCTCTCAAATGCAAAGTCTGTCATGTCATCACCATTTAAAAAGCACAGCCCCCCACAGATAATGTTGCAGAAAACCATGTGCATACCCTACATTACAAAAATGAAACACAACAGTTTAATTTTTTTTCAGTCCAGAATAAAGTTTAAGCATAGCTGAGAGGCTGTGCACATCACGCAGCTCTGCTCAGCCTAGCTTACACATCACAAGGAGCTAAATAGAAATATACTTCAAAACATAGCAATGCAGAAATGGCAAAGTGGTTAGAGCGTTTGTTGTGCAAATAGTCATTCCCGGTTTCATCCCCACTGAAACAAATTTACATTTGACATGTGAAAGCAGTACATACTTTGTTTAATAATTAGGTAGTACATGACATATATTTGTCAACCAGTGTAGTGTAGTAGGTCCAGATATGAGGTGTCAGAGTAATAAAGTTGTGAAACCCCCATATAAACACAAGTGCCCCATACAGTATAGTCACAAAAGAATAAATGTTATGAAACCACACGGGATGTCAGGGAAGGTAAACAACATTATAATATGTCAGGAATGATGAATCAATCCCATACAGCTGATAGTCTATAAAATAAAACTTAAGCAATGTTAAGCATTGCACAGCTATACTTACCGGGTGTAAGCATTGCTTAAATATGAATGCCAAGTAATGAGTAGCCCAGCTAAGTGGATTTGCCCATTGGGAATCAGTGCTGAACCTGCCCTTTAAGAACTGCCAACCTTAGCTAAGCAGGTTTGCCTGTAGCTTAGCTTAGCTCAGCATATTCAAAACTGTTCAATCACGGCAAAGTGTGGGAAATTGGCCATATTTAAACCTCGCAGGCAGGAATACAGCTCATAACCAGTTATAACTCCCCATTGTAGGCAGCATGGCAGGTGTTGGAGAGGGCATGTGCCTTCAGGTGCAGTGCTGGGGCATACAGGAGTCCAAGGTCATGGTAGGACTCCTTGTTAAAAACCATAATATGAGGCTGCTGCAGGAGCAGTACCAGGGTTAGCAATATATAGCGGAGGCCTGGGGAAGTCTCACCCATGATCTCAACAGTGCCACTGGCATCCCTCAGATGGGTGAGCAGGTCCGGCACCACTATGCTGACTTGAAGTGGAGGAAGAGGGAGCTCTTGGACCAGTGGGTCCAAGAAGCATGGCAAAGGGGTGATGTCCCAGGAATGTGTAAGTATTCATACCAATAACTGTTTACCAAAGTCCAGACTGTGTATGTGATGGATAGGTATGCATACATGTTTCTCTGTCTTCTTTACAGCTCCAGCTAAGCAGGCTATGGAATAGGAAGCCCATGCAAACAGGTTGCAAAGGCTGTGTTGCATACCTGGTGATTAACAATCTAGCTTGTAGTATTCATACCACATAATTATAAAGGAGCAGAATGTCATCTGGCAGTATTAAAAATGGATATGGTTTGTACTGAATAAACCAGACACTATTACAGTAAAAGTCTCATATAGGTTATATATAAATAAAACTGTAACTGCCTGTCAGTAAAATTCAAAACCTTGGACTGGTTGTGTTTACTCTGGTATTGTATGAACTGAAATGTTTACAGGTTATGCATAGCAACTATAGCTTTGAAAGCATTAAACGATCAAGTCTCATTTGACAAAGTTAGTGCTTCTGTAAGACATGAGATTAACTGATATGAAATGTTTCATGCAACAAAATCTGATATCTGAATAGTAATATGTTAACTATTGTTTTCCATACTGTGCTATGTCAAAAGGTATGCATAGGAATGTATGTGTAAAAATGTTGTAATTACAAGGTCATATTGTACAACAAAGAGAGAATGAGACAGAAATCATTCCAGGAAAAGACAGCATTTTCTCAATATCTCATTCTGATGAAACACAAACTTGCACTTTTAGCAGAAACAGCCACGGTTTGAATCCCGGGAGTGGTAGTAAGCTGTATGCATAATTTCAACTAGGATTTTGTGAATATGTGTAGAAACAGTCAGGTAGAGTTAACATAAATTTCCTCCACAGATCTTCCAGGTAAGAGAAGGTATAAAGTAGCTATAGGAAGGCTGTAGTTATACTGTGTCCAACACCCATGGTCCAACCCCAAGGCTGCAAATGACAGCAAGATAAGTACATACACCAAGTGGTCTCCCACAAGAAATGATCAAAAGTGTCATGCTGTCACAGCTATCAGTCCCTGCTGCCGACTGCCAGTGTGACCAATAGAAATCAAGGCAGAGTATGGCAGTAGCACACACACACACACACACACACATGCACACATGTGCACACGCACACACACACACACACACACATGTGCACACGCACACACGCGCACACGCACACACATACACACACTATGAGTGCACACATGTAACCCTGACTATGTGAATATGGGTAGAAACAGTCAGGTAGTCTTAATAAAAATTCCCTCCACAGGTCTTCCAGGTAAGAGAAGGTATAAAGTAGCTATAAGTAGGCTATGTGTACAAACATACCACTGCCCAATCAAAGGCCATAGGTTGTTGCAATAATACCTGTAGAGTAATGATTAGAGCAATGATCATTAAAGTTGTGACCACTGCAAGAATCTACATTTGTTAATTGACATATCTCTCTTTCTCTCTCTCTCTCTCTCCCCACCTTATCTTCACCGATAATCTAAAACACATAAATGAATGGGTATGTTTTTCTCCATACCTACCATTGGGACATGTGTCATATTGTTCTACAAATGTTGAAATGCATTCCAATTAATGTTCCCTGTTCAAATACTACCATTGGTGGCCTGTTGCTATCAATGTAACCTGCATGCCAGTGTAATGTCCACTGTGGTTCCATATATGCAAGTGTTCTGTTTGCTATGTAAATGTTCCAAATCTGTTGTTTTGGGTTAATGGGAATACTCATGCATGATGTTATAACTAATCCTGGAATGTGTTTACTATTACTAACCAACATATGTTCTGAAACTGCAACACCATAGCATGTCTGGGAAGGCTGATCCCAGTGGATCCACCTCTCCCCCCTCACCTGGCCGTGGCACTGGGCCCCAGCACATCTGGGACCCACACCGGGATCTCCTCATCCACTGGTCATGCACCACCTTTGGGTGGCATCACCTCAGTGGATTGGACTAGTTCCCCCAGGTGTAGACAGGATCCTGTCACCTGAAGCCAGGTCTGGGGCCTGGTGAGTAGCAAGCTCCGCAAAGAATTGGGAAATCTGCTACACCAGCTTGAGGGTTGCATGGCACATTAAGAGGGTCAGCCTGCCCCTCCTGCTCAGCCACCTTTGGGGCCATGAAGCTGCAGTGGTGACTGCCCATGGGTGGGGACCTCAGTCCCACTATATCCATTTTGGGGGCTCATGGGCTTCTAATTACCAAACACCCATCCCCGTCCAAGGTGTTCACTACCACGTGTGTTATATACCTCCCCTGTATGCTGTCTTCTCTGTCTTGTCTGTATTCCTACTCATCCTACCTCCCAAAATATACCTACTATCCTTCCCCAACATCCCACTCTCACCTTAAAAAGGCAAACAAAAAAAGGGCAATCTGTTCCCAAAAAATAATGTCACCCCATACATAGGTATCCATTTTGCACACATGTCCACTGGACACATGTAATCTGCTATAACTGGCTTCACAACACATTATTGTTGTCCTTGTCCCTCTCTGAGGGATTTGAGTGTCCAAATTTGCCTCCAAATCCAGTATATATGCACAGCTGTTGCTGCAGAAGAAATGGATAGATATGGACCTTCCCAACACCTCTCCTGCACATCCCTAGCTATCTTTCATATTGTTGTTCCCTCTTCATGCCCCCTTTTTCATCACTTTCCTATCACCCTCTTTTCTCTTTTCCTTTAAAGAAATTAACATGGGGTAAGTGGGAGTAAGCAGTAGTAAGCAGGAGTAAGCCTGTTTGTGCTGTGCTAAGCAATGTCTACATAGGTTAAGCACTTTTAAGGCTAACTGTCTGTCAGCATAGTTAACCGGATGTTAGCATTGCTTACCGCCTCACAAATCTGTGCAAACCCACTTACAACTACTTAAAAGTGCCTTAATCACTCTGTATCCAACAGCCTTGTTCTACCCAGCAACAAAATAACCATCCCTTGCATGTCTTGAACCCAAAACCCTACACACCACAGCAATTTACAACCAATTCGTCTGAGCTGTTGATATATCTGATGTTTTTTCAAACATATCATTCAGCAGAGTCATTCAACAGTAGGAAAAAGGTTTGCTAACATTAGTCAAGTTTTGTACATAGATATAAATGTATATGTGTAAGGAGATGCACACACACACACATATATATATATATATATATATATATATATATATATATATATATATATATTATATATATATATATATATATAGAGAGAGAGAGAGAGAGAGACAATATATAATATATTTAGAGATATACTTATAAAATATACACACACACACACACACATATGATATATATATATATATATATATATATATATATATATATATATATATATATATATATATATATATATATATATATATAGTGCAGTCAGACATCACATCCACACTCTGAACCTTTTACTGCAACAAATCTGTCCAAAGGCTGTCTAAATGTGGGTGAAGTGGCTCAAACTAGGGACGTCTTGTAATTATTGTCCTTATCCCTTCCTCCCCAGCAGCAACTGCTCTGCCTTGCAAGAAAATAACAAGGCCTGCCAAGTCTTGAACCTAGGGCCCTGTAAACTACAATCAAAGCAATATATCATTACACCATCTGAGCTCTGCAAAACATTGATGACTTTCCAAACATATCAGTTAGTACAGTCATTCGACAGTAGGAAAAAGAGTCTGTAGACTCACCCAGGCTCTCTATATATACATGTATATATGTATGGAGATGCATATATGTGGACAAATCTATACATAATATAGAAATATATATAGAGATATACATCTACATTTATATCTACATATATGCATACACACACACATATATATATATATATATATATATATATATATATATATATATATATATATATATATATACACACACACACACACACACACAGGTGAACACATACACATATATATATATATATATATATATATATATATATATATATATGTATACATAAATATACAGAAATATATGACAGCTTCAAACAATTGCAAATTGAGGGTCATGCTGCTGCACACTAGAAGTCTAAATCTGAAAATGTGCTCACTGGAAGTATTCCTTAAAATGGGGAACAATGACATCTGTGCTGTAACAGAGACCAGGTAAAAGGCAGCAGGAAGCACCCCTGCACTACCATATAACTCATTCCACAACTTTTGGCTGCAGAACTTGGACTGAAGCTCCAAAGGTGGTGGTATTTCCATATTCATTAAGGATGCACACTCAAAAGTTATAGACCAACATTATGTATTACAGATCCTGCAGGTGTTGCTAACATTGGGTAAGACAGTGGTTCAGGTTGTAGCCTGCTATAGATCCCAAAACATGTCCCAAGACTCACACTCCATGTCCTTAAACACCCTGGAGAATACTCGTTTCTGACCTAACACTCTCATACTGGTTGACTTCAACAACCCCACCATTAACTGGGAAAGCTACTTATGTACCGATGCACATGCCCATCACATCGACCTGGTCCTTGGTAACATGGGCGACTGTTGGTCTACACCAATAGCCAACTTCTCCCTTCTTATATCTGTGCAAAAATTAATCACCTTTGGAAATCCTCAGCCCTCCCACCCCACTGCACAGGTAACCACCATGAAAAGCCTTTCCAAAGCTAACTATGGCCTCATAAAAACAGAGTTGGCTAACCTCACGGCAGACATGCGAATGGAGACTAATTGCATGACTGCTGAATCAAACAGCAATGCACTATGAACAGTACACAAATGCATGGATACCACCATACGCAATAGAACCAAGACCCTCACCTCCAAAAAAAAGGAAGCCAATCTGGTGGTCGCCGGACATAAAGAAACTGTGCAACAGAAGGAGGGAATTAATATGGAATAAGGTGAAGTCCCAAGACTGGAAAAAACTTTTATCAGCCTCAATTAAAAGTTGAGATCCCTCATCAAATACTACAAAGTTAGCTGTGGAAACTGAATTGGAGCACATAGTAAAGACAACCACAAGGCCTCATACAGTTTTGAAAAGAATCTCCATGGCAATACCAAGATTTGCTCTGAGCTACTAGACAATGGTACCTCATAGACTGAGCCAACAAATATTGCCAATATACTGGCTGATATATTGAGTGCAAACTTTACCCAGCTCCCCCCCCAAGGGACCAACCACAATACCAGTACACTGCCAGGCACCCAGTATTACTGCTGCACAGGTTAAAACACCAGTGTCCAAGGCCAAGAATACAGCTTCTATGGGACCTGACAATATCCCTGGCTATGCTCTACATGAACTACAGAGTGACCTGGCATGTGCCCTGTTCAAACACAGCCTCACCTCAGGCTTTGTCCCTACTGAATTGTGCACTGCTACAGTTACCTCTCTTCACAAACGAGGTGTGATTACAGACCCTGGGAAATACTGCCCCAGCTGCCTGACAAGTCTGTTATGCGAACTTATGGAATGCATCATCATGCACCTAATAAACAGGGATATGGGAATCTGTAGACTCAGGATCCCACACAGTTTACTTTTGTGAAGGGTAGGTCATATCTGCTGAATCAACCTGGTCAACTTCTTGAAGTCAGTCACCTGAGCTGTTAATGAAGGCAAGGTGGCACATACAGCCTACCTTGATCTGGCCAAAGCCTTTGATAACATTCCCCACTCAGGAATCATGGAAAAACTCACTAAGTTAGGCATCAACTCCTATATCACTAGGTGGGTTGCAAACTGGGTCACAGATAGGACTCACAGTGTGGAAATAGATGACTCCAAGTCAGACTACCGAGCAGTCATAAGTGGAGTCCCACAGGGTTCTGTCCTTGGTCCTCTCATGTTTGGTACCAACTTCTCTGAAGTCCATGTCAACATGAAGGGACTCTGGCTGACAACATTTTGTAGACGATTGCAAGTTGGGAGCTATTATTAACTACCCAAATGATGCTGGCATCCTACTGAAAGGGCTCACTGAGACCAATGACTGGTGTCAGAGCCATGGCCATAAGCTCAATGTCAGAAAATGTGTTGTCATCCCCTTTGGGGAAAACCCTGTTCCCATGAATTATCACATTGATGGTAGTCCCCTGAATGATGAAGGTGTTATAAGATATCTGGGTACACAGGTTGACAGCAGTGTCTCTTGATCACCACATTGCCACTGTGGTCACAAAGTCCTTCTATGTGGCACATCTCAGTACTAACGCATTAGCATCCAGGAAAGAAGAGGTCATTGTCCCACTGTACTCTTCTTGACAGAGTGACATAGTTTGTTTCAGCATACATATTCGGATGGATGTGAGGTAGGTAAATTAAATGTATGCCCTCATTTTCTGACAGCAATCATATCATTACAGTGATTTACCAGAGAAATGATAATAATCTATAAAACAGACCAGAAACACGAGGAATAAACCTGAACATCCTGAAACAATCCAGCCAGTTGACAGGTATGCTCAGAACCCCTTTCTGCAATGAATCTGAACTAAGACTAACAAAGTGATGGGTGGAAGCCATGAAAATGGGAATGTATCTCAAGTACTGGTGTAGATAAGCTAACACAGTTGCTGTAGTTACACCCTCCTGTGTACTCTAACATATATTTAGTGAAATAGCACAAGTAATGGAATTAGGAAATCTGCTTTGGGTAATTACATGTGTATTTGCAAATATATCAGGCATTATGGGGACATAACAGCACTAACAAACAGACACAAGAGTGAAAGTGCATACCCACAACCAATATCACCACAGTCACATACTGGTAAGTCAAGTCAACAGTAGAGTATACAGACTGTGTGAACAAATACATCATTGTTTGCCATTCACACACTAGCCCTACATATACAGTCCCCATTCTCAGTGTAGTCTGAATCCTGACCTTGGTACAGGACATGTCTCAGTCTGCCCCTACAAACACATACAGCTAATTGATCATCAGAAACTGGAGCAGCATGCACAGTCAGATAAAGAAGGAGCCATAGCACTTATATCCACACCCTCCATACACAGCCCAAATAACATTTACACATGACGTGTACACAATCATGACAGTCTGTTAAAAATGGCCAGACATAAACAGGCCTCTCACATGTACAGTTCACCTCAGAATGTACAGGCTCAGAACTCATATCTATGGCCTCTTCCCTGACATGTCTGTTGGTCTACTACATCACTGGGATGGTAGCAGGAATGAAGTCAAGAAATAATGATAATAAATATGTCTGTGCCTATTTGACATCTGGACAAAGCCTGCCATCATTTGGGGACAGAGGCACAAACACAGGGGTAGATCGGACATATTGATGTCATACATTGACACAGTTGCAGATGTTACTGGGTTTCTTGTAACATCCTTTATGAGGAATATGACATCGGTAATACCAATAGATGTATTTACTGACTGCATTCCCCCGTGTCCATGACTGCTTTACCAAGGACACCAACTGTCTGGGGAACAAACAAAACATAACAGGCAAACATGTGGCCAGTCTGTGGACAGTGTGCCAGTGGAGAGGTATGTCAGACATATCACTGTCAATCAATAAGTCACTCACTAAATGCATGTCCACACAAACCCTGTCAATCTATCAATCCACCATGTGTATAACAGCACTGATGACATAGAATCTGTTCACAAATCTGGGGATATGTCCCCCATGTTGTTTGGCTGTCTCCACATGTTCTGTCCTGTGATGTATTGTCACCTACTGTGTGTGAATCTGTAGCCCACCACCTCTGTAAAATCCCTCACACAGGCAAGGAAGAGGAGCAAGGCCCAGATTAAGGAATGCTCCATATGTTGGAACTAGCAGCAGTGTCCAGGCCCACAGCACAATACTATGTGGGCACCTAAATAGTGGTATGGCCTTAGCAATACCTGACATCTGCACATCTGCACAGAGGACAGACAGAATGTAGATAGCCGTAAACAACAAACGAAGAATCCACTTGATTTATACTTGGTTTATTATACCTCTAGCACTTCGGCAAATGCCTTCAAGGGAGTATAAAACATTACAAAGTAAGCACAGTTTAAATACCCTAGTAAACAAGACAATTAATCAATAAACATTAATCAATTATCCAATGAACATTAAAAATCAAATTGAATTAAAAGCCTCCAGTTTTATTCTACATTAAGACCCTGAGCAGATAAAGTATCATATTTCAAAATTAAAATGCTTTTTTTATACAATAATTTTTTTCTTATACAAATGATCAGAAAATACACCTTCATCAACTTGTTCTAAAATCGTAGCTTGCAGCCCATTAGGATCAGAATTATGAACCAACATAAAGTGCTTAGCAACAGGACTATCTTCTTTTTTTTATTTATACTGCTCCTAATATGTTTTTGAAGTCTAATTTTAAATTTCCTTTTACTTTCCCCTATATATACAAGTCCACAGGGGCATCTCAATGCATAAGCAATACCTTCAGTATTACAATTGTATGTATTATTAACATAAAATAAATGACCATTTATATAATTAAAAGTTCAAACAACAAAATGACATACATTGCAGTGACCACAGAACATAGTGCCCTTTACATGGATAGTCCTAGTTTTCTGTACATTAGCGGGATATCTAAATCTATTATGTACTAAGATATCTTTTAGATTTCTGCCTCTCCTAAATAAAATACCTAAAGAGGTTGAAATTAACTTAGCCAAATCCATAGATTTAAACAAAAAATTCCAATAGTGTTTCACCACATCAATTAAAACACCACTGAATACACTATAAGTGGAGACAAAATAAACTTGTCTTCTCTCCTTGTCAATGATGTCTTTCTTATTCCCACCCACTATATTTCTACAGGTACCAACACTATGTTGTTCATTAATAACGTTATCAATAGCTGTTTGAATCATATAACTATTATAACCCCTTGATCTAAACATACTACATCCAACATTAATTTCTTTATAAAATTCCATATCATTATTACATAATCGTCTCAGCCTCAAACATTCCCCATAAGGTAAAGAGGCTATAGTATGAGCTGGATGATAGCTGGTACCCATCAGATACTGATTACCATCAGAAAACTTCCTATATACAGAAGCCCATAAAATATTACTGTCCTCCAAAATAAGATGTATATCCAAAAAAGTGATGTGTCTCCCCACCTGTATACCATCAAAAGATAGTCCAAATCTATTGTTCTGCATAGCTTCAATAAACTGACCAACATTAGATATCCCAACTTTACAAATAAAAATAAGATCATCAATAAAACAAAAATATTTAACAACATAATTACTAAAAAAATCTATATGATAGA
This sequence comes from Protopterus annectens, assembly GCF_019279795.1. Classification (NCBI taxonomy): domain Eukaryota; kingdom Metazoa; phylum Chordata; order Ceratodontiformes; family Protopteridae; genus Protopterus; species Protopterus annectens. The sequence continues at coordinate 989,438,537 of NC_056741.1, read as the reverse complement.
GACATTCCAATTCATACAATCCTATCATCAAATTGGTATACATAGGGGCAAAAGATTCCCCTATAGCAGTGCCTTTAATCTGTTTGTATATTTGTTCAACTTATCTTTTTTGGTTAGTGTCTTGTTCAGAAAGTAGATAGCCAACAGGTTATGCATTAGGATGAATGTTTTGAAAGATAGACGTCTGAAACTGAAAGGTATGCCATTACTACATGACAGCAGTCCCCAATGACATGTTCAAAAAACATAGTAGTCTACAGTTAATATCAACATATCAGATTAATATCCAATAGGTGATACATAAAAACATACAGCTCAAACACCAAGAACAAGATGGTTAGTACTCAGAGTCCCAACTTTGCATGCAGGGGTGTATGGTTCTACTACTACAATCTGCAATATACTTTTACTTGGAAAAGCACTGCTAAAGGTACTAACGTAATGATACAATATGAGTTAAACTATTTTTGTCAACCAGTGTACTGTAGCTGGTATAACATGCAATTGTGTCTGCATATAACCTGGGATACTACCCATGCACAAAACAAATACAAAGAAAAAAGATTGTGGTACTAGCCATGTATACTCAGGTGTCCCAAACAGTATAGTCACTCCCCTTGGTGCTGTAATAGCAGCACACAGAAGCATGTTATGTACAGGAAATTAAATACATTTATTAAATATGCCCAGTGATCCTAGACTCATTCAGCAGCTTCTTACCTATGGTGCTCTCCCCGCCATTACTATCCTGTAAGGCCAGTTCCTCCATAAGGACGCTACCCTGCTGCTTACTAAACTGAAATTTTGACCTAAAAACTCCACAACTTAAATTTCCTAAGGTTAATAAGTCTAGAAATTTACTGCTGCTTAACTATGTTTGCTGAACTGGGTCTACCGCACCAACGGGTGTCCCTAAAAAAACCTCAGGCCTTTTAACCTCTGTAGTCTTAGGCTAATTTCTGCGGCTTACCTTAGCTGATTTTCTGTGCCCATTGGGTGAAAATACCCTGTAGCCAATATACTGGGGTAAGAATGGTAGAATGATGTCAGTTAGTCCATAAGATAACTGTTGCTTCCAATAAGGTTTAGAAAAAGTACAGAAAAGTTTGTAGATTACTTAACTCCTCACTATTCACCTTTTGGCTCTAAGATTCCTTGATGTCTGTTAAACCAAATCAGCTTAGATCTCCTCCCCCTGCTTAGCAATGTATACGAGGTTATATAGTCTTAAACTGAAGCCGCCATTTTCAAGCATCCAGTGCTCCTAGACTCAGTCAGCAGCTTCTTACCTATGGTATGTGTCTTTTTGCTTAGAGTTTTTAAAAAATTCTGTTACTGCAGCTGGACCCAAGTACTGAGCTTACTTTTTGTCATGTTCAAAAGAGTTATGTTTAATAAGGAAAGTTGTTTTGTGTTCAGAACAAGTAGTTACAGTTCATAGTATTAGCGTGCGTATGCTGTGCCTATTTCTATCGTTGCGCTGCTCATAAACTGTTGTCCTAATGTGTTAAACAATGATGATATAGAACCTGTTTAGTTTTCGTTATACAGTGCTAGCAGTCTCAACTGTGTTGCATTACCCTAGGGTACATTTACTTACAATTGGCTTGCATTAGAATAACCAGTTGATTTGCTGAAAAATACATCTTAGCCAAATGGAGTTGCATCAGTTACATGCATATGCTGTTTTAAAATGAGTTGGTTTTGACTTTATTAAATAAGCGATTAGAGCTGCTATATAGTCAGAACATCACAAATGGAGTCAGCTCATTTCTTTACACATACTGCCTGTAATTTCAGCTAAATAGTGGGGTAGCATCACTTAAGGTGTGTAATGTAACAGTAATTGTCTTATATAGTTGAGCGACTTTACCGGATGTATTATACTAACCATATTGGGCTAAATAATGAAGTTGCATCCTTTTAAAGTGCTGAAATAGCTTATTTGACTAAAATAGTCGAGCGACTTCATCAGACAACTACCTGATTCGGGTAAACAGAGCCGCTCATTTCTGTGAAGTATGTATTTTTTATGGCGGAGTTGTTTAGTTTGTATCATTTCTAACTCATTGAAAATTGTAAATACCTATTATATAACAAACAAAACAGACCAGAACCTGATCTGTACTCTAGGAATGTAAGAATTTTTCCTAATGTAAAACCTGTTTCTCTAGAGTTTCTATTATAGGTGAACATTGAATCCTAGTTAATTTCATTGTACTATTACATGTCTGATTATATATCTGCTGACTGTGTGGTTTAAAACCTGTATTTCTTCTAACTGTCAATCCCTTCTAGGTGCTGTCCCCACCATTGCTATCATGTAAGGCCAGTTCTTCCAGAAGGACATTACCCTGCTGCTTACTAAACTGAAATTCTGACCTAAAAACTCCACAACTTATATCTCCTAAGGTTAATAAGTCTAGAAATTTACTCTGCTGCTTAACTATGTTTGCTGAACTGGGTCTACAGCACTAACGGGTCTCCCTAACCAAAACCTCAGGCCCCTTAACCTCTGTAGTCTTAGGCTAATTTCTGTACCTTACCTTAGCTGATTTTCTGTGCCCATTGGGTGAAAATACCCTGTAGCCAATATATTTGGGGTAAGAACTATATAATTATATCAGTTAGACCATAAAATAACTGTTCCTTCTGATAAGTTTTAGAAAAAGTACAGAAAATTATGTAGAATACTTAATTCCTCACTACTCACTTTTTGGCTAGAAGATTGCTTGTGGTCTGGTTTCATCACTACTCCGCTCATTCTCGCTATGCTCAGACTCACTCCATGCCCCACCTTACCCCCAATTTTCACCCACCCCCAGTGATGTTACATTTATACTAATATTGTCCACTCCCATCTTCTAGAACTAATCAGCTTACCACTCCCTAATCAGTGCTACCCCTTCCCTACACTCCCTTCTTTATCATTCTCCTGCGTACTGGTCAGACTCTCCTTAGTTACATAGTTACTAACTACATAACGACTTCAATTAAAACAAAGGGACTAATCTCACTATTCTCCTTCTTGCTTTGTTCTTATTTCCTAACACGCTATGAAAATCATTACCATATAGGATACCAGTACTCAAAATACCAAACATCCACCCCAATACTTTCCACATTTAAAGACCACCTAATAAACAGCCCGACACTAGACATCACTTTCTATAATAACTATCAACCTACTTATTATAGATATGCCAGCTCTAAAACCAGAAACTATTACAAACTCATAGACACATTTTTGAAAATCTTACCACACATACGCTCTAACTTAATTATAGCTGGTGACATCCATCCTAACCCTGGCCCATTCACACTTAACACAACAAGTCCCCTCTCAGCTCACCTCCCCCAAAACACCTATTAACAAGCCCCTCAACTCACTATTGGTTTGCCACCTTAACATCAGAAGCCTAAATAACAAAGTGCATGAACTACATGCCCTCCTAGCCACCCATTCCATTGATATACTCTGTCTATCAGAAACTTGGCTAAAATTTTCAACTTCTGATAATGAAATATTACCACCCAGGTATAACATTCTTAGGTTAGATAGGTCTACTAGGAAATGGGGTGGGGTAACTGTACTTTATAAATCTTCTCTCAATGTTTCCATTGACCCCTTACAACCTTGTGCAACAAACAATACAGAAATGTCATCCATTAAACTACAAATAAACAATAACAAATGTATCAGGATTGTATGCCTGTATATCCCTCCTGGGAACAATGTAACTACCCTAGAATGTATCTTCAACTCATTGTCCAGTAACTGCCCGCAGGAAACAATAGTACTTGGTGATTGCAACTTAAACTGGAACACCTGCTCCTCTGAATCACCCTCCACCCACATTAACCTCTATGGGTTTACTCAAACCATTTCAACTCCTACCAGGATAGGCAATCCTAGCAATAAAGAGTGTATACTTAACTGGATACTTATTAATTCCCATCCTCAATTGTATACCTCAGGTACCCTTCCAGATGATTTGAGTGATCACTTCCTTACCTATATAATTAAGTATAAAACCACAGAAAACCATAATCCCATTTTCATAAGTATAAGAACCAAGAAAAACTTCAACCTAGTCAACTTCAAAGAAGAACTTGAACTTATAACTGGTCAGACCTAAAACAACTACCCCTAGAAGAAGCTGTAGCTTACTTCAATAATACATTTGTTGAAATCTTGGATTATCAGGCTCCCATATGCTCCATCAGAGTAAAATCAAAAATTGCACTGTGGTTTACTAATTAAACAAAATATAAAATTGCCCTTAGAAATAAAGCCTGGGCCCTATGGCGCACCACAAAAACTCCCCTAGTTCAAACTAGGTATTGGCAGCTAAGAAATGAAACCAAAAGATCTGTCTTACTTGGTAAGAAAAAATATTACTTCCATTTACAACAGAAAAATCATAACAACCCAAAAAATTCTGGGCAAGTATAAATAGACTAATGCACCCAGTCCAAACCTCCACCCCACCCCCTGCAGCCACCACGCATGCGTCTGAGAGCCCCTCTGAGGCTTCTTAGTTAGCGTTTTTAGCTAACCATACCGAGCAAGATCAAATACGATCAAAGTGTGTCTCAACATGGTTGCAATCCCTTACACATGCTGAGAGAAGTTGCTCTTGCTCGCAACTGTTGGTAGAAGACTTCCTTTATTTCTCCTTCTAATATTCCGTCATGCACAAACTGACACCATAAGTTAGCAATGGGTAAAGACACAACCTCCTTCAATCTTCTTTTATGGTTCCCTTAGGTAGCACATTTGCCCCATTTGGGTATATCTAAACGACATTCCATGCTTAGGCAGCCCTTGCACAATACAGGGGTCTAGTTCTTTTTTCCCCTGTTATACTATGTTTTATGTTTAAAAAGCTGTACTTTGTCTCAATTTTTTTTTATATGCTTATTCTGCCTATAACTATTTGATTAATTGGTTTCTGTTTCTGCCTGCCAGACTGTGAGTTGAATGTTTTAAGTGCTGTGCATTACCTTAATTGCATTTCTTAAAATACTTTATCTGCCTGCTTGATAAAGTATTCAGTCTGCCTAGCAGATGGAGAAAAGACACAGCCTTCTACAGATATCTGCTCTTGATACCTCTAGATAGTGCTCTAGACATTTTGATAATTCTAGGTTGTGTATAAGACTGTGCTTGGACTCATCTTTGCTAGTACAATTATTTAGATAACCCTGGCAGAATATAATGTTTCAATTTTCTCTGTACATGTTAAGCTCTATTTTTAAAGTGCTCTGCATTGCCATTTACATCACTTTGATAGCTGTATTTTCTGCCTGTACTTGCTCTATTGTGCTATTTTATTGCCTGTTATATTTTCTCTGATTGTTAGCTAGCTACCCTAGTTAATTTCCCCATCCTTTTACCAGGCTGGGGTACTGTGGTAACACTGGGTTTTGTACAGTGATTGAGTTTTTAACCCTGCATGTTATCCTACCCAGTTTTGCACTTTCTAATAGCTGTACTTTTGCGTCCATTTACCTCTCTTATTTTACCATTTTCCTCTATATTTCACCTTCTTCTATGTCTATCCTTTGAACTCTCTATCTACCTACAGTTATCACTTCTACGTCTATCCCTTGGCTCTTTATATATTTACTAAATTCTTATATACTGTTCCTTCCCTGCTGACTGAATATTCCCCCTTACTCCTTCCTCTCTTTACCTGCAGCTTTAACCATTTTATGAACCTAACCTAGTCTATCTCTCCTCTCATTTTACAGTTCCTCACTTCAGAAGCTCACCACAGAAGCTCCCTCCCCACCTCAATCCAAAAACGGAATACCTCCTGCATCACCTCTGAAAACTCCCTGGAGCTTGCCTGCTAGATTGAGCTATAGAACTCCTGAAGACTGCCCTTAAAGTTAACTTTTTGAATGTAGGTAGCCTTAAACCATTTACTGTGTCTGTACTACCTACTAATACATTTACTTTTGTCTAACTTCCTTGTAAGTGATTCATCAGCCTACCATGGACCACACGGCCATACTCTCTCCCCCCAAGTCACCTTAGTCCCAGATACTTTCACAGCGAAAGTTGTAAGTGACCTGCTCACCATTGCTGCCTGCTTTCTTCATTCTCACCACCAGGTGGCAGCACCCACTAACCAAATGCCGGTGCGACTGTAATGTTACCTGGCTTCCCTCCTATTAAACTGACTACTTAACTTAAGAGCCTGTATTTTATTTTTCTTTCTCTCTCTGTCAACAATCTGTTTTTTTTTCACCCCCTGTACAACATTAAATATTCAACTTAAAACATCTCTTACATCCCTACAAAGTCTCATCCTTATCTGGTTCTACATCTACCATATCTGCTAACCTTTCTATACCATCAGCAGTAGTAGCTGATACTTTTTTGCTGTTGATCTCTCTTCTTTTGGTCTTCCCCGCTCCGTTCTCCCTGTGGGCTCACTCTGCTCCCCTACCCACCCCCACTACCTCTAGATTTATATCCACTTAGCCACTCCTACTTCCTCTCCAACCACTAAACACCCCCTCATCTTCCTATCCCCTCCCCCATACATAACACACCTACATCACATTTCTCCCTCCTCCTTACTCAACACCTACATTGCCGATCAAAACCTCAACATGTTTGTAAAATATTCATCCCTCTCAATTCAACTACTACTCCTTCTCAACCTTAGCTACATCTACTATCTTACCCAGCCTAATCTCATCACCCACACCCCACTCCTACACACAACCTACCCTCCCCACACATCACAAACCTACTATTACAACTCCATCTCTCCTGAACTATTTCCCATCAACCACAACCTATGTTTTCATTACAAACTAGTCCCTCCTCATAACACCTCAACACCCACTCTCCCCTCCATATCCTCCACTAATCTTTCAACTCACACCTCCCAAGCAAAACAATCCAAATACCTCTGCTACTTAAATCAACTTCTAACTTCCATACTTTTATTTGGCGATATACACCCCAACCCAGGCCCAAACCCCTCTTCCTCAATGTCTAAATCCATCATATTTGCATTACTTAATGCACAAAGCTTTCCTAACAAAATTCCAAATCTACATGCCTGGCTACTCCATAACAAACCAGACATCCTAGCCATTTCTGAAACCTGGCTAAAACCTCATATAAAAAATGCAGAGATAGTACCACCCAATTACTCTATCATCAGAACAGACAGAACCCATAAAAAGGGTGGTGGATTAGCTCTACTCTACTCATCCTCTCTATGCATAACACCTTATAATAAAGTCATTCCCCAGTTCGCTAATGCAAAATTAATACTTGCTCATCTTCAGCTAAACAAACACAAATATATATACATAGCCTCCCTTTACATACATTGAAGAGATCCTCTCCTGGCTTTCAACTAATATCTGTAATGAAACTATAATCATGGGAGACACCAACTTTAATTGGTCCTCCATTCAAACCCCTACTCACTCCCTCAACATCAACCTATATAACTACTCTCAACTCATCAACTCCATAACTAGGCCATGCAAAGACTTCACTAGTGGCAACATCTTAGACTGGATTCTAGTCACCCACCCTCACTACTACCCCATTAGTGGAACCCTTCCTGACTCCCTCAGCGACCACCTGCCCATCTTCGCTAGACGCCTTCCTACTCCCTTACAAGTTACTCATAATTACATCACTACCCGATGCCTTAGAAATTTTAACCCTGAAACTTTCTCTGACTCCCTAAAATCACTTAACTGGTACCCCTTAAAAACTCTACCCCTTGAAAATGCAATCACTCACTTTAATACTACCTTCCTAAATATTCTAGATACTCATGTTCCCTTAATAACCAAAAGAATAAAAAGGAAATCCACCCCCTGGTTAACTAAAAACACGCTAACCAACATGCGACTTAGAGACAAAGCCTGGACACAATACCAGAGGAATAAATCTACATCTACCCTCATTGAATACAAAACTCTTCGTAACTCAGTTAAAACGTTTATCTCAGCAGACCGTCGAAACTACTTCACCCGACTTCAAAGCAACCACAAAACCAACCCACAAACGTTCTGGAGAGGTATAACTACCCTCTTAAAACCTGGTACTACAGAAAACCCAATCCCTTGCCCAAATGATTCATTGATTCTATTTCCAATCTTACCTCTTCTTTTTCAAATAACACCAGCAATTTTCCTTTATCATTTCTCCTAACTCATGCATCTTTGTCATTCCTATGATATTTGCAAAGAATGCACTAGGCTGAACCTCTTAAGTGTATGCTTCCTAATATGTAATGGCTTCTCAGTATTTACTTTGCAATGTTCCTTTTGCTAGTCTGTATCATCTGTAAGTTTCATCACTAGTCTGTATTATTTGTAATGTTTGCTGTACTATTTGTAATGTTTGCTCAAATATATAACATTTGTAAAATTATCATCTATAACCTATTGTAACCTTGATTGTTTTGGAGCTTTTCTCTCCAGGACTCCATTGAAAATGGGTTCACATTGGCCCAATGGACTATCCTGGTAAACCAACTGCAAATAAATAAAATAAATAAATAAAATAAATGGACAAGACACTGATCTTGCTACCCAGTTCAACTCTTTCTTCATTGATTCTATTTCCAAACTTACCTCTTCTTTTTCAAATAACAATCCACCCCCTACCTCCACTTCTCCTCACCCATCTCCCCCTCCAGCTTCTTTCACTCAATCCCCACTCTCTCAACCCCCACCATTCTACATTAAAGCTATTCCTACTTCTACCATAAAAAAACTCCTGCAGAAACTAAAACCATGCACCAATGCCCCTGATAACATTCCCTCATACTTCCTCAGCATAGCTGCTGAAGCCATTGCCCTCCCTATCAGTATCCTAATCAACCGCTCTATCCAAGAAGGTATTGTTCCTCAAATCTGGAAAAAGCTTACATCATTCCCCTGCATAAAGGTGGAACTAATACTAATATTACCAATTTCCGTCCCACCGCTATCCTCTCTCCCATTTCAAAAGTCCTAGAGAAATGTATCCATCTTCAACTCCTTCCCCATCTCTTGGAGAACAACCTATTAACTCCTACCCAGCATGGATTCAGACCCCATCATAGCACTATGACAGCCCTCTTATCCTTCCTAGAAACTGTGAATAAAGCTAGAGATTCTGGCCTCACTGTATTTACCATCCTACTCAATCTCTCTAAGGCCTTTGACACTATCTCTCATAACCTACTTCTTACTAAGCTATCTAACCTAAACCTTTCACCATCACCCCTTAGTTGGTTTACCAGCTGTCTCTCCAATAGGCAACAAGCTGTCAAGTTGAAGAAAGCCACCTCCTCCTTTGTGAACACCCCCACAGGTGTCCCACAAGGTTCTATATTGGGCCCCCTCCTCTTCAATATTTTCATTAATGACTTTTTCCACTCTATCCCTCTTGCAGACATTATTCAATATGCAGATGATTCCACAATCATCTGTGCTGCCTCATCCATCCCAACTCTTTTAAAGCTTACTCAAGATGCCATCTCCACCACAGAACAGTGGATGAAAGACAACCATCTAGCACTCAGTGTTGCTAAAACTAAATTTATGATATTTACTCCCTCTAAAACTAATAATTTTGATAGAAATTTATTCTCCTTCACCAGCCAAAATAACACATCTCTTTAGATGGTATCTGAAACCAAACTACTAGGAGTCCAAATCGATGACAAGCTTAAATTCAACTCCCATCTACTACTAAACATAAAAAAAACCCACCAAAAACTTGGCATGCTCTACCGACACAATCGGTTCCTCACCTCAGCTACTAAGCTTACTCTGTCTACTACATTTCTCCTTCCCTCCCTTCTCTATGGTGCCCCTCTTCCAACAAACCTACAATCATCTCTCAAAACCAAACTGTCCTCTTGTTACAATAGAGTAGCCTGATTCGCCTTCAGCAACAAATCATCAACCCATCACTGTGAACCTCTCCACAAACTCAACTGGCTAGAGCTTCCCATCTACCTCTCCTATACTCAGCTCACCTATGCTCATAAACTCATATTCCAGCCATACCTCTGTCCCACCCTCTCAACTACCTTTAAAATGCACCACACACAAAGACTTCTAAGATCAAACAATCAAAACCTTATTGAAGTTTACAGACCCCTCCACCCCCCAGGACAAAGCCTCCTGTCCTTCTCACTAGCACGCCTATGGAACTCCCTTCCCCCCTCCATTTGTACAATTGCTAGCCTCCCATACTTTAAAAAATCACTCCACTCTCATCTAACATCCACATGGGAATGCTCCTGCTCCCATACCTCATAACCTACTCTTAACTTCCAACTCTTTTTTTCTATTTTCCTTCTCACAAATCCCAGATAGCAAATTCATGCTTGCTTGTATTATACAACTCCCTACTTGTACCTAGCAATTTCTTAGCCTACTGCATCTAACTATCCCACTTTTTTGATATTTTTGCCTTTATTACTTTTGATTGAAATATGTTTGATTTGTCTTATAACCAGAAGTTGTACAATGTTAATCTCTGTAATCTTCATGTAATCTATGTGTGGAACTCAATCTTTGTATAATCTGTATGTGGAGCTTTTCTCCACAGGACTCCATTGAAAACAGGTTCTTTAGGCCCAATGGACTATCCTGGTTAAACAACTGTAAATAAATAAAATAAATAAATAATTTACCCAAGGATGTTGCAAACATCTTCAACTGCTTTTGCATTGAGACCATCCAATCCCTAGCTAATCAACTACCATCTAGCTCCCCTATCACAAATCTCTCTACTTCTAATTCCCAAACCTCTTTTAGATTTCATCCAGTTGATACTTCATTTATTCAAGCTCTACTCAAAAAATTAAAACCCACAACCTTGTCAGCCGACAGTCTCTCCGCTGAGTATCTGCAAAAAGCTGCTGATGCTATAGCCTACCCTATTTCCATTCTTGTCAACCAGTCCATAGCAGAAGCCTTTATCTCCTCCATCTGGAAGACATCCTATGTGATTCCACTCCATAAAGGTGGAAGTTCCACAAACTATTACATTTTCGTCCAATAGCCATACTGTCTGCACTTGCCGAAATTTTAGAAAAATGTTTGCATAAGCAGTTAATGCATCATCTTATCCAAAATAATTTACTGTCCAACTCCCAGCATGGTTTTAGGCTTCATCACTCCACCACTACAGCCCTCCTTGGCTTCTCTAATACTATAAATCATAATCATAATAATAACAAACTAACCTAATCTCTCTTGTTAGACCTATCCAAGGCATTTGATATGGTCGATCACCACCTACTAATCCAGACCCTAAAATCTACTTACTTAAGACATGACTGCTCTCCGTTGGATCCAATCTTATTTGAATGGCAGACAGCAGGCATTACTATGGCAGAATGAACTATGTGCCCTCTTACCTAATTCTCTGGGAGTTCCCCAGGGATCCATACTGGGACCCCTTTTGTTTTCTATATTTATTAATGATCTCCATATTGTCATACTAAATGCTGCTTGCATACCGTATGCAGATGACTCCACTCTGATATGTTCAGCTTCCTCTCAGTCAGATCTCTGCTCAGAATCTCAGTTAACTTAACACAGTTGAAAAATGACTTTCTGATCATTGTCTGATCTGAAACCCTAATAAAAATAAGCTGCTGCTCTTTACCCCCACCTATAGGCCTAACACCCTATCATTTTTTTATATACTCTAATAATGGCACCGCAATCTCTCCTGACACCCATACAAAACTATTAGGAGTTAATATCGACAATAACCTTAAATTCAACATACACATTAACAAAACTATTAAAATCATTAATAAAAAAATAGGGTCATTTTACAAGATCAAGACTTTCCTTGCATAAGACACTCAAACTGCCATTGCCCGCTCTCATTTACTTTCAACCTTACTATATGCTTCCCCTCTACTGACTAACCTAGGTAAAACAGAACTCAATAAATTATCAGTTTGCTACAATCACATTGCCAGATTTGCCACTGGCATGCCTTACAAGACACATCACTGTAACATCACTGTACCAATCTAAGATCTCTTGGGTGGCTGGAATTACCCTCCCTAATCCAGCTTAACCAGCGGTTAGTTGCCTATAAAGTTTTAAACCAACCAGAAAAAAAAAACAGCACTGAAACCCATAATCTACCCCTACAGCAATCTGAATACACATTGATCTTCAAATAAACTACTTGTCCAAACTATCAAAGCTAATAATGCAGCCATTGCCTCTCTGTTTGCTAACTATGTAGGCAAAATTTGGAACTCCCCTCCAGCAAATATTACCCTAGAACCCTACATAAGACAATTCAAACATAGTCTAAAGGTATACCTTAAATTACATTGGATTTGTTCATGTTCTACACCTGACTAATACATTATTTTATTGTAAAGGAATTACTCCAGCGTTTCTCAAGCACCTTTGAGACTTATAGACCTCAAGTTATGTAAAAATGTTGATTACGACTGTATCTTTTACTATTCTGAAATACTTTGTAAATATTGTTTTTATGCTTTATTTTGCATATCTCTTCTATGTTTTATGTAGTAAACTATGTATTTGATTGCACCTTGGAGCTTTTCTCCCCAGGCCTCCTCTGAAAATGGACATATATCCAGTTGGACTATCCCGGTCACCAAATGTAAAATAAATAAATAAAAAATAAAATAAATAATTACCCTGCTATTTTATCGGACTGGAATGTGATCACTGGTTACCAGGGCTGAGCTATGCTTAGCAGGTTTCAGCATTGCTTAAATGTAAATGCTAAGCAGATTTGTGCACTGGTAAGAGAAGCCTATACAGTGTAAGCACCTGTTTGTTTAACCATACATTAGCACCACTTACCATCATGCAAAACTATGTAAACATGCTTAAAGCTGCCTTAATCACTCTGTATCCAACAGTCCTTGCTCTGCCTAGCAACAGCACTTGCAGGTCATGAACCCAGGACCCTGCACTCCATAGTCAAACCAATTTACCAGTAAGCCACCTCAGCTGTAAGGATTTAGGATGTTTTCTCAAACATACTCTTCTTTACAGCCAGTTTACAATAGGGAACAGACACTGCACAGTTAGGAAGGATTGCTATCTACAAATATATATATATATATATATATATATATATATATATATATATATATATATATATATTTATATATATATATAGCTGAAAAGAAACATATACATAGAGAGAGAGAGAGATGTATGGATATACATATATGTGTATAAAAATATATATATTACCAATAAATACTGAGGTGTGTGTGTGTATATATATGTGTGTGTGTGTGTGTATATATATATATATATATATATATATATATATATATATATATATATATATATATATATACACACACACACACACACACACACACATACATATATATGTATATATATATATATATATATATATATATATATATATATATATATATATACATACATACATACATGTCCCAAAATGTCCATACAAACATATGGTGCTGATGGACCACCCATAACTGGAGCAGCATGCACAGTTGGATACAAAAGGACCCATGACACTCACACCTGCCCCCTCCCCCATGAAGAACAAATAAATAAGTGAACAGTACACTGCTACAAAATCAAGATAGGCTATACACAATGGCCAGGCATACAACAACCTCTTAGTAAAACAATTAAAATGTCTGAATATAGCAAAGAGATATACAACCAGCCAGTAATTCACACAGGTCTATTATAATCTGATGTCTTGGCCAAAGCCTTCAAGGAGTAAAACATTCACAAGACGCAATTAACGCTTAATTACATAATTAAATACACAGCCTCCAATTACACTCTTCATTTAACTCCCTACGGGATAAAGTATCACATTTAATATTAATACATTGAGTCTGTACATAACTATTGTCCTTTTATGAATGTTTCATTAAACTGAGTAACAGACTTTTTTCAAAAATAGTACCTTGGAACCCACTACTGTCCCCATGGTGAGATTTATTCAAATGTACGGCTATAGAACTGTCATCTTTTTTATCAGTAATATGTCTCACATATTCTAACAGCCTAGTTTTAAAAACATGTTATTCTCCCCCACAAAAAATATGTTACAAGGGCATTTGAGAGCATTCTCCATACACCAAACTCTTAAATGTACAGACTTTAACATATTTTCCAGCCTTTCCCCTCAGCAAGAATGGCAGCACTAAATAATGATAGACCATTATACCTATTAACCTCCTACTGTATGACATCTGGACAAAGCCTGACATAATTGGTGGACAGAGGCCCAGATACATGACCATACTTAAAATATTGCTGTTATACACTGAGAAACTTGCTGGTGTTACAGGGTTTGTTGTAACATGTCTTTTCTGTGGGATATAAAGTCAGAAAAACAAATGGATGTTAGCATTTACAGAATGCAATCACTAGAGTAAGCTACTGATTTGCAAAGGACAACAACTGTCTGGGGAACAGACCAAACATAACAGGCTAACCTGTGGCCATTATGTGGATAGCCATACAGTTGAGAGCTATGCAGAGACAGAATTTTGTCAGACTGAATCCCATGCAGAAATAGCATGTGCAGACAAACCTTGTTAAACTAGCAGTATTCCAAACATATAACAGCAATACTCACATTCTGCCCCTAAGTCTTGAACCTTCTACACCATTTAGTTGTCTTTTCTCCACAAGTCTTGTAAGAGGTAGTAGCTCACACAACTCCTGGATTTATTCCTCACAAGTAAGGGAAAGGGCCAATGTCTACATGGAGTACTCAATTATAGGAGTGTGCTGCCATGCATTGGCTATTGGAAGAACTACACAGCTGCTCTGCATGCAATTAGCAAGTGGAGAACACCAATAGGTGCACAGGCCATCATCTCGTCATGAGCATCACCTACAAAAGCCATGTTGCCACCTATTCAAACAAGCTCTATCCTTGTAGTGCACAGATAGAGAGAGAGAGGGAAAACAAATAAAACATAAACTGGAAAAGAGAAGAAAAATGTGGAACATGTAAGCATGTAACTGAATGTAGTACTTGGTCTGTAATAATGGGAAATATGATTTAGAAGAATATATGTCCCAACAAGACCTGCTGTACTAATGTCCTATTGAACAGCTGCTATCGTCATAGCATCTGGCCATCTCTGCAGTGGGAGAGATCACAACCATAGCTCTCAACTGAACAGATCTTCACAGAGTGCCCAGTTTTTCCCATCATAGTGTTTTGTCTGTTCCTACTGAAATCTATACTTTTCTGGCAAATAGCTAATGATTGAAGTCATCAACTAATGACAAACACTTGAGTTTAAGACTCCACAACCTTAAGAATATTCACGGTAACACAAAATGTATCATTCTACAAACTTCCTAAGTTTGTAACAGGAATATTTAAAGTCTGTCCCTACTCATCCCCCCATCATTTTAGGCTTTGTCCAATGTGATGCTCTAAGAGGCTGTGAGGTAGGATTACAGCTCAGGAGCCTGACTCACCCTGATAGAGGCCAGCTCTCATATGACAACCACTGGGGTGTCTGTCAACCAGATGTGACTGTGCCACTGCTAGGCCAGTTAATGGGATGTTGTCCATATCCATATGTGACCTCTGAATATGAGTATGACATGTTTGTCTTGTAAAGCTAAGAGACCCAAATAGGGCATGTGCATAGTAAAGTACTGTTGCAGACGTGTGTTGAGCTGCATGTGATATATTGAATTAATAACATTCAACAGTATAGTGTTCTGCTGGACAATAAGCACATTTGTGACTGATATCTGTAGTCATATACACATATACCTGTGTTATGTCAGCCAAACCAGTGGCAAGTCTGTAAGCATTGACATTGTAACATAATACCCTACTTATGACTGTTGGACATCTTCCAGGTTATCACAGTGATGTCAAAGCCTACTGTGCAATTAACTTACTAATGTATGGTGCAGCTATATTAATGCAGCATCAATACTGATGTCCCTTTTGTCACCCATTTATGTGTGCCATTGTCCAGATGTACTGCTATAACAGGTTGAGAAGTACGATTGAGCAGCAAGACTGTATGTGTGCCATTGTCCAGACGTACTGCTATAACAGGTTGGGAAGTATGATTGAGCAGCAAGACTGTAAATACAGTGTGCCATGCTAACATAGAACAGAAATTTATACCAGTTATCCCCTGAGCACATGCATGTATGCATGTGTTCCACACTGGAAGGCACAAAACTAATCACATGGGTTTCAAGCAGTCAGGTGCATAGGTTGTGCATATTGCACATCTGTGTAATATCAGTTTCAGTGCATACAATAGACATAAATGTGCACAGCTACTGGTTATTGCATTATCTGACACTGATATGGCTACTAGAGTAGGCATGATCATCAGCCAGCAATCAGAGAATTGTCCAACTATGCTATGACCATCTGTCCATGCCTACCACTACCAGCTATATCAACACCTATATACAGTGAATATCACAAGCATACACACCCTTGTTGGAATGCCAGGTTTGCGTGCTGTATGACAATCAGACCACAGAAAATCATTTCATAATGTTTCTCATCTTGAATGTGACCTCTAACCTGTACAATTCCATTGAAAATCAATCAAAGGTGTTTCTAGGAAGGTGAGCAACTACTGCCAAGTGAAGATGTGCCATGATGTCAGAGTCCAAACCAAGACAAATGAATGGTGTAACCATCTCAAGAGGTGCATACACAACTATCAGTTTAAGGGTATGTGCACTCATTCAACTGGTTTATTGTACTGATTATTATTTCCATATGTTTTCACAGTACAGATTGTTATGTTTTCAATTGCATTCTACAGGCTATAGGTAACATTAAAGTTGGGAATTGTTTTGAAATGAGTTATTGCGGTGTCATGTTCCAATTGCACAAATACCAGGCATTGTAACAGGGGTGTGACCCTTTATATCCACTGTAGCGATATGGACTCAGCAGTACCTGACCTGTATAACCAGACTCCACCAAGGTAGAGTAATTCCCTTTGGTAGACAGCAGCAATACACATACCACATAATAGGTTGTTATATTGGCTGTACAAGGACACATAGGTGCAGGCAACAACTTGGAAGCAAGTCCACCTCTATCTGAGCAAGCATGTAAGTTCACAGATGACTTCCTGTAAGGCTGACTATGACTATAAATCAGACATATCCACACCACCAAGGGCAATTGCAACAGTGTCTCCACATATGTTGTCAGTCTGAGAGGAAACAACACAATTCACCCTGTACTGTGGGTAAAGAACACCTCATACACACATGCCATGGATATAGGCAACCTGCATCAGACAGGTTAGGTGGGAACAGCACTACCCTGTCCACCCTAGTTGTATAGGGGATATGCACATCAAGCACACTCCTTCCCTCAGCAATAGTGAGCATGTACATATTGCCTACTAACATCACTGTCTACCTCCTACATGAACTCAGGCATGTGCTCACAGCTCCATCACACACCACAGTCAAACACAGACCTGCCACCATGCACACACCATCCACATGGAAGATGGCCACTGTCAACCCTCTACACATAATGAATGGAGAATAGAGGATTATGCAATCAATTGTCCAACATTGGATGGAATAAGATAGTTCAGGGCCAAGAGTGTAATGCAAGCTGCTATAACCATGATAGATTGGAGGGTTGTGGTGTAGTTTGAATTATTTGCAAGTAATATCCACTGTTCATGTGCAGTTTGACAACCGTATGAAGTCCTGTGAACTTTTTCTTGTTTATTTCTTCCAGATAACATGCAGTGGGCTCACCTACCAGCATTCTCTGTTGGGGAAACTGACATCAACACCCAATATGTGATCAAACATTATTCCCTGTTATTTGGACATAAAGCAGAAGATGTGCTGAAGAGGACCCCCTGTGGAACAGTCTGGGCCACAGAATAAATGATGCCGGCTTTCACAGCAGACTGTATGAGCAGGTGCAGCATCAGGCCAACTATCTCATCTGCCATGCCCGTCAATGAGCTGCTGATGTAGCGTGGGACCGGTTAGCCACAGGTGGGGACCCAGCCATCCAGCCCCCACTGACACCCACCGAGGAGCTCCTCGCCAACCTTGGGGGACCCGCCCAACACACAAGCCATGAAGCTGAGGAAAGCATTGTGGAGGTGGGTTGCACACACACACACACACACACACACACACACACACACACACACACTGGATGAGGATCATGCAGGTAAGGGCCCAGTGGGGATTAGTACACTAATGTATCAGACATACATGTATCTGTATTGTAGCTACATCTATGTGTCGGGTCTGACTGCAGTTGTTGATGGGGTTTTCTAATGCAAAGAGGTGCACATCTATGGTGAGGACAGAGCATTGTGTATTATTGGGGTTAGCACTGTAAATGTGCTGACATGCCACACCTATCCTGTACCTCCACCACATGTGAGTCTGCTGACAATAACTCCCTCTCACAACTACCTAGGAACCTGTGCTCTGCATATGGGACAGCAGCCTGAAGCTTGTGAATATGACATTGTTCTGATGTTGCATGGCAATACCCCAGGCATGTGAAGGGCATGCAATTTAACATGCACCCAAACTATCAGTAATAGCTATATTGGTTTGTGTAATAGCTGTATTGCTTTTTGTGCATGTTCACTTGTGCTGGGTTTAACTGCATTGCATCACAGTGGTCACCACTGGGGCCTATCTGATGTGAATTCAACATTCCTGTAGCATACTAAATAACTTGTCAGTGCCAAGATGTCGGGACAAAGGCCAGCAAAATGGGCTGGACAAACGGCCTAAGGTTGGGACATGTCTGACACGTTGGCGGTATACAGTGGATATAAATTGTGTATACACCCCTGTTAAGATGCGAGGTGTTCCTGTTGCATACTAATTATGACCACAATATGTCAGTCCACACCTCTTCTAGTCTTTAATGTGACCCCATAACATGAACAGTTTGAACTTGTAAAACCAAGCATCTGGACTTATGTATTGCACCTACAAGGCTGGCCGCCTGTGAGGGTGGCAGTGGTCATATCAGCATGATGTTTCAGTCAGGTATAATACCTCATGCTGCCATATGTGTCAGTACATTCACTGTGGCCTATTTGGCTACGATATCACATATATGGGCATTGTTAAGGTACACAGACCACTTCCGACCATGTTTAGGTTGCAAGCATCTGGATATTCCAGACACATCTGTAGACAGGACTGTACAATGGTTTAACCTCCAGCATGTGAGGCAGATGATGTTACCACACTATATAAAGCAATGGCAGCGGGAGGTAGTCACCAGCTGTGTATGGTACACATATCAAAATGGTATAATCCACACAAGATATGATCCTCACACGCAAACAGTTGTCAGTATTGAGACTCGAACTCCTGCCTATCTAGGTATTTCTACTATAGTGCTAGTCAATTATCAGACACGCCACAGAGCTTATACATTTCCACCTCCTCCAAAGGTACTTCTAAGGTGGATGACATCAACAGGAATACTAATTTGGTGTGAGGGGAAGTGTAAAGGGTAGTACACAGGTCAAAAATGGTGTAAGCCACACACTACATGATTCTCATACAAACACATCCAAACAGTTGCCTGTAGGGAGATTATAAATCCTGCCTATCTAGTTATTTTATTATAGTGCTACACAGTTATCAGACACGGCCCAGAGCTTATACATTTCCACCTCCTCCAAAGGTACTTCTAAGGTGGATGACATCAACAGGACTACTAAATTGGAGTGAAAGGAAGTGTAAAGGGTAGTACACAGGTCAAAATGATGTAACCACACACTACATGATTCTCATACAAACACATGCAAACAGTTTCCCGTAGGGAGATTCAAGCTCCTGCCTATCTATCTATTTTACTATAGTGCTAAACAGTTATCAGACATGGCACAGAGTTTATACATTTCCACCAAGTCCAAAGAAGTACTTCTAAGGTGGATGACATCAACAGGACTACTAGATTGGGATGAGGGGAAGTGTGAAGGATAGTACACAAGTCAAAAATGGTATAAGCCAGACAGTACATGATTCACACACACACACACACACACACACACACACACACACACACACACACACACACACACACACACACACACACACACACACACACACACACACACACACACACACACACACACACAAACACACACACTCACCAGTTTTGGGATTAGGACTCCTGCTTATCTAGTTATGTTTGCTATACTGTTACACAGTTACTGCATGCACTACATAGCTTACTGAACTTTCATATGGCCAAAGCTGCTGATAACTGCACAGATGAGGTAAAGTATTAAAGATGGCAGAAAGTCTGCCTTCTGTTCCACCCTTACCTCATGCTAGTTCTTTTTGTCTTGCACTTCAAATAGCATTATTGCTTGGCACTTCACCAGATTATTGTATCAAGAAGTGTGGCACACCTGGGAGCTGTCAGCAGTACTTGTTCATCACAGAAGTAGCCCCAGTACTTATTAGTTATGTCTACCCCTCTTGGCATGATTGAAGGGCAATTTATGTGCTTTCACCCATTAACCTGTTGCACTTGTCCATTCTGAGGCACTGCTGCAACTGCCTTATATACACAGACAGCCCTCCCTTCTAAACTCCAAACACTCAGACCTGTGAGAGTTACCCGTATATCACCCAATGTGGACATATGCACTCTCCAGTAAAGACTGAACTAGAAGGTCAAGAGGATAAGATTAACACCTGCACCACACCATGTGGAATACATAGCTCACCATGACACCCACTTTGACACCCATGACATACAGTGAAAAGCCACAAACCCACCTTCAAAGAGCCACTCAATGGACATTTACCCAAACAGCAGAGATCAGCAAGACAGACACCCACTCAGACACCGTGACATGGCACATGCCAAAGTACACATATTTAACCTACACAGCGTGCCCCTCAACCTAAGCTCCTAAGGCTAATCACCTTGCACAATACAGTGATCATGGGTAACTCAATATTGAGCACACCCATATCCCACTCACTAAGTTGAATATCGAGCAGGTAACAGCCAAATATCTATCACATGCCAACATCCAAAACATAACATAGCCAGTCATGGCACTCCACAACAACTACCAGTATCACTGTGTATCTATGTGGGTGTGAATGACTTGGGACACACCTCCCTGGACTACATGGCAAGAGACATGGTTGAACTCTGTGATCATGTGGTCCAGGTAGGTGTGACAGTAGCCCTGAGCAGTGTACTGTCATCACTCAGAATGAATGTACGGTACTATCAACAGATGATTGACTGGAACATTGGCTTACATGTTTTATGTCATTTTCAGAGGATCCAGTACCTCTCTGCTTGGGATGACATGACTTGACAGAACCCAATGACTTGCCACAGATATTCTACATCTGTCAGTGCTGGGTTTCCAGGTACTGGCTAAGTGTCTTGCCACCCCTATGATGCCTTATTAAGAAATGTTCCTAAAGTAATTGCCACCATAACAGCTAGACATGTATGCAATCTGAGGGTCATGCTACTCAATAGTAGAAATCTGTCAGGATGCAGTCACTCAAAGCACTCATTGGAGTGGAGGACACATGTCTGCTGTAATGGAGAGGTGGTTCACAGCAGCAGACAGCAGCCATGCATTATCAGGCTATAACGCATTCCACAGCTGTCAGCCACAAACATGGACCACACCACACCTCCACAGCTGGTGCTGTCTTCATATTTATTATGGATAGCAAAACCTCTAGACTAGTATCCCAGCATAATGCATTGAAGGTACATCCAGTACAACTTCTTGGGTTAATAGTGCAATCCAGACCATAGCCTACTATGAGTCCACATCTATGTCCATAGATTTCCAATGCACATTCCTCAACACCCTGCCATCTATGATGGTCCAATGCAACACTGACATACTATGAGACTTCATCTACCCCTCCATAACCTGGGGAAAGTAGCCAAGCACCAGTACAGTGGCTCAACACTTCCTGGAATTCATCATTTCCAATGCCCTGGACCAGCTCATACTGACCCCTGGTAGAGGATGCAACAACCGTGACCTGTGTTGACAACTTAAATATGGGACTGCTGCCCATCCACAGTTGTCAATCCATGCATGGTGAGATCCACACAGGCTATAATCAACATGGAACTCAACATGTCAGTCACACCCTCCACAAAGGTAACCACCTTGCAAAACCTCTCCAAAGCTGACTTTGCAACCATGAAAACAGGGGTGGATGACTTCACTGCACCCATGGCAATGGGAAATAGCTGCATGACTGGGGAATCATACACATATGCACAGTACAAACAGGTACATGAATGCATGGTACTAGCCAGAGCCAACAGAACCCAGACACTGTCCACCAAACACTGGGAGCAATGTGATGGTCCCCTGCCATTACTAAACTGTACAGCAGAAGGAGGACACTGTTGCAGAAAACGGTGGTGTCCCATGACTATTAAACTCCCTTATTAGCTCAAACATAACTTGGGATCCCTTGTGGAATCCCCTACAGGCATCTATGATGGCAGACGTGCAGTAGACACTGACTACAATCACAAAAGCCTTTGATAGTTACATCAACAACCTCCACAGCATTAAACACAGGTGTTGTGAGTTACTGCACAATGCTAATACCTATCATGAAACAACAGATATTGGCCACAGTCTTGGCAGCATATTCAGTGCCAGCTTCACCCCTCTTTCCCCCACAAGTTAAGTGATGATTGACTTTGTTCTCACATGCTGTATTCTGTTTCTGTTCTAGGCATCTCTGTGTCACCAAGATGTGGTCCTGCAGCAAGACCAAGGGGTATGGCAGGGAGATAACACATCCACACATCCACCATGTCTTAGGCAGAGTACAGCTGTATCTGCATGGATTTCCCTGGTCTGTAACACAGTGATTGCATATGCCTCACAGATTACATGGCTGAGGGTTGTACATAGGTATATGTTGAATTACAACATCTGTTGTAGAGTGGAGAATGGTACATGTTGGACACACCTCCAATTGCTAATAACCACAGCCACAGGGGATATTCATCAACCAAACACACTGAGATTACTATTCACATGCACACACACACACGCACACACACACACACACACACACACACACACACACACACACACACACACACACACACACACACACACACACTTGCCAGTACAGAGATCCATAGGTTCATTGCTTAATAGGTGTGCAGTAGGTGAATGGGCCTAAAGGCTCTACGAGGCTAGCCCAAGAGAATACCCTGGCATCAGGCCACATGACAGTAGTCCCTAGTGCGGCTCAGGAGTATAGACAGTGGAGTGGTCCCCAGGGGTGGGTATTGTATTCCCCATCCACTCATCCAGATTTCTATTGTGGGTGGCCAGTGATGTGCACTGCTTTACATGTATGTGATTTATATTCCATAACATGGACAATGTCTGAGTTGTGCAGCTGTTCCACATGCATGTTCTTTGAAGTGTGGAAATGTGTTTGAGTTCTCCAGGGCATGTTGTGTGAGCATATTGGTATCTTCACAAGTAGCATTCTTGACCTAGTTTGGTGAGACATGGCTGTTTAACTGAGGTAGTGATTGCACCTACATTGACAGTATGATACGGGGATTTATTAGAGTTATTGGAGTCTGTCCATACAGGGTATGTATATAAGGCATGGTATTCCCTTTGTGGGGTACATTTGCAAACTCTACAGTTGTTGCAGGTGTTCAGTGGGGAACATGGCAAAACAGTCACTGTACACATTGATTGGGCCACTGAGGGGATGGAACAGGGTGACCATGTCCTTTTACTTGCTGGTTAACACACACTTAGTCAGGAAATCTAACACATCAAAGTACTTTCTGATGTCAGTGGCACTGTTGTGGTTTACAAGCAGCTGACTGTCAACCTGTGTTCCCCATTCTGTTATAATAACATCACTGTTCAGTGGACTATCACCAATGTATTACTTCATGTGAGCCATGGTGTTCCTAAAGATAATGGCAGCACATCTCTTGGCATTGAGGTAATGTCCAGGGATCTCACAACAGCCACAGGTGTCAAGTGGCCTTTGGGTATGATGCCGACATCACATGGATTGGGAATGCTACCACCCACCTTACTGTTGTATGCAAACATTATCAGCCAGGGTGCCTTTGCATTCTCCTGCACCTCAGAAGGGTAGATCCCAAACATGAGAGGACATGAATCCATACCCTGTGTGATACCGGTCATGTCTGGTCATCAGTTTGACATGGAGTCCACTGCAATCACACCGTGGGTACTATCTGTGAAGCTGTTTGCAGGAGAACTACTGATATAGTGGTTTATGCCTAGCTAAAGGTGTGTGTGTGGATGATTCCTGTAAGAGTGGTCTCTGAGTATTAGAAGGGTTGCCTATATTGTTAACTAATCCATACTGTCACATAGTCATTGTACATGGCACTACACATTTAGGGCTGTGGATTGTCTACACCAATCTCTATGGTGTTTGACAACTGTTGGCCTTGTAATGTGGACATTGGGACATATACTAGGTCCTCAATATAATAATTTAGCAAAACCCACCCTCCAATGGATCCTGCTATTACACAATCACACCAACACCCACAGGATACTAATGACAGAGACACACAGAAACACTTGCCAGTACTGAGTTTCAAACCTCTACCTATTTATGTATTGCTACTACAGTGTTACGCATTTTGCGCACATGCCACAGAGCTTATAGGATGGAAGTAGTCCCAAGGTACTTCTAAGGTGAGGAACATCACCAGCCCTTGTAAATACTACCATTGAGTGATATAGTGGGTGAGAGATTTCATAAAATACTCTACCCTATACACACATTTGCAATTGCCAGGAATGAGATTCAAACCTCTATCTATGTTTTCAGCCTTTATGTTACTTATTTACTACACACGCCATTGACCTTGCATGGTTTAGGGTTGCCAACAGGTACTTCTAAGGTGAATGATATCTGCAGGACTGCTAAAGTGGGTTACTCAAAAGTGTACTGGGTGTAAAATACACACACACACACACACACACACACACACACACACACACACACACACACACACACACACACACACACACACTCACACACACACACAAACACTTGCAGGGAATGAGATTCAAACCCCTTGCTATGTAGTTATTACTAATATATCGTTACACATTTATCATACTCGCCAGAGAGCTTATAGGTAAAACAGCATCCAAACATACCTCTAAGGTGAGTGACATCAGGAGTTGTTGTAAGGTATTACACTTTGATATGTACTGGCTGTGTATGGACAGAAAATACCTCACCCTACAGATATACATCTACAAAGACAAACACTCTTTTATAATTGTCAGTACCAAGACTAGAACTCCTCTCTAAGCAGGGCTTTGCACTACAGTATCTCACAGTTACCATGAGCACCACAGAGCTTACATAGTAGAGAGCTGTCCAAAGGTATCTTTGAAGGTGTGTGACATCAGCAACAGTGCTAAAGGAGGTATAAGGGAAGTGTAGTGAGTGTGAATGGCCTCAAAATCATGTTTCTACCAAGACACACACACACACTCTCTCACGCTTGCTAGGTCCAGGAATAGAACTCCTTCATAATTAGTTTCTACACTATAGTATCACACAGTTATCACAAGCACCACAG
The DNA here is from genome assembly GCF_019279795.1 of Protopterus annectens. NCBI lineage: Eukaryota > Metazoa > Chordata > Ceratodontiformes > Protopteridae > Protopterus > Protopterus annectens. The sequence continues at coordinate 989,412,862 of NC_056741.1, read as the reverse complement.
AAAGTATATGTTGGAGATTTGTCCAAAGGTATTTTTGAAGGTGAGTGATATCAGCAGCAGTGCTAAAGGAGGGTAACGGAAATGTAGTGAGTGTGAATGGCCTCAAAATCATGTCTCTATAAAGACGCACACATACTCTCTTTCACACAAACACACATATTTTCACAATTATCAAGACTGGGATTAGATCTCTTACCTAACTAGTTTGCTACACTATAACATTATACAGCTATCACAAGTGCCACAGAGCTTATATGTTGGAAAGTTGTCTAAAGGTATCTTTGAAGGTGAGTGACAGCAGCAATGCTAAAGGAGGGGTAAGGGAAGTGTTGTGAGTGTGACTGGCCACAAAATCATGTTTCTATAAAGACACACACCCTCTCTGTCTCTCACACAAACACACACATTTTCACAGTTGCCAGGACAGGAATTAGAACTACTTTCTAACTTGTTTGCTACACTATAGTATTACACAGTTATCGCAAGCACCACAGAGCTTATAGGGTTGCAAGCTGCCCAAAGGGTTATTTCAGGGTGACTGGCATCAGCAGGAGTGCTAAAGTAGGGCAATTGGAACTGTAATGAGTGTGAATGGCCTAAAACACATTCATCTAGAAACACACACACACTCACACACTTTACATTTGACAGGACTGAGATTACAACTGCTACATTGATGCTTATTTGTACTATAGTGTTACACAGTTATCACAAACACCACTGTGTCTATAGGGCTGAGGTCTAACCAAAGGAATTTCTACAGTGCATGACATCAGCACATCAGGTGATATAGGCTAATGGGATGTGTACTTGGTAGGAAAGGCCTCAAAATGGGATTCTCTATGTCGCTGTCTGTCACTCTCATCCCCACGTCTCTGTGTGTGTATGTTTGACATATCATATTATGTTGGCCTTAGATATGTGTGAGTATTCCTATCCAATGTGTGTGTGCATGTGTGCGTGCATGTACGTGTGTGTGCATGTGTGTGTGTGTGTGTGTATGTGTGTGTGTGTGAAGTATCAATGGTGTACAATTTGGTGTGTGTGTGCTCAGACATCTGCAAATAACAGATATCTGTAGTCCACTGTGTTGTCATACATGGGCTTCATTTCTCTAAGTGTAGGAGCATGGCCAGCATGACCTTTTATACTGAGTATGTGCATCCATTCCAGGGAGAGTTGGACTCCATTTCAGGGTTTTGTGTGCTACAGCTACACCTAGCAACCTGTTTCTGCAGGATATCTGTAGATAGGTTGCCAATATGGAGACACAATGGGTGTAACATACGGGGGATACTGTAACTATTGCTGTCTGTGCTGCTTGTGTAACATGGTTTGTTGTAGCATAGATTTTCTGACATATGTACTGTTTTACACAGTGATGTATCATGTCATCAACTACTGACAGTTATCATTCTTTGCTCACAGTTATATACCAGGGTAATACAAGATGAATGAAGCTGAGACCAATATTCTGAGGCATATAGACTGCACATTCTGGAACACTCCTGCCATTGTGGAGGGGTAGCTGCAGACAATAGACTGCTGGTTCTGTGTAAATGGTCCAGCACCTTGGTAGTATAATGGCAGGGGATCCCCCTCTTTTGCTTTCCTCAAAACAGAATGGTCATATCCTGCTGGGTCCATACCTCTCAGTGTACAGATACACCCAGGTTATCTAGAGGCAGGACACATATATCTGGTCAGTTTACCTTCACCTTGTGGTTTACAAGCTGTTTTGTGGCTATTCATTCATGGCTTTGCAATCAGGGGGTAGTATGGGCAGACATTAGAGTTTCAGACTTTACACACTCTATGACATCCATGCTTCTGCACCCCCCTCTGTTGTTCTCTCATCTTCCTAACATTATGAAACTAATATTCAGAGGTATCACTATAGTTGGGCCTTTATCCCAATAGTATTTATGGCCTGGTCCACAGTTCTTACAGTAGGACATGGGGAGGCATGCTACTGATATTTGTCAGCATGCTCTTGCATTTGTTTTCTGTTTACTGTGTTAGGTTGTTAGTTAGGACCCCCTGACATTCCATACATTGGTACTATGGGTGAGGTATGGATGTTTGCCAGAGGACTGTAGGACATTTGAGAGTGCTGCAGGCCATCTGTAGCAGGCCAGTGCATTCTGTCACTCATGCATTCCCAGGCTGCAAGCCAGTGGATTACCCTGGGGAGACAGTGGTAAGTGCTTGAGGTGTTCCAGAAATCCTTCCTGTTCATACTGATCCATGAGTCTGGATGTGGTCAGGTTGCTGCTTACAGCTAGGGACACACTGCATGGGACACCTATTCAGCATGCAGCATCATGTATGTATTCCCATACAGAGATGGGGTCATGCTGTACTCATTCCCTACATTAATGATATGACCTGTGATAAACCTGTAGCTGATGGTGGGGTGAGCTGGGTGCATGTATGATATGGAAGCTACTGGCACCTGACTCGCAGATATACCTGGGGCATTCCCCTTATGGTGGCTTGTGTGTGGACATGGGCAGCCTGTCATTACTTTATAACTGTGCCTTTTGTGGTCTGCCAGTGATTGGCTAGACTACCAGTATTCCATACTAGAGGGATAACTAATGTGATAAACAGAAAGGCACTGAAGGCAACAAGCCAGGTAAAATCACAGAACCTTTATAATCCAAAAGTGAAATAAAAAAAATAAAATAAAAAGTCATGAATACAACAACTGTTACTGACTAAGCACTTTCACCCTCATGGGCATCTTCAGAGTCAATTAATTTCATTCAGAGCAAACTTTAAATACAACTATCAATTAATGTATAATTAAACAAAGGTGGTGAAGCAGAAGAATATTGATTAATTAATTGTCCCCTAAAATGCTTGTTAACCAAGCCTAGAACTCTTACAAAACAATGTATTGTTTACTAAAGTCCCTATAAATAATTACTACCAAAAAATAAAAATAAAAAGTAAAATAGATGAAATAAGGTGAAATTGGATAAAAATTGATGGAATAAATTAAAAAACAACATGTATAATAATAACATTACTTGTAGACAGAAAACTCATGTCTGTTGCTATGTTTGAAAAAAAAACAAAATTGTGAGTTATATACAGGCTGCCTTATACCTTAAAATGCATACTAGAGACAATGCCTCATTGATACCAGGAGCATTGCTGGCATCCAATCTCAGTTGCCAGAGACATTCCCTTATCTCCAACACAGTTTTGTAATCTCCCCCGAACTCCTTTGTATACAGCCTGTCAATAACAAAGAAAATAAACTTTTTGAAATTCGGACAGTGATTTGTGTGTACAAATAGTGAGTAAGTAGTTTTCTTGTTCTTTATATCCCTATAATGTTCTAATATTCTTTGTCTTAACTTCCTAGTGGTCATACCTATATAGAACGCTGAGCAAGATAAACAGGTGGCAGCATCGATAACCATGCTCGTATTACAATTGCAATAGCCAGGGCTCTTCAAAGTTCTCTTGAAGCTACCTAGACAAACATAGGGGCCATCGTTAATAAATTTGCAAGCCTTGCAGTTGCCACATTTGGCCATTTTAGAAGGTCTTTGACCAAAAGATCTAGGGGTCCTCTCTAATAATTCTTTCAAATTCAAGCCTCTACTGTTGATAAAAGAAGGACTTTTACCTAGTGTAGTGTGTAAATCTGCAGGGATGAGATTTTCCCAAGCACCGTAAATGACATCCTTAACTTCAAATGCTAACACATCATGTTGTAGTACCATTTCTGTTGGCATGTCTTTCCTATCGAGTACTTCTTTGTAGTTTGTAACTTTATCACACAACCAGTGAGTGTCATGTAAGATGGGAACAAAATCAGTAGACCTTCTTCTAAGTATTTCATGTTGAAGCGTTGACAGTATGTAAATCAGATAGCTTCTTTGGACAAATAGGTCCCTCAATATGTCTAGTTCAAGTGTGAAAATGTCATCCTCACTAATAATATGAGACAACCTGATCATCTGGCCCTTAACTATGTTCCTCTTGAAATAGTTAGGATGACAACTCTTGTAGTGTAGAAATGAGTTGCTGTAAGTTTTCTTTCTATACAGTTGAGATTCTAACTTGCCTTTTTTTAATGTACAATTGTAAATCCAAGTAGTCAATTCTCTTCTTGTCAACCTTGTGTGTAAATTTTAGAAATGTAGTCGTGTTGTTCAAATATAGAATAAATTCATCCAATTCATCAAGTGTACCTTTCCAAAATAAACAAAATATCATCCAGGAATCTTAAATAGATAGGCATCTTAGCCTTAAATTCAGATGTCAGTACAAACTGATCTTCCCATTCTGCTAAGACGAGGTTGGCATAGATGGGCGCACATTTAGCGCCCATGGCAACCCCGGTGAACTGTCTATAATATTCATCTTCAAAACCCACATAGTTGTTCTCCAACACCATTTGCATCAGATCAACCAACAAACCCTTCTTGGTCCGGTGCAAACTGGTGTGTCTATCCAGGCTCTTACTGAACCAGTCAAGCCCTAAGTCGTGGGGAATCACTGAATATAAATTGATGGCATTAACAGTTACCAACAAAAATTCCCCAAATCTTCGTTGGTCAAAGTTCTAAGACAGTCCAGACAATGCCACAAATCTTTTAAGATGTAAGGCAGTCTGTCCAGAGTGTCCTTGGTCACAATGTCTATGTATGAAGCTAGTGGTTCAGTTTTAGATTGTCTAGCTGCAACTATTGGTCTAAAAGGTGGGTTAGCTATATTTTTATGAATTTTGGGTATACCAAAAATAGTGGGTATGACCGGATGTTCTACCAATAAGCATTTGTGTTCCTCAGCATCTATGATTCCTTCACATAGTAACTCGTAAAGCATCCAGTCTATTTTGGTGTAAGCCTTCTGGACTTCAAATTTAGAGGCTAACTCGTATGTGTTGGAATCGTTAAGAATGTTCTGCATCTGCATTGAGTAATCAGTATTGGTCATAACAACCACTCCTCCACCATTGTCCAGTTTCATAACCCTGTATTCCTTATTGTCAGAAAGTTCCTTTAGACAAAAAACATCTGCAGATGTTATATTGTTGTCAACTACTGTCTGTTTGTTGTCAAGAAGCCACCTAATTTGCGTTGTACATAGATATTCAAAGGCTAACACAGCAGGATGGTATGGAGGTATAAATGTACTACTTCTTCTACTTGTAAATGTTTGTGACTCACTATCAATCCTTTGTTTAGTGTTGAAAAATATTTTAAGTTCAATTTTCTTGTATAAAGCTTTAAGTTAATGAGAACCTTACTGATGTCATATTTAAAGTCAGGTACAAAAGTTAAACCTTTTTTCAATAAACTGAGGTGACCATCCGTGATCTTCAAACAAGAGAAGTTGTAAACATAAAAGGAGTTGTTCCCTGAAATGGTGGGGCCCACCTTAATATTGTTAGCCAAAGATAGATTTGATAAAGTAGTTGGGGAATGTTGGGGTGAGTCAATTGGTGATCCAAAACAAAATACTGTAAAATCAATAGTGGGGGAGGTAGTTAGAATATTGTCACTATTGTCATTCATCTGTTGTGCCAATTGTTGTTGTTGTTGAAATTCAAGTTCAAGTTCGAATTGTTCCTCCTCTGTCGCCCACCCCTCCAGTTGTTCCCTATGTACCACCCTAGTCCCTGAGGTGGTCACAGCTCCAACTGGTCTTGTGTATTGCCTCGGTTCCTCAACCTGTCTGACCGGCTTAGTTGAGGTTGATTTTCTAAAAAAACTTCTTCATCCTCTTCCGTCACAAAGTGTGTCTCCTCAGTTGCCCCCTCTTCAGTTAAAATTGTGTTTCTCCTTATGTCTCCATCATAACGAACATCCCCACTCATATTAGGTAAGGGGTAAGCTCTTTTCTCTTTGTATTCAGTGGTGTCCCTTAGTATCTTTTTCTGTTTTCTTTCCATACTTGTTTTAACAAATCTTTCAAGTTCAGTTGAAATTCTATCTAGTCTGCTTTTGTTGCTTTCAAAAAGTAAATTGTTAGTAATACTCTGCTTGAGAGTGAAAAGTTCATTTTTTAATACACTTAGTCTATTGTTATTGTCTCTGATAATAATTCTCATTAAGTCCATCCCAGTTCTATCAAAAAGTTCCAACATATTTTTGTATGCCTCGGTATTTGCCTCAATCCCTATAGGGATTCTGTATACTCTCAAACCTCTAGGTACTTGGTTTAATTCTAAGGAACGCTCTAAAAAAACATTATCCATCTGAAGCGATTTATATTTCTTAATTAACTTCTCGAATCTGAATACCTGGGTATTGAATGTCCCAGGATTTTCTAGCCTGGAAGTGTCACCTAAAACAGGGGGCACCAAGAAATTCTCCATGTCAAACATTGATCCTATAGGGGTACTGTTTGTAACTGTCCTTCCTCTGTTGTGGTTGTTATCCACCCTGGGGTTGTTGTTTCTTTCCCCTCTTAATATCACCGTGTTCACTTGCCTTTCAGCAGTGGTCACTGGAGGCATGTGCATAGCGAACAGTTCCACTTGGGTATCTGTTAAACAGACCTCTTTAATGTTGTGCTCTGTTGTCTTGTTCGCCTGCAATAATGTAATAATTTGTCTTGAAATTTCCATGTATTGAACTATTAATTGTTCCATTGTAATTAAGAATGTGTCTAGGAATTCAGAAAAAAGTAAAAATGAGGTAAATATGTAACCTTTAAGCTAAAACCAAGGAAATTTCCCTATCCACTGATGAGTATTTAAACCAGTAACTCTTAGTGAAAATTACGATATATATATATATATATATATATATATATATATATATATATATATATAAATGTAGCCTTTCAGCTAGAATCAAGAAAATTTCCCTGTCCGCTGATGAATATTTAAACCTATATCTCTTAATAGAAATAGAGACCAATAGGTTAGGTCAACTAAGAAAAATTTGTAATAAAAATTGGTGAAGGGATGTGCTTGAATTGTGTTGTAATAATATAATAATGCCTATCTTACAAAATGAGATTACAAACTAAATATGTTGTAACAAATCTAGTTGATACAAGTCACAAAACCCCTGACTTATAATATCTATAAAAATAAAAATAAAAAAATGATAATAATAAATTACTCTATAAAAAACGTAAAGTGTTGTAGTCAAAAACAATGTCAAATGGCCACTAGATATAAAATGAAATAAAAATTAATTTCCACCATACAATGTGTCAAGTTTACAAAAGAATGAAACTAACTTTAGAACTGTGTGTAAAAAACAGTTTTCCAACAAGATCTATTCAAACATTTAAAATAAAATAGTAATGAAAAAAAACAACTAATAAATTAATAATTGCTATAATGCAGTGTTCAAAATCATGTACTTAAACCCCTTGGGTTGCTAAATAGATTGTAATGGCAACCAAAGGTACAAATGACACACTTGGAAGGTGGGCTACTTCAAAGTTCAAATTAACAGTATTTTAGTCACAAGTCAGTCCCGTGAAAGCGTTCTCTTTAAACCAAGTTTGTAAAACGAAAACAAAATTAGTTCAAACCTTGAAGTCGAGTAGTAATTGTAATAGAAGAACAGTTCCTTGATGTCTTGATAAAGCCAAAAACGCTTCAAAGGAACCTCAGATGGCTTTCTCGTTTTACAGAATAGAAATCTATGATGTAGTTTAAGCCATTGAACCGCCATGAAGTAGACCAAAAAAGAAGAGTTGGCTAAATACACTTAACCTCCCAGTGTAATAAATACTGAAAGTAAATCTTGCAGAACCTTCACTTCCTTTAGATAAAAAAGACAAAGTGGAAGGGAAGCTGACGGCACATAACAAAAACACCAGTTCATTCAAAATGAGCAGTACGTAGTCAACGTGAGTCCTTTAACCAGGAAGAACAGTACCTCAAAGTAAATTTAAAGTGAAAGCATTGTGCCATGGCTGTTGAGCCAGCCTAATGTGATGCTAAACTTTTTGTATAATTCCAAAGTTGTGTGCAGTTGACAGTTATTTTATATGCACCCTTTGTAGGTTACTTCCACCTGTGTACTGTTTCTATGTATAGGCCCCCATTCATGATGTGTCCAGCTTTCTGACGGTGACAGATATTGACAACTGGACAGTGAATATGTACAAGTGCTGACATGGGTGTAGCTAAGAAGAAGTGTGGTTGGAACTGCAGTTGTTGGAATATGGCCCTGTCGACCACTGTACTGTACCTAGGCCACTGAGTCACAACCATCCAGTCCCACATGCTGACCACTTCCAGGCAATTAAACAAACAACAAACTTACCACACTGACCCCTGCATATTGTACACATGCAACAATGTAGATTGGGACAGTTCTGGCAATCTGTGCTCCAGTGATATTACTCCTCAAACTTACCTGATACTGCATTTCTACATGGGATTGTGGGGGGGGTGCACACCTGAAGACTTTAAACATTTGCAATGAGTAGGGTTACTCTGTTGGCTTACATTTCATATTGTATTGTGACCTATCATGCAGAAAGGAGGCATATCAGTAGAGTACACATATAAGACTTTAATGGCATACATTTTGGTTTCAGACTTCTTACCCTTCAGAACTAAAATGCAACTGCCAGACCTTTTGTAGTATGTCTGTGTAGATCTGGATGGGGGCTGTTAACCATTGCCATCATTTGGGCACCTTAGCCTGGCCTTTCTTTGTGGCCATCTACACCTGTCCTGCTGGATGAGGCTGGTGATGGGTATGTGGTCCTCATTGACATCCATGTGTGTGACCTATTGACACCCACAGTTATTTGAGCCATCACTTGTACTGCGGTGGGGGTTGTCACCTTGTGTAGTACTGCCTTGTATGTTGATACCAGTATTTGTATAGATTTCCTGCTGACCCATGTAGCTGTCAGCTGTCTGCTGCTATCCCATTCAGCCACCCAATTCCCTTGCATGCTTGCATCCATACCATATATATAACTATCAGAATATACTACTCCATATTGTGATTGATAGGAAGGGTGACCTATCTTGTTACTGAGCAAGTATTGAGGATGGTGCTGGAGGGCTAACTATGTCAGATGCACATATTACACTCCCTATACATGGTAAAGCACAGGTAGTGTCATGTTTGGCATCCCTTTTACTGTATGTGCGAGTTGGAGAGAGGTACCAGTCTCTGGCTCCCTACAGTGTCAGTGTGTGTGCTATGCGTTGACTCTTTGCCAAGAACTGGGCATACTGGGCAGGCTCAGGATGTTCCACTTCTGAGTCCCTCTGTGCCTGCACTGGCCTTGGCAATGGTGGGGGCTGTGTGACCCTGCCCCATGCTGTTCATACTGCAGCTGTTTTCCACAGGATCATATTGTGTAGCATGGCACATACTATAAACATTTGTGTACATTTAGCAGGAGAATACTGCAAGGGTCCACCGGATATATCAATGTAGCAAAATCTTGACTTGAGCATCCCAAACACATGCTCTACAATGATCCTGGTTTGTACGTTTGCCTCATTATGGTGTTCTTTTTCAGGTGTGTGTGCATTTCTGATGGGTGTCATCAACCATGGCTCCAGTGCATAGACAGCATCCCCCACTAGATGGCCATATGGGATGTCCCACATGGCAAATCCCTGATACAGCTGTGAGCAATGCCAGATGTGGGAGTCATGATAGCTTCCAGGGCTGCCAGCACACACATTCATGATAATACCCTGGGAATCGCACACAACCTGGCAGTTAATGTAGGGAAAGCCCTTGTGGTTTATGTAGATCCTACCCTGCTCACCAGATGGTGCTTTGATGTGGATGTGCATGCTGTCTATAGCACCAACTAACTCAGGGCATTCTGCTATATGGTGGAAGAGATGAGTACTTCTGGTTAACGCCTCACTGGTGTTGGGAAAATATATGTGCTCACTGGCATGTGGTGTCATGGCATCCAGGAACTGGTTGAATACCCTGGATGCTGATGCATGTGAGACCCCCATGATATCCCCAGTTGGTCTTTGGAAGGTACTTGTGGCTAGTATTCTTAAGGCTACACATACCTAGGTATCCACCGGGATGTGTTCCCCTCTGTTGGTTCTGTGTGTTTGGTGGGGACGGCACAGCTGGACGATTTGCTGAAGAATGTCCCTGTCCACCCTATAGCGCTCCACTATCTCCATCCAGCTCATGTAGGGCCTGGTAGGTTACCCTGGGTCTGTACATTCTTCTCCTCCTCCTTACTGTGGGTCAGTTGTCAGCATTCTCCTCCTCACCACCCTAAGTCTCTGGCACATATTGATGGAGTAAAGTAGCAGCAGCAGTCTCTAACAATTTTAGTTAGTTTTGCCAGTTAAAAATCCCCCATCTGTGTACATTGGTGGTGTAGAGCTTGTGAGAAAAAACAGTCTGAAAGGTGTTTGCATAGTTTATAATAGTGTTCTAGGCTGCTGCATGTGTAATTGGCTGATTCTGATACATTCCACCTGCTAGCTATGCTAGTTTTCCTTGGTTGCCTTCCTACTGCTGTTTCCCCTTCCCTGTTCCTCCCTATTTAAGCCCCAAGGCATGCCACACATACCCAGTACTGAAATGTAAACAATGTTGCCATTTCCTCTTTTTTTTTTTTTTTTTTTTTTTTTTTTATGTTTAAAACTCAGTGTGCACACTTTGAAAAAATATGTGATTCAGTATAACTCCCCTCATTTGCATACCCCAGTTGTGCAGGTCGTTAGTTACTGCACTAAAATGGACCCTTTACCCTTGACAACCAGTGCTCATTAGTATTGTTTACATTCTACACGCCATTGACTACAATGGCAAAATGCAGATTTAACTCAAAATTGAGTTTTCCAATTTTTTTTTTTTTCGGCCCGATCATGTTGTCTAATGTACATAATACATGCTTTTTCATGAGGTGTAATACCTCCATTTTGTCAGTTGCAGAAATGTACTGTTATTTTCCAAATACATTTCTGCACTGATGCTGTTCTAGCATGGAGCCCTTGCAGCTTGATGAATCACTAAATCACCTCATTTGCATGTTTTTCACCAGCGAATGAGGTGATTTGCATGCCACATAGTTTTCCATGCTAGAACAATGTAGGGCCGCTTGCGCATGTGAAAACGGCACTATCCTGAATCGCTTGGCATCCATTTTTTGTGCAGGAGTGGCTACACTGTTCCTACATGGAAAATATGGCTTCCTGAATCCCCGGGTTTATCCTTATTTAAATCAAAACTGGTACTAAAACCTGTAAATTTAGTATACGGCAATGCTTTTATTCTCAGTTTCCAAATTTGCAATACAGCCTCTTGAATTTCCCAGTGTGCCTTTGCAAACCTGTAAGCCACATTTGCATACCCCAGTGTGCAGATCGTTAGTTACTGCACTAAAATGGACCCTTTCCCCTTGACAACCAGTGCTCATTAGTATTGTTTACATTCTACACGCCATTGACTGTGATTCAGTATAACTCCCCTCATTTGCATACCCCGGTGTGCAGGTCGTTAGTTACTGCACTAAAATGGACCCTCCAGTGCTCATTAGTATTGTTTACATTCTAATTGACTGTGATTCAGTATAACTCCGTTAGTTACTGCACTAACATACTACGGTGAACTTCAACCCATGGTGAACATCAAAATGTGGCTTGCAAAGTGATTGTACAACATATTTATGTGCCGGAACTAAAAATACAGGCTTTACTATCAAAGTGCAACACAACACTCTGCTAAATTAAGTGATCCCATAATAAAAAGCTAAATTGCACTAAAATGTGATCTGAAAATAAAACCATGTATTTTGCTTTGTAATGTGCTTATACAACATAATTTTGCAGGTCTAATTAACTGCATATTAAGGACATCAACCATACACTTAATACTGGCAGCTATGGTTTGTCTTCTTGTCTGTATGTCCCCTGCTAAAGGCCAAGAAAATAACTAATTTTTCCAGTCAAGTATCAGAGTACATCTCTTTCACCTGCTCCCCAACCACAAATCCTAGAGAGATAAAACATCCCCACTCAATACTGACAGTTCATAGTTACTGATTTTATTTATATAAATGTAATACATATTTTTTTCTACTGCTCACATACTCTAAAACTGATCATTTGCTGCCTTCAGAACATTAAACATTATACCATGAAACTTGTTTGATCTTTTGGCCCTCAGTTTCCTACTTAAAAATAATCATATTTTTTAGCTACTGCCTATCCCTAATTTCCAGTGACCAAATGATTACAATACAGTATCAGTCTTCAAAACTGATTAGTACAAACAGGAATTAAGCCAGAAAATTCAAATTTACACTCATAGCCTCATATTGCTGTCCCAGTATAGTTATCTAGAAAATAGAGATAAAGCTATTGTGGAATGAAGGGGGTAGTCACTGTGGGCGAAAAGTGTTAGGGAACCAGTCTTCAGTGCATACCATCACTGAGAAATGCAGCAAACAGTTTGTTATAGTATAAAAGGAGAAAAGGAAAGAAAGAGAAGGTTTCTTTTAGGTCTTCAACTTACAGTTAGGGGTGCACTAAACTATGGGATGGAATCAGGTCTATGAATAGCTACACCTCTGGGTTGCCCCTACAAATGTAATAATCATTTTCTAATGCTGTCTCCTACAGCTTTAACATTTTTTAAATATACAGGTTTATTTCTAAGCATGTTATGCACAAGTCTGTTGCAGGCATAAGGTTAGACACTTGTAGGTTTTCTGGCCCCAGTAAATCAAAGTTCCTGAGAGATCCTCAGAAGGAAAATGTACTTACCCAAGTAATGGAATGTGTCTACATATATAATTGGGCATAATAATTTAACAGCAGTATAATTAGTTTTTTCTGCTGCTACTACAGGATGAGTTTTAACCCTGCTGGTCTAACAGTTATTTGGGGGGGTGGTATATGCTTAACTTGGCTAGGAACTAACATGCTGAGCACAACTGATCCTGAATTTAAGCTGAAGAAAAACTGATCCTGAATTTAAGCTGAAGAAAAACTTAAATGTCAACAGTTTTGCAAGGTGCATCCCCCTTCAGTGCCTAATGGAGGACAGGGCCACGCACTCTCTTAGACGCTTTGAATTTATATTTACTAACTCCACAGTTGCGCCAACACAGAGAAAAGGGGAATTTATTAAAACAAGTAAATTGTTGCCAGTACACACTGAGAAACTACATTGGCAATAATTTCTTATGAAAAAAGGGTCTAGGGTGTTCAGCATCAGTGAGTTGAACTCAACTAACAAAACAGTGTCGGGCTTGAACTCAGAAAGGTGTAAAGAAGCAATTTCACACACATCTTGTTTTGCAAAGCCAATTTGTCCTAGTGACTAATTATTACTCTATTGTCAGCCAGGCAACCTATTACAAAATAAATCTGGGCTGTCAATTCAGAGAGTGCCTTGTTTTTATAAATTTGTACTAAAAGCCACTGTATTTCCATTTTCCACAAAGTCCTGAGAAATTCTAAAATTGGCACTATGTCCAAAAACAAAGGAATTAATATAATCTGACATTTTAGATGATTAGGTTATTTCAACAAAGCTTGAATTTCCTTTGTCAGTTTTCTTAAATTAAAATTCTGTTTTCAAACTTTGTTTTGAATCTCTTACAGGTACATACAAATCCGATTTCAATATGTTTGCATAACACATGGAAATTACAAACAGAATAACTGTGCTGACATTAAATCAGAGTTACAATCACCAGCATAACACATGGAATTTCAACTGATGAAAAAAAGTCCATTGTAAATATAAATCAGTGACTTTGTCCACAATAAACGGTTTGGTGGAAAGCAAATGCACAATCTGGTTCTACCACCATGCTGTGCATGTTGAGTATAAGTATGATGCCTGATGTCATGTGCATCCTCATGCAAGTTGAAGGGACATATTATATTTTGGTCATTTTTATAAGAGACCATTTTGTTTACTTGCAGCTTTAAATAGGAAAAGACACAAATAAGTGAGAGACGCACAACATATTGTTACATGATCCTCCAAAATGTGCATTCATTTCTTATAGAGACGTCTTCATGTAAAAATCGTGTAAAAAAAAACAAATAATAAAAAATAAATAAAAGACTGCTTATATCAATAATTGTGGGGAGACACTACCAAATGACAAATCCCCAGATTCTCTATGCCCTGCATGGCGTGCATGATTAGTGCAGGAGCTCTGACAGGCAATATGTCTGCCGTACGACCCAGGAACAGCCTGCAGGGGCATGCACGAGAGCTTCTGCACAAATCATGCACGGACTAAGCCCTGGTATGGAAATCATCACATTTGCAGGAGAAATTCATGCACATGAGGTGATTTTGCAATCCAGGAAGCTTGTAATAGTTAGTGCAAGACTAGTGTTATCTTCAGAGATGTACTCGGTTAGTAACCGAGTACATTTCTGCAAAATCCAAAACAGAGCTATGACAGCTCCAAATAAAGGCTGCATATCATTGATAAAGCATGCCAATGGCCAAGTATAAGGCCACTGGCATCGCAAACTTTTTTTTTATTTTTGAAATAATCAACTTTTATTTTTTTTTTTGCCGATCTCAGCTGTTTAAGCATAGGACAGTGGAGCGCAAATGGGATCGGGGGGAGGGGATAATAAAATAAATTTAAAATAAGCATTCTAACTAAATTCAGTATTCTTCCATGCAAGCCAATGGCAGGCAGAAGACAACCTGGTCAGTGAGTTATGGTTGCTAAAAGGGGAGGCTCAGTGTGAGACATGTAACTATGCATTAGCAGGCAATCTTATGCAAATGAGGGGAAGGATAGTGAATCCCAGTTTTCCCCAGCATGTGAGGCAGATCCCAACAGGGTAAGAGTATGAATAGCTGGGTGCAAGACTAGGATATAGGTGACATCATGGGTGTGTGTGTCAGGCATACTGTAAGCAGATTGGAGCCCTGTGGCTCGGGATTACTTCTAGCTTAGCACAACTAAGCTAGGGGGTGTGTCTAAACCTGCCTAGCACTCTTTACAAAGCCTAAGCGGGTATTCATGCCATGCACCGGGGTTTAAAAAAAAAAGTAAACCAGGAAATAGCAGCTCTGTACACATTTGAGCACTCCGTTTGCAGGGCGCGCCCCCAGGCTTAAACAGGAAGGCAATGGAAAGGGAAAACAACAGTAGGAAGGTAACAAAGGAGAACTAGCTTAGCTGGCAGATGAAATGTATCAGAATCAGCTAATTACACAGGCAGCAGACCAGCCCAGCCCAGAACACCACTATAAACTATGCAAACACCTTCCCCCCTTGTTTTTTTCCAAAAACTCTGCATCACCAGTGTATACAAGTGGGAAAATTTCACAAAATGAAAGCAAAACAAAAATGTTAGGGCTGCTTTTGCTATCGTAAACCAGCATGTGCAAGAGGCTGAGGGTGGTGAGGATGTGAATGCTACTGACCAACCCACAGTGAGGAGGCGGAGAAGAGTGTACAGACCCAGGGTAACCTACCAAGGGATACATGAGCTGGAGATAGTGGAGCACTATAGGGTGGACAGGGATCTCTTACAGCAAATTGTTGAGCTGTGCTGGCCACGCCTCACACACAGAACTAACAGAGGGGAACCCATCCCAGTGGATACCAAGGTATGTGTAGGCCAAAGAATGCTAGCTACAGGTAGTGTCCAAAAGCCAACTGGGAATATGATGAGGATTTCACAGGCATCAGCATCCAGGGTACTCCACCAGTTCCTGGATGCCATGTCAGTACATGTCGGTGAGCATGTATATATCCCCATCACCCGTGAGGTGTTGGCCAGCAATATGCATCTCTTCCACCAAATAGCAAAATACCCTGAGGTAGAGGGTGCAATAGACTGCACGCACATATGCATCAAAGCACCACCCGGTGAGCAGGGTAGGGACTACATCAACTGCAAGGGCTTCCCCTCCATCAACTGCCAGGTTGTGCGCAATGCCAAGGGCTTAATAATGAATGTGTGTGCTGGCTGCCCTGGAAGCTATCACAATTCCCACATCTGGCATCTGACACAGCTGTACCAGAGATTTTCCAATGGGGACATCCCACACTGTCACCTAGTGGGGGATGCTGGATAGGCACTGGAGCCGTGGCTGATAGCACCCATCAGAAATGCGCACACACCCTAACAAAAACTCCATAATAATGCACAAACACAAACAAGTATCATAATAGAGGGTGTGTTTGGGATGCTCAACTCATGGTTCCGGTGCCTGGACACTTCTGGTGGAGCCTTGCAGTACTCACCAACTATATGTACCAAAATTGTCATTGTATGTGCCATGCTACAGTATATGATTCTGTGGAAACAGCCGCAGCAGAAACAGCATGGGGCAGGGCCACACATCCCCCCACCATTGCCAAGGCCTGCACGGGCACAGAGTGACTCGGAGAAGGAACAACCTGAGCCTGCCCCAGTAGGTAGAAGAAGGCGTGCCCAGTATGCCCTGGCCTTGGCAAAGAGGAAACGCATAGCACATGCACTGACATGGTAGGGATCCAGGGAATGACACCTCTCTCTGACTTGCACATACAGTAAAAGGGATGCCAAAGATGACACTACCTGTGCTCAACCATGTATAGGGAGTGTACTATATGCATCTGACTTATGCAGCTCTGCAGCACTACCTTCAATACTGGAACACCCACAAGGTAAGTGACTCACACATGCCAGTCAGGGGTCACATACAGTCACAGCCAGCAGGACAGGTGTAGACAAACACAAACAAATGCTGTACTATGGCCTTTGAATGAGGCCTATGGGAAACCCTCCACCCCCGGGCCTACACAGACAGACTACAGCATGCCAGGCAGTTGGATGTCAGTTGTAAAGGCTAGGAAGTCAGAAACCAATATGTAGGTAATTAAAAGCTAAGTTCTGTAGTACACTGGTATACCTCTAGCCAGCATGATAGGTAAGACTACAGACTGAAATAGAGTACCCAACATACCAGTACAGTCCTAGCAAATGTGTACAAGTGTCAGGTGTGTCCCCCCCCATCCTATATAGACTTATAGAAACTGTCAGGTGTGCCCCCCACTCCTGTGTAAAAATCTAGAAATAGTCAGGTGTGCCTACCCCATCCTACATACAAATATTGTAACAGTCAGTTGTGGCCCCCCAAACCTGTGTAGAAATGTAGAAGCAGTCAGGTCCCCCCCCCCCGCTATGCAGAAATGTAGCAACAGTCAATGTCAATTGACCAATGGATACCTTGCAGACACACCATGCTACCTGTCGGTGTACAACACAAAGGTCAGCACTTCAGTACAAACTACCTAGACTTGATCCACACATGCAATACAGACGGCCATACTGGGCATGCTCACACACAGAGAAATGAAGGCAATGTCAGGCAACAACATACTGAAAGGTCATAATGGGCATGCTCACACTCTTTAAACACATGAAGGCCATGTCTGCAAACACCAGTGAACCAGACATATCTGGCAGTCGCAGTTCTTAGTGCAGACACATGTCAGTATGCACCACTTCTGCCTTGCCAAAGACAGATGGACATAGATGTGTGGAAGAGGGTGACTGTGACAAGGAGCCATCCAGCCCTGTCCCACCCAGCACACAGCCAAAGGGCCCCAAACACATGAGGTGCAGATGTCAACCACTGCAGGTAATAGCCACCAGTATCTGTCAGCATTACAGACTATGTGGTGCACGTGCCAGCTGTGCAACATGACTATACAAGGGAGTAGACATGTAGAAGCTGTATACACGTACCTGTGACATATGACCCCTTGTGTGCCCACATGTGGCATGTCTACCCCTAGATGAATGCGTTCTGGCCCATGCACACACTGCCCTCCCCATAGCCCTAGTATGACAAGCCTGCTGAGGTTATCTAATGTGAAATACACACTTGGGAGAGCTGTAGCCCAGTAGTCTCTGTGGTGCGTCCCATAATTGCGTATGGCTGTAGTGTGATAAACAAGTTAGGTAGGAGTTCAAACCCCAGCAATGGCAGTTGTGTGTCTGAGTGTGTGTTTGTGTGCATGTCTGACTGTATAGACAGCAATGCTTTTTAGGCTACTCACACTACTTACAATTCATATACTCAACTTTGTCAAGGCTGCTGATGTCACCAACCTAGAAATACACCTCTGGAAAAATTATAGCCCAGTAATCTCTGTAGCACGTCCTGTAACTGCGTACTGCTGTATTGTGATAAAGTAGTTAGGTAGGTGTTCTAACCCCAGACATGGCAATTGTGTATGTCTGACTATGTAGAGAACAGTGCTTTTTTAGGCTACTCACACTCCTTACAATTCATATAATCAACTTTGCCAAGGCTGCTGATGTTACCAACCAAGAAATACACCTCTGGGAAGGCTGTAGCCCAGTAATCTCTGTATTGCATCCGGTAACTGTGTACAGCTGGAGTGTAGCAGTTCTGGATGTTTTGTGTGTGTTCCAATGTCTATGTACAGAGCAATGCATTATAGGCTAGTCACACACAATACATTCCAAATGTCCTACGTTGGTAGTCCTGCTGATGTCATCCATTGTGAAATACACCTTTGGGGAAGGAGCTCTGTAATAATCCCCATGGTGCATCCTATAACAGCTGTATGATATAGACCTTGGTCAGGGGTTCTATACTCACACATGTCGGTTGTGGATGTTTTGTGTGTGTCTCACTGTCTGTATCAGGAGCAATGCATTTTAGGCTACTCACAAACAGTACATGTGAAATGTCCTACTTTGGTAATCCTGCTGATGTCATCCATTGTAAAATACACCTTTGGGGAAGAAATATTTCAGTAATGTCCGTGGCAAATACTATAACTGCATAGTGCTGTACTGTAATAAACTAGTTAGGTAGGGGCTCTACTCCAAGACATGACAGGTGTGTGTGTGTGTGTGTGTGTGTGTGTGTGTGTGTGTGTGTGTGTGTGTGTGTGTGTGTGTGTGTGTATTTGCAACTCATATCCTGTGTACAGGTGGTTGTGTGTGTGACACCTGTGGCCAATGTGAAGCGGGTTTTGCATATTTCTTATATGGTAGCCCTACTATATATCACAATGTCAACTGTACTGGGATAACAGATGTAAAATAGCTGAGAGGCTGGGGTGCAAAGCCATACCCATACATGTGACATCAAGGCCAGGCAAGACAGTTAGCAACCCCAGTATTACCCAGACCAGACTCTCTACCCATGTGTCATACCTACACATGCCTAGGCAACAGTCAATATGTGGGTAGTACACTGCATATTGGCCACCAATAGTGACTATGGAATGATAGCAGTGGGTTACAGGGGACATGTCACCCTACCCATCTGTCCAATATGCACGTACATGCAGTCAGTGCACCTCCTCCATGTTCCCCAATGTACACCTGCACCACCTGTGGTGCCTTCACGTGACCCACAATGGACATGCCATTCCTGACAACATGGCCTGTATGGACAGATGCCACTGACACCAGGGAATGCTGTTAGCTTGCTATCAATGTTGGTGCAGGGCAAACCTGCTGCCCTTTACCCATTCCTGCCACAGGTGGGCAAGACTGGCACATCTGATGATAATCCATGTTCACAATATGGGCCAGACACCCCAGGCATAGTTCCACATGTCACTGTAAATGTATGTGGGAGGTGTGCACATCCTAGACACCATCCATGTCATAGACTAAGGAACACACACATAGCAGGTGATGCACAGCATTGGCCGCACACAATAGTCACCAAGGTGACAGGATGGAGGATACAATACCCACCTGTGTGGGCAAATGTTGTCATGTGGCCTGATGCCAAGGTATACCCATCACCTATCCTTGTATAGCCTGCTGGCATAGTTGACCACCACACACCTATACAGACATGCACCCATGCATGTCAGTACTGGCACCCAGTGTGTTTGTGTCTGTGTTGTATGCTGCATATGGCCACATTCACACTCACTGCAACCCCCATGGGCATACTGAAGCATGCTGTCCAATGTCTGAAGCCGCCTCATAATCTTTGTCCTTATGACCTCCTTATGACCCATGTGGTGCATGTGATACCTGCACAGTGATTTATTGTGGCAATCTCACTACTGATGAGTTGTACTTCTGGCCCTGCCAAGTATTTCAATGTGTGTGCATCCCTGTGAGACTGTGGCTGTGTTGATGCTGGCACCTGTTCATGCAGACAAGCACGTGTACATCACCTACATAATATATGTACCATATCCCTGTTACAGATGTCATTCACCATCACATATATGTTCTGAGTCCTCCACAACAGGTAACCCATGTGATGCATCCAATAACTGCATCTAACTGTGACAGCACTACATAGTTGTTAGGGGTTTGATAACCTGTGCTGGTAGGTGTGTGACACAAACATGCTACAGTTTTACTCTCCCACCCCTCCCTGACAGGTATTTGCCTCTGTCTGCCTCTCCCACCCCCTCTCTGGTGGATGTGGGGACCCACACCTGCTATGCTTAGGCAGCAGCATGTGTAATTTAAGTGAAGCTCATGATCAGCTGATGGCCTCTGCATGAATTGCAGCCTTCCCCTAGCTAATTGCACGTGGAACATCTGTGGTAACATTCCCATAGCCAACTGCAGGGAAACACTCTCCAATATCTAGGAACATCATGGTGGTGTTGGCCTTTCTCATTCACTGTGAGCAGGATCTGTTATTTGGCAAACAGCATCTTAGATGGATTGGGGATTTACCTCTAACAATGTACACTGTGGAAAGAGGGCAATAAATAGGAGGGGGATGTACCTGACCTGACTACAGACTGTAAGTGCTGCTATACTGCATTTGGAGTAATGTTGGTTTAACAGTGTTCGTCTGGATATGGCTGTTGTACATGTTGCAATACCTGTCATGTCAGTTCCATGTTTATGAGGAATCCCCATCTGCAGGGTCATCTGCGGACTGGCTAGTGTTGTGCCTTTGGTTTCATGTGTTAGCCACGGAGAATCTATTTGTGGACTGCAGAAGGTAGTGTGAGGATTGCAGTCTGTAGATGGTGAAGGCTGTGACACTTACTGACTTAATATTCCTCATAGGACATATTTTGCAACAAACCCTAGTGCAACAGTAAATGTATGAGGGTACCACAGCAACATGTCAACATTGGCCCTGTGTATGTGCTTACAGCCACACCTCTTTCAACCTTTGAACATATGTTGTGCATGAAGTGGTGCATATGTGGCATACACCATCATTAGCATCATCATATCTGATAACAAGCCAGTGATATATCAGTCTGTTACATGTTATGTACAGTAGGAATTATATTTCATGACATAACCTGGACATTCTGTGGATGATTGTACAGTACTGAGGTCTGTGTATTTATGGTGAATGTTGTCAGTGTGTGTATTGTTAATATGTACTTTAGCCTGTGTACAGACTGTGGTGGATGTCATTGCTCTAGCTCCTCTTCTATCTGATGTTACATGCTGCCCCACTGCATGGTACCATATTGGCATACATGTTCATTCGGCCATACACACACGTCCCATACCACATACAACCATCAGACCAAACTTTGTAGCAGCCCAATATATGTAGGGTCATTCTGTGAGTGGCACATATGAGGATAGTATAGAACAGATAGTCCATATACTGGAATATTATGCTAGCATACCATATAAGGCTGTGGCTGTGTTCACATTGGTTGTGGTTATGCACTTTCACACAGGTGTGTCTTACCCTGTGCTGTGACATGCCTGTGGAGCCTGCTATATATGCAGGTACATGTGCATTCCCCCATAGGGTTTGTAAGCCAGTGTTGAGACAGTCCGCCTGTAGCCTGCACAGTGCATTGTTACATGCCTAGCAGCTTATTGTACTTCCCCAGTGAGATGTCATGTACAGATACTTGCCAGATGTACTGATGCTGTGCCTCCCTTAAAAGTCATGTACGACAGACAGAGCAATGGGATGCTGTACAGATGTATGTCAACATCTAGTGTGTAGGCCATGGCACCCCTGCAACAGGAGTCATTATGTGTCAGGCCAGACAGGAGTGTGTGAATGCATAACCCCTGATGGCAAATGTATACCAGTCATTTTGTGTTATACACATCTACATGGCTGTCAACATCCATATTGGCAGGCATGTTACGCATGTTGTGCACTAAGGGCTTATGTGTATACCTTTGAACTGTAGAGGGTGTGTCAGAATGTCCACATATATTGGCCAATATCTCTGCTGCAGTCGACAGGGCCATTACATGCTAGCAGTGGTACATTACAATGATTTCCTTATGATGGCTGTCAGTAGCCAATGGCACACATGTTAGAAGCAGATGTGACCTTCCACACACACCATGTCTATGAAGACAATCCCAATGACAGTAGCAATAGTGTACTAATATTCCTGCTATACATACCTGACATCCACTTGCACTACGACTTTGGGACTACAGGGACTGGTGTAGGGTTACACTCCATGTCCAGGACATGTGGTGGAAATATATATGCATATACTTATCCAGATATCCATATATAGATATATATATATATATATATATATATATATATATATATATATATATATATGATTACACATGTATAGTACTCCCAATTACCACTGTCATGACAGCCACGCATTACAAATCCCTACATCATGTGGGCGTGGTCCCTTTACATTTCCTGTGTGATGGACATCCTACCTGTGTGTGGGCATCAGTGTTACAGACAGCAGGTAGCACTACCCTTTACAGGAGAGCCTGTACACTCAGGGCAGCTACATATCCATAGGACATTCAGAAACTATAGACAGAGTGTGAGTAGAGTTGTGTAGCACTGCTGTTACATGGTGTGTGTGTACAAACAGCAATACCTTGGAATGCAGTCTGTCTGCATAGCTCTCAACTGTGGGCCTATCCTCTTGGTGACCAGAGGTGTGCCTATCATGTGTTGTCTGTCCACCACACAGGTCCTGTGTCAGATATGTCACTGACAGTGTGTGTGCATTGAGTGCTATCAGTACATGGCTACATCCTTTTCTGTTTCTGACCTCAGTACCCTGACTAAGGGTATGTTGCAGACAATCCTGTAACACCAGCAACCTGCTTAGTGTATGGCAACAGTTCTCCACATGTGTGCCTGTGTCCCAGCCTTTGTTCACCACCTACATATCAGGCTTTGCACATATGACATGCTGTAGGCAGTTGTTCCATAGTGGGCTGTGAGTACATCACACTGCCATTGCTGCCAGCCATCCACATCTGTTGTATCCCCCACACATACGGTTGAGGTGGGTCCATATATGTGTGGACATCACCGAAACAATACATGTGTGCTCTTATGCACTCCAGAGGCCAGTGTTTTTAACAGTGGTATACGGCCCTGTATTAATGAGTCGGGGGCACCATAAATTACCTAGGCTGTTAAAATATGTGGGAGTATCAAGGTTGAGCTGCCTTAAGGTATCTGGATGTACAGTACTGTATACTTCACCTATATATACATTACTTACATATCCTGGGTTAATGCAAGCCTACTGCCTCCTGCCATACAGACTGTTCTGTTTGTCAGTGTGCAAGTGATGGTGTCAGTTATGCCTTATTATGTAGCAGTTACAACCCATTTGATCACATGATGTCTTTACCACCTACTTATGTTGTACAGAGTGTAGATAGAGGCTGATGAACTATACACCTGCATTACATACTGTTGATCGTTTGGTATTCTGTGGCACAGTCTGTCCTCACTATTGTACAAATCGAAGGGCTTGGCCTGGACAGCATCAGTTGTGAACCTTTCCAGACTACTGTATAGTATAACTGTTACACAGATGCATTCCTCTGTGTTTATGGATGTCAGTGTCTGAACAGCTACATGACATGGCATATAGAACTGTAATAGTACACAATGAAAAGTATTACATTTCTGCAGACCTGTGTGTGGTGTTTTCCCTATGACCTCTCTGTGGGTATATGTTGCAGGCAATGAATGTCATTTGTATGGGTGGCCCATACAGTGTCCAGTTGTTCAGGTGCTAACTGTAGGCATAGTGGCTGTTCCATATTGTGTGCACCTTCTACATATGTATCGTACTGTACATATATCTGCATGTGTAGTCACACGTGTATACATATATATGTATACATTTTTATCCATATATATGTATACATATATATATATAAACCTATATATATATATACATACACACACACACACACACACACACACACACACACACACACACACACACACACACAAACATACACCTATATATATATATATATATATATATATATATATATATATATATATATATAGATATATACATATATGTACATATGTATATATGTATGTGCATATCTGTGCATCTGTATCCTGGGGATGTTGATGGCTTCTACAATTTACATTTCATATGGGAAGCAGACTTCATATGTCACCAATACCAGCCTGACATCATGAAGGTGGCATGTAGTATTGTTAACATCTCATGCCCATGTCATGTCAGGTCCTGGTTATGGGTTCTGCGACACTTGGCAGTGTATCACAGGGCAGATGTGTATGGCTGTGGGGGGGAGGCCTATTTGTAGAAGATGTATAGTGTGTGAGGCCTCCCAACACCATTAACAGTGCATGTGGACATATGTGTGTTTGTTACTCTGTCATTGCTATCTACAGATGTATGGCCATATATACTGATATAGAAATATATATCTGCTTACATTTTAATAACTATGTCCATATATACCTACATAGATGTATATCTGTGTACACATATGTAACTTGCTGTGTACATGTAGACATATAGGTGTAGACACATATATGTGTCGATGTAGGCATTTGCATGTATATATACTCATATATATTTATATAAATGTATAGACATTTAGAAATTATATATATATATATATCTACATATTTAGATATGTTGTATCTGTTTACAGATTAATATATTTCCACATATACATCTAGATGATGGTATACATTCTCTGCACTGTTGCATTACTGGACTGGATGATATGTTTGTGAAAACATCAGGATTGTGCATAACTGACATGGCTTAGTGGTAAATCACTTTGTGTATGGTTTGCAGGGTCTTTAGTTTGAGCCTTGCAGGAACTGTTTGTTTTGTTGCTGGGCAGAACATGGGCCATTGGATACAGAGTGATTAAGGCACTTTACAGCAGTTGTAAGTGGGTTTGTGCGGAGGTAAGCACTGCTAACTTCCAGTTACAGTTTCTTATACTCTGTTAGTTTCTAAATTGCTTAACCTGTGTAGGCATAGCTTACCCCCACACAAACAGGCTAAAACCCACTTACTGCTGCTTAAAAGTGCCTACTCTTGCTTACCCCCGTGCTAATTTCTTTAAAAGAAAAGAAAAAAGGGTTGATAGGAAAGTGGTAAAAATGGGGCACAAAGAGGGTAAGACAGTAGGGCAAATAGCTAGGCATGTGCAGAAAGGGTGTAGGAAAGGTCCATAGCTGCCCATTTCTTCTACAGCAATAGCTGTGCATATACACTGAATTTGGAGGTAGATTTGGACCCTCAAACCCCTGGAAGAGGATTGAGGACAACATAGATTCATTGTGATGCCAATTAGACCAGATTACGTGTCCAGTGGACACATTTGTGAAATGGACAGCTATGTATGGGGCGAGATTTTTTTGTGGGAACAGATTGCCCTTTTTTTCAGGTGATAGTGGGATGTTGGGGAGGGGTAGTAGGCATATTTGGGAAGGTATGTTGGGTAGGTTAACAGACAAGACAAACAAGATGCATACAGGGGCGGTATATGACACATGTGGGGGGTAAACACCTTGGACGGGGAGAGGTGTTTGGAAGTCGCAAACCCATGAGCCCCCAAATGAAAACAGTGGCACTGAGGTCCCCAGCCATGGGCAGTCACAACTGCACCTTCACGGCTCCAAAGGTGGCTGTGCTGGAGGCTGTGTTGGAGGGGCAGGCTCACCCTCTAATTGCACCACTTGGCCCTCAAGCTGGTGTAGCTGGTCTCAAAACTCCAGATCGAGCTCCCTACACACCATGGCCCGGACATGTCGATGGGTGACAGGTTCCTCCCTGCGCACACTCACAGGGGGGTGATCCCCATCCCCTGCAGCGGTTCCACCCAAAGGTGGCACAGGGCCAATGGAGGAGGAGGTCCCAAGCTGGGCCCCAGATGCGCTGGTGCCCAGTGCCATGGCCAGCTGAGGTGGGACAGGTGGGTCCTCTGGGACCGACCTTCCCATAAAAGCTATGTTGTAGCAGATTTATGACAGATATGGGTTAGGAATAGTCAACAGCATTCAGGATTAGTTATAACAGCATGCATAGGTATTCCCATTAACCCAAAACACCAGATTTAAAACAGTTGCAAAACAAGCAGATCACATGCATACATGGAACAACAGTGGGCATTACAACAGCATGCAGGTTTCATTGATGGCAAAAGGCCACCAATATGGGTGTATTTTAACATGGCACATGCATAGAAACAAATTTGAATATTTATAAACCATTGGGACATATGTCCCAACAAAAATTTGGAGTGTACACATACTGATTGAGGTGTGTCATTGTGTTATTTTTTTTGCACATATGGTAGGGGTGAGAGAGAGAGAGAGTTCAATTAACAACTAATATATTCTTGTAGTTTTCACAGCATTCTTAGTCACTGCAGTGATCTGTTCCTTATATATATTATTAAACTACCCAATGGCCTTACATTGTACACTGGTATGTTTATAGATTATTATATACGTGAACTGTGTCTTACATACAGGTGTGACAACATGCAGGTGTTAATGCAACATATGTTGAGAATTGCTCTCGTACATTTTGGTTGAGGTGCTAAAATGACAGGTTTGTTTTCATATACATTCTTTGACTATGTACACTTTTGACTATCAGTCCATTTCTTGGATCATCACCCTGATTTTTCCAGGGAACGGGGTACCAGGCTGGTGATGTGGGCGATTTATCTGGACATGCTGGACAGATTGGTACAGTTGTGGGGTATGAATATGCATACAACTTTCTATCTGAACATTCTAGCAAATTCTGTACAGTTGGTTGTAATTATGTATACAGCTTTCTATCTGAACATTGTCATAAAATTTGTACAGTTGTGGGGTATGATTATGCATACAACTTACTAGCACTCCCGGGATACAAATCCCTGCTGTGTGTGACAACAAAATTAGATTTAACATCACAGTACACTGTGCCATCAGGGAATTGATGTGAAGCATTTTACTGTTTTCTATCTAAGTCTCCCTCACTTGTACAATATGACTGACCTCTTGGCACTTCCAACATTGTTATACAGAACTTCATACACATTTTATCTGCATACCACAGTGGGGGTAACACTGCCTAATACAACAGTACTATTTATAGTATGCAACAGTTCAACAACATATGAAAGAAGAGTAAACAGAAGCTCTCCAGGGGTTATACCTTTATTTACAGAATATTACACATTTATTTCTACTGGTATGACACTTTCTAAGGCTGTTACATTTATTTATGACTGTACATGCTGAATAATTACTAACCTGTCTTGTGACGCAGCCTTTGCAACCTAGCATCATGGGCTTGATGGTTCGCAGCCTACTCATCTGCAGCTGTCAGTGAAATACAGTGATATTTAGCCATACCTATCCATAGTATACACAAGCTAGGCAATTATTAACTACTTAGTAGAATGGGTACTTACTCAGTACTGGGGCATTTGGCGTCTGCCTAGACTCCTGGATCCACTATTCCAGTACATCCTCCCTCTGCCACTTCAGGTCAGCATGGTGGTGTCTGGCCTACTCACCAGTCCAGGGGATACCTGTGGCACTGGTGAGGTCACGGGAGAGACTGTCCCAGGCCTGCTTTTTATACTGCGAGCCCTGGTACTGGCCCTGCAGTAGTCTTTGCTCATGGTGTTTTACCAGGAGCCACACCATGAATTTTGACTTGTGGATGCCCCAGCGCTGTGCTCTAAATTGAGTGCCTTCACCCACACCAGCCATTCTGCCTGCAGTAGGAAGCTACAACCAGTTATGCTAAGTATTCCCGCTTGTGGGATTTAAATAGGGCCAGTTTCCTGCACCTTCCCATGATTGTCCGGTTTTGAAAAGTCTAAGCTATGGGCAAACCTGCTTACCTAAGGTTGGCACTGCTTAAAGAGGTATACCACTAGGTAGATTGAATTGGCTTCCCTACAAATTGCTTACACTTACTAAGCTGAGCTGTGCTGCAGTTAGCATTGCTTAATAGTTAATTAGCACTATATTTGTCTTTTGGCAGTGATTTATTCTTTATTACAGGTTATATATGGGTATGGTATCTGTGATTCATGTGTACATACACTGTATGGGGACCTGGGGACTATTACACTTTATTACAATGACACCTCAAGTCTATGCTTACTGCAGTACTCCAGTTCACATATTTATGTTCTGTGACAGGTTATACAACATCACACTGTACATTGATTCAGTTCAAGTGTTTGGTTTGATTTTCCTGTGGTGAGGATTAGTTTGTTGATACCTCATTTAGAGGTATGGCTATGATGGCTTAGTGGTTAACTACTGTGACTGTGGTGTATTGGGTCCTGAGTTTGAGCCTAGCAGAATCTGTTTATTTTGTTGCTGGGCAGAACACGGGCCGTAGGGTACAGAGTGATTAAGGCAATTTAAAGCAGTTGTAAGTGGGTGTGTGGGGGTTTGCACTGAGCTAAGCAATGCTAACCTCCGGTTAAAGTTTTTTACACTCAGTTAGTTTATACTTTGCTTAATCTGTGTAGGCAATGCTTACCCCCATGCAAACACACTTAAACATGCTTACTAGTGCTTATATATGCTTACTACTGCTTATTTCAGCTTAAATCTGCTTACAAGTGCCTTATTCATTATGACATTGACACTTCACATGTGCATTTAATGCAGTACTCCAGTTCACATTTAAATGTTATTTAGTAGGTTATACAGCAAAAAACTGTAAAGAACTGTTCATATACTGATTTCACATGGAAAATGGTATGTGCTGCAGTGGAACTCGTACCGGGAATGCTCGCTCGTTAGGCGGATGCTCTGTCCACTACACTATTGCTGTGCTGCTTCATTTGCATATATATTCCTTGTTATCCTCTTCAGCCTTTTAAGCTGCTTTAACTGTAGCTAAGCGATGGGTACACCCGCACACCTACGGTTAGCTGTACTCTGAGTTTTAAAAAAAAATAAAGAGGTTTCTTATTTTTATTTTTATGTCCTGTTGCTGTTGTACACATGGGGAACTGTTGGTGGAGATATGCAGACACCTATGAGCTGTCTCACTCATTTATTTACACTTTCTGTTCTACTTTTCAGGGGCATGTTTATTCTGAGAGCTCTGCTTTCAGACTCACCCCCTGCAGTCATCCATGCTCCATGTAAGATTAGGAGTTCAGGCAGCGCGCCTTCATTAATATGCATGGTGCACTGCCGTCCTCCTCCCAAACAACCACTTCTGTGCAGGACTAGACTAGTCCTGCACGGACGATTAGTGAATCCAGGGGAAAATAAATTTCATTCATATTACATGATGTATTCACTGAATTCTTATATTAAGCAGATATTGTATACTAATAAATATTACATTATCTGATGGACAGGAAAGTAGCAGCATTAACATGCTATTTATTTAATGAGCAATTTTTCTTTTTCTTTTGGACCCGTTTGGTATATACATAGTATTCTTGGAAATTACAACAAATTATTATATATTTTATTATCTCAAACAAAAATAACTCTGGGAGATGGTCATCTTTTACTGTTACAAATGGAAGGTTCAGACTACTTTATAGAATTTCTTCTGTTGATATGCAAAGTACAATATTTTCAATTAATTATCTGCCATTTTCCCTTGGCCTTATAGTAATATTTCATACCTCCAGATGGACTGCTTTCACAATTAAAAAGATCAACAATAACAGAACAGCTTGCTTGCAAATGCGATTTACAGATGAAACTATAATATGGAAAACCATGATTCAAGACAGTTTTATGATTGTTGGCTGATTTCTTCGTAACATAAGCACTGATGGGAAACTATTGCACCCCTATTACCCCCTCTAAATCCACCATGGATTCCTTGCATAGACTTTGGTCTCTCATACTTATCAGTTCTAGATAGGAGCAGGTTCTGTAGTGTTCTCGATATGATGTGCTATGTATTCTTTGTTCAAGTCATTTTGACTTAAGTTGTTATAGCTGAGATTCTTATGACTGTTTCTTTTGTTTAGCAATAAACAGCACATATTGTAAACATGACATTTTAAAACTCAGAAATCTTAATTTAGTTATAAACAGTTCTAACTGTTAGGATTCAAAAAAAAAGTTAAGTGCCAAGCATTTGAAATACACCCACAACCGCATAAACAAACACACACACACACACACACACACACACACACACACACACACACACACACACACACACACACACTTACTCTTATACATTTGTACTGTATAGTTTTCCAGTCATAACATTCTTGTATTAGTTTCATCTACTACATTTTAACATTATTTTAGGTTCATAGGTTCTTAGGTAAGTACTAGGCTAGCTGTCATTGTAGGTCATTTTAAGCTTAGCCAGTTTCCCTTTTTCTGTTTGAACTTACCTATTCCATTGTCAGAAAAATATGTATTAATGTATGTGTTTAGTGCTTATTAGAAGCTAAAAGGGTTAACACATTTCATTCTATTTTATGTACAGCTTAGTTTTGTATGAAACTACAAGATGCTTTTCAAACTGCAATATGCTTTCTGAAACTGCAAGATGCTCTCTGACCTAGTATTTGCTAGCACAGCAAAATTCATGTTTATGCCTTTGGGAAATATACTGAGAAGCAGGTGATTATCTGCTAGGTCAGGAAATTAATGAATAGAACAATGCTGTTTTCTATAGTGTTATTGAATTTGAACAATCAGCTCTGTTCATGTTATGAGAACATGCACAGCTGCAGAAAAGATAGATATAGTTGAACAAAGACTGCTTGAAGAAATGAACTACAATCTGTACTTGCTTTGTGCTCGAATTAGCCATAGTACCTTGAATGATAACATTGCATAGTGAGAAGTTGTATCTGACCAGTGGTCATCAAGGCCATGTTGTTTTTCTTAGGAAGTTTTTTCAGTGTCAGCAGAAAATCATGAACAAACAGCTGCTATGAAATAATATTGTAAGAACTTGTGATTTGTTACGTCAGCTTGATAGGCAATGTCTTGTAAGAAATGTATAAGAATGGCTTCACTTCCTGATTCCAGTTAGACAAACTCTGTATTAGCACGTTTTTGTCTCCTTGCTGCAAGATTAAAGTGCCTTAACCTGAACCTGCCATGTATTGATCTTTTTGAAGTTGTTTTTTCCTTTCACAGATTGGTCCTTAGGACCGGAAACTCTCACTTTGCCTCAGGTCAGATGGGCCAGGTGGTATGAAACTGTACGGGGAAGAAACCACATCGGTTCTTCTGCGCTGAAAGACCTCCGACTAAATTGTCGTTCAAAAGAGGCCAGCCACTGTTCTGATCTGCAACTGGAGGACGAGTTAAACGGTATTTACTCGAACCAGATGGTCAATCACGGAGGCTCAGGTAAGGTGAGATTTACCTTTTTTCTGTTTTAGATCAGGGACTTGATGTGCATTGTCTGTCAGGAGATTTGTTTTGTACAAGTCAGGGACAGAAAGATTGCTATCTTGTCATAGATCAGGGAAACAGAATAGGTAGGCAGTTATTCTAGATAAACTGTGAAAAAGAGAAAATCGTGGTACCACGTAAAAATGAGAAGGGTTACGTAACAGCTCAAAGGTTAAAATAAAATGGGGAATACATGCACAAAAAGATCCCAAGGTCCGCTATTAACTGAAGATGCAAAATATATGCAATTACAACGTGCCAACAATGTTAGGTACTATACAAAATGGGTTAATAAATATGAATTCAATGGCAAAATAGAAAAATCCTCACTTATTAAACTTGTCAAACCGCTTAAAACTGATGAAAAAGGTCAGGTAAAAAAGCAACGTCAATTAGGCATTCCTCAGGCACACAGGTGGATTGAGGAAGCAAACCGTAGGGAACAAAAGAGTAATAATTCAAAAGCAATGTTTCTAGATAAAGAGGATAATAACTTGGTAATAGCATCAGCCCCTCTGCCTCCTCCGCTTCCCTTACCAGAATATGAAGCAAGTGGACAAGTTGGTACACCTCCGCTATACCCGGCTGTCCCAGCGAAGCCAAAACCGTTTGTTAGAGATCCCATCGAGACTAGGTCTCGAATATGTAACTTAAGAGGGTATATTGAATATCAAATAAATAAAAATTCACGAGCTATGAGTGAAGAAGAGATATGTCCACTCATAGAAGTACCAAATCCTCAGGCAGGACAGGAAGGGCAGGACCCAACTCTCCTGGTATATAGACCGTGGACACCAGAAGATATCCGGAAAGCCACAGAGGGAATTCCCCATCCAAAAGTTAATTTTAGAAAATTATTAGAAGACTTACAGAGCATGAGGTTAAGTTATCATTTAAATGGAGAAGAAGTAGAAAAAGTAGTCAGACAAATCATAGGCCCAGATTGGCATATGATCAGTGGCAACTGGAACCCTCGTGACTCAGAACACAAGCCACTCCCACATAGCAACACAGAGCTGGATAACAGAGTGAAAGGTCTGACAGACCGAATCTCTGAGAAATGGAAGCCTAGGGCAGACTGGACTTGCATTAATCAATGTATCCAACAAGAAGGTGAAACTGTTGATAGATATTAGGCTAGATTATTAGAATGTTTTAATAACCATTGTGGAATGCAGGTACCTAAAGACCAAACACAAGATTCCCCATATGAGCAGCAGCTAAAGAATGCATATTTGAAGGCAGTATTGCACCCATCAGCAGCTTTATTACAAAGCACATGGTAGACCACCGTACAAGTAGATTACAGTCATTACTTGAATATGCAAGACATGCCAAAAGGCATTTTAATAACAAAAAGAAAAAGAAAACCCAAGTATTTGCTGTAGAAGATGGAGCAGAAGTTTTTGTAGTACAGTCAGGGAAAAGGGCAAGAAAAATGCCCAGGGAAACAAACAATCTGATAAGCGATCAGAGGAGTTTGAAGAAAGAAGGAAAAGGGGTGAATGTTTTAAGTGTGGAAAAAAGGGGCATTTAGCAAGGGATTGCAAGCAAAACAAGAAGGTACCATGGAAGATAAGGAGGGTGAGGACTGACTATATGATAGCCAAGAATCACTAGAAAGGAATTACCAAGAAAAGACAAATGCAAATGTGATAGAAGGAGTAGAGGATGTGATAGAAGAAACAGAGGGAGTGCAGGAAATCACAGATAGTGAAGAAAGTGAAATTTTAGACTTAGCATTATTGAGCCTAGAGCTCTACTTAGCAGACACGAAACCGGAAGTTACACTTCTGGTAGAGGGGAGGGAAGTTAAATTTCTGTGTGACTAAGGGGCATCACGAACCCTGATACATCCTTCCAAACTACCAGAAAATTCAGAATTGTTTGATTACATATTAGTGAAAGCAGCTAATGGACAGCTGTATCGGGAGCCACTCTCCCATAACATAGCAATAACTGACCCTGTTTCAGGGATGACCCAGAAAAGCAAAACTGTTGTTTCTGCAAAATGCCCAGTAAACCTTTTGGGCAGAGACCTTATGCAGATATTTGGCATAGCAGTAGTTCCAACTATGCAGGGTATGGAAGCACAGCAACACATGGATACTTTTGTAGTGTGACCGGAGGGTGAAACATTTTATTGGTACAGCCAGGACTTGGTCACGACTGGTCCAGGGGCAGTAACTGAAGAGCTGATGAATGTAGCCATCAGTAAGTCACCCTCCCTTGGCACTGATAAACAGCATTTGTTGCACTGTACTCTGTATTACTGTAGCACACCAGGACCTGATAAGGAATATTAACAAGAACTGTTTAGAAACCGTGCAAACAGATTAGTATTACATAATCTGTACTGGGACACAGAAGGGAACAGTGTAGTTAGCTGTTCATTGCCCCAGGAATTCTTTGCACTTTATAAATCTAATCGATTACCACATGTTAGTTTAACTAAGGACAAGAATGTGAAATGGGCAGACCTAGGAGAAAAAGTCACAAAGTGGGAAAAACAGACAAAGTTAGAACTGTCAGAACAGGAAGTACAGAAGCAGAAGTTAAATTGGATAACACAGACACACCCAGCTGTACACTTGCAGTCTAGTGAGGACTGCTGAGTAGCACTCTTACTAGAAGAGGAAGAAAACGCCTTATGAGGCATACCAGAAACTCTCTGGTCAGCAGGAAAATCAGATGTAGGACTTATTCATACAGCAGGACCAGTTACTATCATGCCAAAATCAGCATCCAGACTACAGAAGAGACAGTATCCCTTAAGTAAAGATGCAGAAGTAGGAATCAAACCTATAATAGCAGCTTTACTTAAGGAAGGAGTACTGATAGAATCTCCTGATTCACCATGTAACACACCCTTATTTCCTGTCAGGAAAGCAAATGGAGAATGGCGTATGGTCCAAGATTTACAAGCAGTAAATGACGTTGTAATACCTAGAGCACCTATGGTGCCAGATCCACACACCCTGTTGAATGATTTAAAGCCTCAACAGAAGTATTTTTCTGTGGTAGATATTAGCAATGCGTTCTTTTCAATACCGATACACCCTGACAGTCAACATTGGTTTGCATTTACATTTCAGGGGAAAAGGTACACATATACGAGACTACCAGAGGGGTATTGTGAAAGCTCAACAATATTCACACAAGAAATGGCAAGTAACTTGGCAGGATTTATCCCACTGAGAGGCAGCCAGATTTTACTTTATGTAGATGATATATTGCTGGCAGCTCCCACCCAGCAAGAATGCAGAGAAGATACCATAGCATTACAACAATTTCTAGCCACTCAAGGACATAAAGTAAACAAAAACAAATTGCAGCTTTGGAAAGAGCAGGTTAAATACCTGGGATATGTGATATCCAAAGAAGGCAGAATATTAGATGAAGAGAGAAAAATAGCAAATTTACAAGCACCCAAACCAACTATCAAGAAGGAAATTATGTCCTTCCTGGGTACAACTAATTTCTGTCGGAGTTGGATTCCTAACTATGCTTTGGAATCTGCTCCACTGACTGACTTGATATACAAGAAACCTATGGCGGCACAAGATTTATTACAATGGACGCCAGAAGCAGAATCAGCTTTCTGTAAATTAAAGCAATTGATAGCGTCCTCATTAGTTTTAGGATTACCAAACTATCATAAACTTTTTTTCCAAACCATAGATTGTAAGCAAGGTTATATGACATCAGTGTTAACACAGCAACATGGGGACAGGCAACACCCCATAGCTTACTATTCATCACAGCTGGACCCAGTGGCTCGATCCCTGCCCCACTGTGTACATGCAGTAGTCGCAGCTGCAATGCCAGTACAGGCTTCGGCCTCAGTAGTGTTGTTCCACCCTGTCACATTGAGAGTGCCTCATGCAGTCGCGATTATTTTACTGCGAGAAAAAATAGCATATCTTTCTCCTGCTAGACATCTTTCCTGTATGACTATACTGTTGAGCCAACCTCATATGACAATTGAATGGTGTACAGCTTTGAATCCATCTACCTTGCTCCCAACCCCTGCGGACGGCACGCCACACAGCTGCCTGCAGGAGATTGAGCAAAAGGCACTACCTAGAAAAGATCTTACGGATGTTCCCTTGTATGATGCCAAGGTGACATATTACGTGGACGGCTCATGCAAAAGGGCTCCCACAGGACAGAACCTAGTAGGATATGCAGTAGTTTCTGATACTGAGATTTTAGAAGCAAAATCTTTACCACACAACTTATCTGCACAAGCAGCAGAATTGATTACCTTGACACGGGCATGTACATTAGCAAAGGGTAAATGTGTAAATATTTTTACTGATAGCCAGTACGCTTTTTCTACTGTACATGTTTTTGCGCAACACTGGAAGAATAGAAGAATGATAACATCTACTGGCAAACCGATTAATCATGCACAGTTTATTTTAGATTTGTTAGAATCTATTCAGTTACCTCAGAAAGTAGCTATTTGTAAATGCGTAGCTCATACCAAGCAACAGGACAGGATTTCAAAAGGTAATGCGAGAGCTGATACAGCTGCAAAGCAGGCAGCTTCAGCTTCAGAAGTATTTCTTTTGAGTGAGGAATTACAACCTTCTGAGATTTTAGATTTAGAAATGTTGAAAACAATGCAAACACTTACTACGAAAGTTGAAAAACAGAAATGGATAAAACGAGGAGCAATTCTTGAGAAAGGGCTGTATATCTCCAAAGAAGGAAAACCGATATTGCCGTCTAATTTGTTTAGATATGCAGCTTTGTTGAGCCATGGGCAGTGCCATGTCTCAACAGGGGGGATGGTACAGTTAGTGAATCGAGTGTTTACAACATATGGATTTATAAACTGCACTAAAAATTTTTGTGCGGCATGTCATGTTTGTAATAAGCATCATGCACAAGGGGCGTTGAAGACTAGGCAAGGGACTTTCCCTACACCACCATACCCGTTCCATACTATTTGTATGGATTTCATAGAACTGAACAAATGCAAAAATAAGAAGTATTGTCTTGTCATTATAGATATGTTTTCCAAATGGGTGGAAGCTTTTCCAACTAAAAATCCAGATGCAGCTACTGTTGCGAAAATTCTTGTTAAAGAATAAACAAACCAAAAGCACTGAATAGAGGAAGAGTCAAGCACCGGGCAGCTGAGATAAAACACCAAGTTTATTGTAGATCACAACCTCCACAAAAACATTTTTGTGGAGGTTGTGATCTACGATAAACTTGTATTTTTATCTCAGCTGCCCGGTGCTCGACTCTTCCTCTATTCAGTGCTTTTGGTTTGTTTATTGGTTGGCGTTCTTTGCACTGATCTTCCATTTCTTTTGTTTCTTGTTAAAGAAATTATTCCTAGATTTGGCATACCAGAAAAGATCTATAGTGACAATGGCACACACTTTGTAAATCAAACTATACAACAATTGAGTCGATATTTCGGAATTTCCTTGAAAAACCATTGTGCATATTATCCACAATCTGCATGGCTAGTAGAGAGGCATAATGGGATTTTGAAAAGTAAACTTAGGAAATTAATTAGTGAAATACAAAAGAATTGGGTGCACTGCCTGCCTCTGGCATTGTTGAGCATGAGAACTGTTCCAAATGTAAAAGGGTTAACTCCTTTTGAAATACTGTTTGGGAGGGCATATTATATACCTCAGTGGAAACCTCTCATGCTTGCAGACCAGGAGGCCGACAGTTCACTTGCAGAATATATGAGATGACTTTTAAGTAATAAACAACTTTTGCAGTTAAATTCTGTTTCAGATAAAGAACAAACCAGACCATCAGAAGCAGCAGTAGTCCCAGGCATGTGGGTCTGGGTGAAAACTGTAAAGAAAAAGAATTGGACGACACCGAAGTGGGAAGGGCCGTACCAAGTGCTACTGTCAACACCCACTGCAGTCAAGATCGCAGAGCGAGTGTCCTGGATTCATTTGACACACTGTAAACTGGTTAAGAACTTTGAACTGGACAAAACCCTTGTTACTGTTACAAAACAAGAACAAAATGACCAGATATAGAGAAAACAGGAATGCAGAACAACCCCAGAAGTATTGCATGATCATCCTGTTAACTTTACTGATAACAATGATTTTTTTGCTGTGGCCTTTCCTTTTTCCAGCCACACAAGCTGAACCAAAAAAAACGTGATGCGTTACTCATAGACTGGCATCCGAACTTTAACACTTACCAAGCAATTAAATATGTGTATGTTGAAACGTTTAATGTTTTGAATTGCTGGATTTGCACAGCTATATCAACAACATACGGAGGATTATTAATGACTGCTGTCCCCCTAGGGGTCAATGAGACCTGGGAAAATTTGATTTTTGATACTACAACTGTAAAATCACAAGACAAAATAGCTTTGTACCTGCCTGTTACACAAAAGGGAATTGTGTGTTTTTACAAAAATTATACTGTTCAGGTAGGTTGGAGTAATTGTAATGTGACTGTTCCTTACAAATGTTATACCAAAGCTAATAATGCAGGTTATATTTGTGATACAAACTATGACTCATATTTTGAACCAATGCACAAAAAAGTTGATGAAATACAACATAATCCTGTTCTATTTGTAAGAAAATGTTTCATGCAGGCCAAGTGTATATTAATACTAAAGCAGAGAATTGTTATTTTGTTTGTCGGAAAAAAGCATACAAATGGTTATCCGAGAATTGGTCCGGCAGTTGTTTTTTTTTCAGATTACCTGGTTCCGGCCATACGACACACTGCAGTTTTGCCTCAGGGAAGAATTCAAAATGTCAGAGAGGTCACCAAAAAAAAACGGAAATCCAATCAAGAGGCCTGAGAATCTAGTGGGACGAAGTGAAGCAGGCTGGAGAAACCAGAGCTGAGAAAACTGTCCAAATTTCTCGAAGTAATGAGTAATGCAACTTTTTCTGCTCTCAAATTAGTAACTGATGAACTGACCGCTATGAGAATTGTGGTGCTTCAAAACCGCATGGCTCTCGACTTCACCCTAGCGGTGAAAGGTGGTATGTGTGCTTTACTGAAAGAGGAATGCTGTTTGTATATTCCTGACAACCAGCATGAGGTAAACGACCATCTTGAGGTGATTCAGCAAGTGTTGGCCGTGACCAAACCAGGCCCAAACCCAGTGACGGATTTTTTCCAGAATTTGTTTGGGGGGTGGGGTACCATCCTAATGAACATCCTGATTGCCATTTATGTGGGATTACTCCTATTAGGAGTGTGTGTTTGTTGTGGTATTCCCTGCATGAAAAGAATAATCAAAGATTTTATAGACATGTCAGTTTCTGTGACTTTGTATCAAAGTACTGAAATTGAAGAATTGTTGAAAAGTGAAACACTTTCATAAGTTTAAACTGAATGACTCTCTTAACTACAAATCTTGAACA
Source organism: Protopterus annectens (assembly GCF_019279795.1). NCBI lineage: Eukaryota > Metazoa > Chordata > Ceratodontiformes > Protopteridae > Protopterus > Protopterus annectens. Next base: position 989,373,930 of record NC_056741.1, on the reverse strand, counting down.
GAAGAGGTTAAGAGAAGAAGCAAACTGTTTATGCTTTTGAAAATAGAATAAAAAGTATTAACAGGGGGGAAATGTCAGAAAAATATGTATTAATGTATGTGTTTAGTGCTTATTAGAAGCTAAAAGGGTTAACACATTTCATTCTATTTTATGTACACCTTAGTTTTGTATGAAACTACAAGATGCTTTTCAAACTGCAATATGTTTTCTGAACCTGCAAGATGCTCTCTGACCTAGTATTTGCTAGAACAGCAAAATTCATGTTTATGCCTTTTGGAAATATACTGAGAAGCAGGTGATTATCTGCTAGGTCAGGAAATTAATGAATAGAACAATACTGTTTTCTATAATGTTATTAAACTTGAATAATCACCTCTGTTCGTGTTATGAGAACATGCACAGCTGTAGAAAAGATAGATACAGTTGAACAAAGACTGCTTGAAGAAATGAATTATAATCTGTACTTGCTTTGTGCTCGAATTAGCCATTGTACCTTGAATGGTAACATTGCATAGTGAGAAGTTGTATCTGACCGGTGGTCATCAAGGCCACGTTGTCTTTCTTAGGAAGTTTTTTCAGTGTCAGCAGAAAATCATGAACAAACAGTTGCTATGAAATAATATTGAAAGAACTTGTGATTTGTTACGTCAGCTTGGTAGGCAATGTCTTGTAAGAAATGTATAAGAATGGCTTCACTTCCTGATTCTAGTTAGACAAACTGTATTAGCACGTTTTTGTCTCCCTGCTACAAGATTAAAGTGCCTTAACCTGAACCTGCCGTGTATTGATCTTTTTGAAGTTGTTTTTTCCTTTGACACCCATTTTGTTAGAGATTGGCCTTATCCATCCCTTGATTGATAATATAGCAATAACCCATGCCTGGGTGTGGGTAATGCGGGATTTACCCACGGTTGGCATTACCCACACCCAGGCATGGGTTATTGCTTTTATACTATGACATTATTTAAGAAAAGAAACAATTACTTTTCTTAAATAATGGCATTGTATAATGCCTCTTTGCTGCCCTTCCGCAGCTGTCTGGTATCCACGGCAGTACTGCGCATGCCTACGCAGTACATCAGAGCTGTGGCCGAAAGCAACGGAGAAAGCAATATCTCCATTACTTTTTGCAGTTTTGCTATGTTAAATGGGTTTAACATAGCGAGACAGCTTTAAAATAAGCAACGGAGATGTCCGTTGCTTATTTTAAAGCTGTCTCTCTATGTTAAACCCATTTAACATAGTGAAACAGTAAAAAGCAACGGAGATCTTGCTTTCTCTGTTGCTTTTTTAAACCTGTCGCTATGTTAAATGGGTTTAACATATGAGACAGCTTTAAAATAAGCAACGGAGATCTCTGTTGCTTATTTTAGCTGTCTCATGTTAAACTCATTTAACATAGCGAGACAGGTTTAAAATAAAAGCAACGGAGAAAGCAAGATCTCCGTTGCTTTTTACACACTGTGACTCTATGTTAAAGGAGTTTAACATAGCGAGACAGCTTTAAAAAAAGCAACGGAGATCTCCGTTGCTTTTTTTAAACCTGTGTCGCTATGTTAAACTCTTTTAACATAGCAAGACAGTGTTTTAAAAAAAGACATACTAATGGAAAAAGTCCGGGCGACCGGACCTTTTTCCATTAGTATAAGTCGATTTACAATGTGCACGCTGGCCAATCAGTGTGCACGTTTTGGAATATTAATGGGGGGTCATGGTATAATTACACATATTACCCCTGATGAGAATGACTGGGTTCATACCATAGATAATTTGAGGGAACCCATGCATGGGGTAAAGCATTTAGGAGCTGCCTATATCCATTAGCAGTACAGGGGGAAGTCTTGGAGTAAATGTTCTGTTTCCAGTCCATAGATCCAAGCTGTACTTGATTATGGACAGGGATGAACTTTGTTTCAAGTGGATAGAGAGTCTGTTCCAAAGCAGTGGGATTCTCTGCTATGCTTTCTTCTGTTCTCTATACATTTTCCTATTTATCTTAGATGCTATTTTCCTTAAGTATGTCATACACTACAAATCTTTAAAAACAAATTCTTAGATTTATAATAACATGTATTCACCTCATTCTCTGGACACCACTCACTGACTGATTTTTAAAAACAATATTTCTCTACATCTGTTTAGCAAGTGTATAACAAAATAACAGTTAAATGCAGCCTGCTGGATCTGGGTTAAGCAAATATGCTTTTCTTTTATCATTGCCCCTATTTAGCACACTCATTTTAATAATGTCTTGCTTGTATTACCCTCTCTGTAAAACACATGTTGAGGCTATGAGGCAATGTCTTGAAAGAACATTTCATATATAAGACCCTTGCGTTAAACAACAAATAAAAACAATATAAACCAGCAATACAAAAGTGTTAAATCATTACTAGTAAGCAGTAAATAAGAGTATTCCACAGCTGAACAAAAATGTAAGCACAGTCCCATAGACTTCTTGAAATCTGTGCATAACCTAATACCCTCAGGTAAAACACAACTGCCAAATGCCTGCCCACCTAACACACCACTTAAAGTGGCTATTAATTTCTAACACCGTGTCACACATATATTTCAATGTCCTGTATCCTTCCAGACTGCTCCAGACTACATACATACGCAGCTTATTTCACATATAGTCACTACTAACACTTTCAAACAGTCATATCAATGTCAGCACCATGTAAACTTAAAATATCAGAACATTCTCTTAATCTTAGAGAATCCCCCATATTAACAAATGAATGCTGACAGCATAGCTGACCCTGTTTTGATCCAAATTACCAGATCATTTAAAGATGGTCACATTGTAATCTCCAAGTAAGCCTTAGTTAAAGTCCCTCTAAATAAAACTGTCTCATCAATGGATCTAGGATCATATGTGGCCTTTGCAATTCTAGCCCTCCCAATAGGAAAACTACTAGAAAATGAGTTTACTAGCAGCAGCAATCACATCTAAATTCTGCTAATCTAATGTTTTCTTCCCAATGTAGTTTCAGGCTTGAGCATGCATTGACAGTGCCCTTTATTTCCATTGTTAAATGTTCACTGCAGAAGCTTAGCATTGATGATCCACTTTCCTAAACCTGTAGAAAACTCTTGATGTGTAAAAACATGACATTATACTGTCTTATCATTCTTAATTATGCCTGTCTACTAGAATCCTGAAATGGTTTTCTTGTTCCTTAGTAGAATATAACAAATGTGTGAGGTGATCTATTTGGGTATCTCTCATCAGCCAATAACTAGACGTTTCCTAGGGCTGGGTCCCTGAATCTAGAAAACTGACTGGTGCCCCATATCCTTTATTCTGTATGCAGATGACACACTCTCCACTTCAAGTTCAAACCACTCACTTATATAACTAAAGACTTTTAATATACTACAATTAGAAATAAATAATTCAC